>NW_006922069.1:1574351-1590271 GCF_000298275.1 Orycteropus afer afer | reverse complement strand
CGGCCCCGACTCATAGCGACCCCTCCTTGGGTTTCCGAGGCAGTATCACTACGGAAGTAGGATTGCCCAACCTTCCTTCCGAGGAGTGGCTGGTGGGTTGAACCGCCAGCCATCTGGTTAGCAGGCAAGTGTCTTAGCCACTATGCTACCAGAGCTCCTAAATTCCATTAGGACAGGTAAATTATTAAAATTACCACAGTAAGTTGCTATTACTTGTGTAGCATTTAGATAACTTTTAGGGTGTTACAGTTTATAATCAATTAATATTAAAGTTTCAGATGTTTATTTTAGCTAGTGATGCAGCTAACACGTGTACATAAAAGTAAGTGGGTGATAATATGGTTTCCTATTGTCAATAAAAATAAGCAGAACTGATGGATTGTCCACCAAATGTTTGCGTTAACAAGCAACAATTTACTTCTAGATATTAGTTTTTCTGTAAAAGTCAATAATCATAATAGTCTTAAACAATACAGATGTATTGCTACATCCTTCCAACAGAAAACTCAGCTAGTTGCTTCTAATTTAGCCACCAGAGCTCCCAATTTAGCAAAGAAAGAGAAAAAAGAAAATCTCTACTTTCAAACTTCTTCACAGAATGTTAATACATTTAGCAGTTACACTTAGCATTTTTGAAAATTGTATGCCAAACTTTGTAAATCCTAACAGTGCAAATTTCCTCCTAAGGCACAATCTACAATCTTCCTACTAGAACATTCATTCATTAATTCATTCATTCATCTCTTTTTAAATAAAACAGTCCTTTATGACTGTCTGCTCTGTACCTATACTCTGCTAATCATATGGGTTAAAATAGTGTAAAGATGAGCTAGGATCCAAAGAGCATAGACTCTCCAGTAGAATGAGAGACACAGACATGTAAACAGGCAATTATGGAATGTTGTCATAAGTGCTTAAGATGGAGTTGAACACAAGGCTCTCTTGGAGCACTTAGGAGGGACACCTGATCTAATATTGGGAAGGCAGCAAGGGTCCCTCAGGAAGTAAGGTTTGAGCTTCCACTGAGTTCTACAGCCATCAAAAGCTCTCTGAAGGAAATGCCTGACTAGACTAATTTCTTTCTGCAGAAGCAATTCCACCAAGGCTGCGACGCTGTGACAGTTTTGTGCTTTCTTCAATATATCATCCCCAATTAGATATGCAGTGATAGTGGTTCCATAGTCAGCAGCAGCCATGGCGTTCTTTAAATTAAATCTCCCCATAAATTTAAAGTGAAATGTTTTTAATCTTAGTATATTTACTTAGTAGAAAATTTAGTTCTCCATCCTTAATTTTAAACACGTCTACAGAATGTTGTGCCTCTTTTTTCCTAGGACAAGAAGAAATTCAACTGTTTTGTAAATGCGTAGTCCCCAGGTGCTCTGGTATACCCGTTAGCTCCCTATATGATCTTGGGCAAATCATGATCATCTATGATCTCTTTGCCTAGAATGTTCTGTAAATCTATGAGGAACACTCTATGTTAAAATTACTCTTCATTTTAAAGAGTATTGTGTTCATTTCTGAGTGCTACTGACTTTAAACTTCTCATCTTCTAAGCACCATATTGTACATAATCTATATATAGAAGAAAAAGTCTTGTTTGGGAAGCATTGTCTTGTCCTTTCTAATCAAATCCTTCAGTCATTGAAAATGAAAATAAAGTTTTAGAAAAAAAATTGGTTAATGTCCTAGTCCTGAATAAAAATGTCAGCCAGATAATAAGAGCACATTTCTAGAAGCAGAATTAAGTTTGTGAAACTTGATATGTCAAAGATCTTTCAGTTCCCTTTAACATTTTTCTCTTCTTAAGCATGTATGGAGAGAAATTTGCTGGAATTCTTGGTACTTTTCTATTCAAATATCTGTTTTATAGACAATTATTTCTTGAGAAGTGTCTTGAAACTAATTTGAATGCAGAAAAATAATTTTTAAACTGAACTAAAAATTATATCAAAGAGGGGAATGTATTTTTGACCTAAACTATGTGCAGTAGGCTCAGGTACTATTTCTAAATGTTATTCAAGCTTTGGAAAATGGAAAGTTCTATAAAATAGGAGCAGAATCCTTATATTAAGAATTCAGAGCCTTGGGTTCTGTATGAAACTGTAACAATCTTTGGCCAAGTCACGTAACCTCTCAGTGTTTGCATTTCTTTATTCGTCCTCACACACGTCACTGGGTTTACTTAAGGATCCAGTGAACTAATATTTGTGACTACACATTGAAAATTATAGCAAACTGGTGACAACCTAAACATCTACCAATTGGGAAAATTAGAAACAAAATTTGGTATACTCAGACAATGAAATATCACACAAATTATAAAAGAATAAACTGGATAGATATAGATATATCAACATGGATAGATTCCAAAAAACTATGTTGGATAAAAAATGCAAGATACAGAATGACACACTGTTATGCTACTTATGTAAAAAAATGCACTAAAATAAAACTATATGTTGTTTATGGATATATGTCTGTGTGTCTGTGTGTGTGTCTGTGTGTATACGTACGTATGAAAAAAATTTTAATGAACATGTTTGTTTTTTAATAGTTCAATAGGAAGGAAAAGAAATAAGCTCAAGCTTAAAGGAGATTTAAATCAATCATTTTAAGGAACTGGAAGCAAATGTGACAAAGAGCTAACCATTAGTTCTAAAGGCTGAAAATAAGGATGTAGCTCCCTTATTGTTTGGTATTCCCCCATACCTTGTAGGTTTATTTATTTATTTATTTTAATTATGTTAAGCTAACAAAATTTTAAAAGAAGAGTAAGGCATCTTGATTTAAAAAAAAAAAAAAAAAAAAAGGTTAAATTAGTGCTGGTACAATTACCTATCGTCGTTGTCGTTATGTGCCACTGATTCGGACCGACTCATAGCGACCCCTCCTTGGGTTTCCGAGGCAGTATCACTATAGAAGTAGATTGCCTAACCTTCCTTCTGAGGAGTGGCTGGTGGGTTTCAACCACCAGCCTTCTGGTTGGCAGTCAAGTTAGGCACCACGCTACCAAACCTACAGATCCCTCCAATCTTGGTTTTATGACTTCCGATCGCTGATCAACATCTGAATTATCCAATTATAGGGTCAATCTTTGTGTGTGTTTGTGTGTGTGTGTGTGTAAACTTTTCCTTGACTTTTCACAGAAGTGGTCTCGTACAATATTTGTTCTTTTGTGACTGAGTAATTTCACTCAGCACAATTTCCTCTAGACTCATCCTTGTTATGAGGTATTTTGCAGATTCATCATCATTCTTTACCATTGCATAGTATTCCATTCTGTGTATATAGTATAGTTCGTTTATCCATTCATCCATTGATGAGCACTTAGGTTGTTTCCATCTTTTAGCTATTGTGAATAATGCCGCAATGGATATGGGTGCATATATCTGTTTGTGCCAAGTCTCTTATTTCTCTAGAATATATACCTGGTAGTGGGATTGCTTGATCATACAGTATTTCTATTTCCAAATTTTTAAGGAAGCACCACACAGTTTTCCACAGTGGCTGTACCATTTTACAGTCCCACCAGCAATGTATGAGGGTTCCTGTCTCTCCACATCCTCACCAACAACTGTTGCTTTCTGTTTTGGTTTTTGGTATTGCTTTGTTTTGTATTTTTTAACTTCGCTATTAGTAGTGAGAGGAGGTGATATCTGGGTCAATCTACATTTAATAATTGATGTAGGCAAATATTCATATGAATAGATCCTTCTGGGGTTCAAGTTCAGAGATGCAGTCTACCATAAGAAAACTGTCTGAGGTACACAATTTCAATTCCAAGCAACCTGGAGCTTTTTACTTGAAACCAATAAAAGAGAGATCCTTTTCCTGGTATTCAATCCTCTATCTTCAAACTTTCAAATAAAATCAGGATTTTCATAACTGAAAAAAAAAAAAAAAGATCAATCACATCTCTGAATGTTCTTCATGTTCATATCAGCCAGAGAAGGTTTTTACAAGGCACTGCTGTTCAAACATATAAAAATTGACTAAATTCCCTACTTTCAAATTCCAGATTCATCATCTTAAAAAATCAAATTAGAAAATATGGAATATGACTTGTTCAACAGAAATAACTTAAAATATAAACAGATTGCTCAAGGAAAATGAAATGCAAATAGCTCTTAAATATACTTTTAAATATTTACCTCCACCCATAACAGGAGAAATTTTATTTTAAATTTTACTATCAAATTGACGAAGATCATTGATATTTGACAAGCTCAATGTATGGTCAGGGTGTAGGTACTCTAATACTGAAGGCAGCCTAAATCAATACAATCTCTATAGAAGATAACTTGGTACTATCTATCAAAATTATAAATGTACATTTCCTTTGGCCAGCAATTACACTTCTAGGAATCTATCCTGCATACTTTTTTGCATATGTGGGATATGGCATATCATGAAACTATGCTTGTTCCCATATTTTTTATTGCAAAAGATTGAAAATACTCTAAATTTCCATCAGTTGAAGACTAGTTAAATCAGCTATGGTACAATTATAAAATGGAATATAGCGCTGTTGTAAAAAAATGAATGAGGAAGCTCTTATGATTTGATATGGAAAAACTCCAAGATAAATTATTAAGAGAAAGAAATCAAAGTCCAGAATAGTGTGTGAAGTACACTGCCATTTGTATGAAAAGGGAGAGACAATAGGGGCAGAAGGTATTCTGAACAGATAGGCAAGAAAATGATACTACTGGTCACCTCTGGGGGGGACCAGCACTGGGTGTCTGGAGGATAGAGATTAAAGGTAGACTCTTTATTGTATACTCTATTTTGAACTTTCAATCATGTGAAATTGTTGCCTGTTTTTAAAAAGTTAAAATTTTAAATAACTGCATAATTTTAGCTAAGGTGCTCGGAGACCTTTGTAAGAGGTGATGAGAGAATTTTGCAAGATGTCCTAAATTTCATCAGATGGTTCTAGTAAACTCAAAGAGAAACCTCCCCCCATAAAAATTAAAATTAAATAGAAATAAGAATTACATCCCAAGGAAGAGCTATGAACAAAACTTCCTCAGAGCATAAGATCATTTTGTAAATTCTAGCAAATAACCTCACCTGAAGCTACCATATAAAAATCCACCTAGATTCCCTTAAAATCAAGTCCAATTCAAGAAGCTCAGCCAACCTCTGGTAAATGAAGCCCAAATTCAAAATTGGAGCATAGCTTAAAAACCCAATAGTATCTTTTTCCTTCCTGTTTTGTTTGGTTTGGTTTGGTTTGGTTTGGTTTTTGTGAAAGTCAGCTGGTGCAACATAAAATATAGAAGTTATTATCTCTCTTGACAAAGCAGAAATTCATCTTCTGAGCTCAAAAACATATCAGCATCTGATATAGAACCAACAGCCAAATATAAACAATGTGAGCTGCACATTTCAAGTGCATGAAGTCCAGAATATACAAAGCATGAGCCATAAAACTGAGGGAAGTTGTTCACCTTAGCAGATAAGTTACCGCTAATTTGCATCTTATTATTAGTTAACGTTTTATTTTAGCTCATTAAGAGGAAGACTATTATGAGGTTAAGAATGTTGCAAAGGGGCACTATTGTCTCCTTAAAGTGGAAAGCTCAAAGTGATCATTTTTCTTTGCTGGTATTATAATTGACTATATTTTCACATGAGGAACCAATTGCTTCTTGAAATATCAGCATCATTCTGCCTTTTTTGTTGTTATTTTCAATTTCTTCGGATGCTTTGCCACCCATCAATATGTCATCATCTAGTCCTGAAGATACAAAAATTATGGGCACTGCCTCCTGGTTCTACCTGCAGTCTCCTAGCACCTCTGCGCTGGGGTCGCTCAGCTACCTCTGTACGCTGGGAAGACTGTTGCCAATTGCTTGTTGGATCAGGGCAGTTGAGTTTTTCACCTGCTTTGAAGAGCGGTCAGTTCCTGTTTCCCTTATGAAGAAATTTCCCTTCCTTTATAAATGTCCAGGCAGAAAGCTCTTCCAAAGATCTCCCTGGGAAGCTGGGTACAGAAAGAGAACATTCTCTCTGTGAATTTATCAGTAGTGAGCCACAGAACATTCACAGGAAAAGTGAATTGTGTCAACTGATCTCAGTGTCAAGTGTATTGGAATTAAGTATATATCAAAGGGAAAGCAGAAAAACGGAAATTTTCAATTCCCAGTAAGTGAACATTCTTCTATAAATAATAATAATAATCTGGAAATACAGTGACAATTTCCCCCACAGACTTTACTTTTAAAGAAATAATAATAATTTTAAAAAAAAAAAAAACTTTTAAAAAAAGGAAAGAAAACACCTGCCAAATGGACACCACACACCTTGAGAGTCATCCTTGGGGCTGGCTTTACAGTAAGCTCTAAGTGCTTTTAGTTAAGATGAAAACACCACTTTGTCTGGTTCCTCTATCCTATAGGACTTTAAAAACGAGTTTTACAATTTGTCTTTGCCCCAAGTTCTTACCCCACTGCCTCCCCACAATTTCCCTGATTGATACACCTGGCAGCCAGGAGCTGCCCATGACAGTATCTGTGACGCTTACCTTTTTCTTCTGAAATTGTAGATCCAATAAAAAACAAGTATTGCTTCTTGCTAGAGAGCAGGATTGATCCCACATGTTTCTATTACTCGGTTACAAATGGCACATAAGTTACATTTTACACACACACAAGCACACACGTACCAACCATATTCAAATTCTACAAATTTGGTGTCTCTTCACGGGGTAGAAACCCAAACTAATGTCAATCAGCAGTTACTCAGGTGCACATTATAACAGGTACATTCTGCACTTAAGGCAAAAAGTCCCTTCATCGTATTTACTGGCTGCAATTGGACCTTTTATTTATTAAAAAAAAAAAAAAAAATTAGTCAATTATAGTTTTCTTGCTGTTCACTTTTTGAAACAAACTGGACCTCTGTGTACAAAAATCATATTCCAAGCCTGTGTTCCTCCTTTGCCTGGGTTAAAAATGGCCAAACTGACTTTTAATTTGTTTAAATAAAAATAAATAAATAAGGTGTCCCCAGGTTAAGACCTCATATTCCAAGTTACAGCCTAGAGTGAATTTGTATGGCCAAGTTATAAACCCCTGAAAATAGGAAACTAATGCCATGAGGATTTAAAATAATAGAAAATGTTTCACATAATAAAAATCCATAAGCAGTGTATTATATTTAAGTCTTAATATCTACATACTTGGATTATCTTATATCTTGACAATCACAAGAAGTAATCTCACTCCCTCACCCCCTTCCTTTGATTCTAGGTTTCATTCCTATGTATTATCAATTCTCTGGGCCATAATATACTGTATTAATATTAGTTTGTCACAGCAGACTAAATTTAGAACAACTCATTAATATGAGAGAATTAAAGGCAGTCAGCCAAGAGTACCAGGGACTATAAGCTCTTAAGGCTATAAGTTATGCAGATATGCCACTTGAACTGGAGAGCCAGCCATTCTTTTTGTTACTAATAAGAGATTCTATTAGTTCTAAGCTGATTCTAATTCTAATTAAGAAATGTAGGAAAAGGCAATTTTCCAGTGTAGGTATAGTTGACTTGCAACTGGAATAAGCTTTTATATCATCTCGCTTGGTTTCCTGGTCCTGTAAGATTAGTGGCACATGCACAGAATGAATATGCCACCAGCCACCCCCATAAAAAATAACTTTGCTGCCTTATTTTCACTGGTATAATCATAACCGATGTTTCTGGAAGGAAGTCTGGTAATCAGTGCTTTTTCAAAGCAAACCTTTTGTGGCTCAGAATCACCCGTTATACAAAAAGTTTTGACTTTTTACAAATAAAAAGCGTTCCAAATGGATACTTCTGAACCTGTTATGCCTTTCTTTGGGCTTGTCAAATATTAATTTTTTTTTTAAATTTAGTCCCTTGCTAAGCTACAAATATTCATGTTTAACACCAAGTAGCAGTTCAGAGGCTGATGACTTGGTATGTACCTTTTGAATGATGCATAGAAAGCAGCAGTTAGCACAAAGAAAAAGCCACCAGATTGGTCTCAGGGAAACCCAGTGTCTGAATTTTTCATGACTCCTCCAGCACTTAAGAATAAAAAAACTGGCTACTAGTGTTGGGAGACTAGCGTCAGGAAGGTCAGAGCCTGGAAACATGCAAGAGAAACCCGCCTTGCCTGGGGAAAGTGAAAGGGGATTTAAGCTGCTTAGGAGAATTACAAAAAAAAAAAAAAAAAAAGAAATTTCTTTTCCTTTGTTTTTGTATTTTATAAACACCAGACGAGCAAAACAAAGGCTATGAAAAGTGTGCTGCCATACCTATCTAGAGTTCATTACTTCATGTCTCAAAAGACACCAAAAACTTACCCTCTCTTTTGGGTTATGAAGGCTTATTGTTAGACTTCCCCAAATCATGCCCTTTCTGCCAGACTTGCTCAACTCCTGTGGGTTTTCTGTCCCAAGGAAATCAAAGAAGAAGGGAAGGCAGAAGAAATTCAATTATTTGTTTCCCTGGATATGTTTGCAAACATCTCCCGTGGAGGTGAAGGGCAAGTGGGGAAGATGATATCTTAATTACCCAGGTGCCCAAGGACTCAGGACTGAAAATCCCACCCCCCTTGGATGAACTTTCCTGCATCTTATGATTTCTAGAAAATCCAAATGGAATCTAGGAAAACAAATGAGTTTCCTTTGGAAGGAAAAAAAAATAAAATTTACAATATTTAAGCAACTGATGACTTCACCTGTCACCATCTCATTAAGCTCTTAATGAGTTCTTTTCTATTCTTGGTCACATCTGATTTTTTTTTTTTTTTTTAATGTAAGTCCCTTTGAACAGCTGGGAGTTAGAATTGTCTTTGATCACTGAATTCTTCTGAATTTTCCGTCAAAACGAGGCCATTTTCATCCTGACTTGGGGTATTTTTATGAGTTTATTTCCCCCAAGTACATTCCTGAGCATAGCTTTCCAGGCTGAGAAGAACCTGAACAATTAATATATACATTTTTACATAAATGTTTATAAATTTAACAAAGGGAGAAAGCCTTGCCACAAGAAGCCTCAGCTCTTTTGAAGGCAGTTTTCTAATGATGACCCTTGGCGTGTTGGACCACATGGGATTCCTCTGAGAAGAGTCGGATGAAAATTAGTCTATTCTCATTTCAAACAGAATTTTGCTGAAGTCCTGATCAGAGCATCAGCATGGAGTCCGGGGAGACAACACTCGCTACTTGATTCACTCCACAGCCTCGCTCTCCTGGTAATTGTTGCAGGAACACATAGTGACAAGGCTCTGGGATGTGAGCGGTCTGGATGTACTCCGGCTGTTACGCTCTGTTTAAAGATTTAAACCATCAGGGTATGATAAGGCTTTTTGATGTTCATTGAACACGGAGCTTGGGTACAGAAGAAGGGAAAAGGGCTTCACCAGAAGGCAATCATCTTTCAGAGCCACAGTAAGACAGAGAGAGGTGGGGAAATCTCAGCCCCAGCATAGACATAGAACAAAGGGAGATGAAAGGGGCAGGGTGAGGAAGGGGCCAGCTCTGGCTGTGAGGCAGAACTCGCTCTAGGAGAGTTCGATGCCTTAAAATGCAAGGGAAGCATTTAGTGTTCCTATTTCATTAAAGCACACTCAGGTTTTAGGGGCGTGGGGAGGGAGAGTATCAACTGCAAATTTGGGTGCTTTCAGTTGACCCTGGGTTTAAAAGAGCCTCCCATGGCTTATTTTGAAATGATTTCATCAGGATTTATTTTGAGTCAGATGAATGCCATTTCCAGCGCCCACCCAACAAACCTGGAAGAAGGCTACCCTTAAAGTATATTTATAAGATCTGCACAGTGTTTCTCCCACACACACACCACCCCTGCCGCCCACCAAAGGTAACCTTGGATATTTGTCTTGAAGAACTTAATAATCAGGAATGAAAGGGGGGGAAATAACCCTGACAGAACCCAACCCAATCTCTTCATGTCCTCTTCTTTGACAAAATAACAAATTTTTACCTTGTTTCCAGCCCTATCATGCTATCCTAACAAAAGCAGCCTGCACCTCTAGTGGTGCAGAATGCAAGAGGGAACTTCTTTATTTAAGCGGCATTTCTCTGCACTTTGGATGGAGAGCAGGAAATAAATTGACACCTATCTTGTCAGCTCCCAGGGTCTTGCTTGCATTCTTTCATTCAACAAACATTTGCAACAAATCTTGTGGTAGGGGTCGGGGAGGCAAAGATGCAGAAATCTGGATTTCTATCTAATTAATATACTCAAGGCAGTTCCAGTGGCATAGTGCCTAAGGCACTTGACTGCTAACCAGAAGGTTGGCAGTTCAAACCCACCAGCCACTCCTCGGAAGGAAGGTTAGGCGATCTACTTCCGTAGTGAAACTGCCTCAGAAACCCAAGGAGGGGTAGCTATGATCGTCTAGTCTGATCTGACTGCTAGCGACCCCTCCTTGGCTTTCCAATACAGTATCTCTATGGAAGTACATTGCCCAACGTTTCTTCCAAGGAGTGGCTGGTGAGTTTGAACCGCCAACCTTATGGTTAGCACTCAAGTGTCTTAGGCACTATGTCACCAGAGGAATATTAAAAATAACTACCTTTTAAGGGTGAGAAAATCTATGTAAAGTGCCTAGCACAATTTCTGGAATACAGTAAGGCTTTCAAAAACTATATAACTATTGTTATTATTAGTATTGCTCTCTAAAATTTTCAGACATGGTGGCATCAGAATGGGAGTTTAGAAATATATAATTATCAACACAGTTTAGAGGTGGGGCAGTAATAATCACATACTCTATTGAGGGGTTGTTTCCACACTTGTCTTTATAGTGATGTAAATAATGCGTTGCATCCTGCTAGCCTCCTCTGGTCTAACAATGTAATTATTCTTTAAAATGAAGATAAAAAAGTCAAATTAGAAGCAAGACCCCTCATCTTAATGTAATGGAATTAGAAATGGGTTTGACCAACCAAATAGGACCTGACTGTTTTAACCTGGAAAGAGATAAGCCAATTGAATCAACATGGCAATGCTGTGCCACATTTCCTCAGATTCCAGTTCATTACAACATAGAGGCTGCTGAGCAGGCAGAAAAGACATGAGACCCAGAAACCAATTCCATCTCATGACGGACATACCCCACCTGTGCCAGGGTCACCTCCCCAGCAAGCCCTTGTCCCAGGAAAAGCTACTGAACACCAACATATATTTCACACCTGGTGGCATAGTGCCTAAGGCATCTGACTGCTAAGAAGGCTGGTGGTTCAAATTCACCAGCCACTCCTCAGAAGAAAGATTGGGCAATCTATTTCCATAGTGATACTGACTCAGAAACCCGAGGAGGGGTCGCTATGCGTCTATCTGACTCGACGGTAGTGAGTCTGGTTTAGTATTATATACTGAAGGAGCTCTGGTGGCATGGTGCCTAAGGATCTGACGCTGACCAGACCTCTGGCAGTTCAAACCCACCAGCCAGTCCTCAGAAGGAAGACTGGGTGATCTACTTCCATAGAAATACTGCTTCGGAAACCCAAGGAGGGGTACACTGAAGAAGCTCTGGTGGCATAGTGTTCAAAGCATTCAGCTGGTAACAAGAAATTCAGCAATTAAACCAACCAGGTGATCCATGGAAAAAAGATGAGGCAGTCTGCTTCTGTAAAGACTTATAGCCTTGGAAACCCTCTGGGGTAGTTCTATTCTGTCCTATAGGGTCACTATGAGTCAGAATCGACTCAGTGGCAGTGAGCTTGAATTATATACTGGCCCCTCTCATGGAATCCTTGTTGTTGTTGTTGTTGTTATGTGCCGTCGAGTCAGCCCTGACTCATAGCGACCCCTCCTTGGGTTTCCGAGGCAGTATCACTACGGAAGTAGGATTGCCCAACCTTCCTTCCGAGGAGTGGCTGGTGGGTTTGAACCACCAGCCTTCTGGTTAGCAGTCAAGTGCCTTAGCCACTATGCTACCAGAGCTCCCATGGAATCCTTACACAACCCTATAAAGAAGCTGTTACAGGTTGAATTGTGTCCCCCAAAGTACATATTGGAATCCTGACCCCTATACCTATAAACATGATCCTGTTTGAAAATAAGGAATAGTGCCTAAGTTTAGTGCCTAAGGCGTTTGACTGCTAACCAGAAGGCAGGCAGTTCAAATCCACCAGCTACTCCTCAGAAGGAAGATGGGGCAACCTACTTCTGTAGTGATACTGCCTTGGAAACCCAAGGAGGGATTGCTGTGAGTCAGATCTGACTTGACAGAAGTGAGTTTGGTTTGGCTTTGGAAATAAGGTTTTCTTTGTAATGTTAATTCATTCATACTCCAATAAGGTGGGTTCTAAATCTAATCACTTCTCAGTTACAAAAAGAGTAGAGAGACCCAGAGAAAAGAGGAAGACAGATGACAGAGACAGATATATCTACAAGGATTTTTCTGGAAGCTACTAGACATTGAAATAGATAAGGAAGAATGTCTCCCTAGAGTCATACCCTGAATTCAGATCTCTAGCCTCCTGAAGTGTGAGAAAACATATTTCTATCCTTTAAAGCCACCCACTTGTGGTATCTTAGTACCTAAAACAGAGGCATAGTTTACAGACAAGAAAACTGTGGCAGAGGAAGATAGAATCAAGAAAATGAGACCTACTGCCATTTTTATTTAATTTTTCTTTTGACATTTGCTTAGCAACCCACCAACTGGACTGGGGCACTCACTCTGAGACTCTGTACAAATGCGTCCTCTTCTTTAGGTCACTGTGGTAGTCTATTCTAGCCCCACCCACAGCCTACGATTTATGCTAGGAGTGCTGAGTTCTCCACTTCCAGCAGCTGCCCCTGTGCCGACACTCCAGGAAAACCCACAAATCTTGTATCATATTCATCCCATACCGTTTCCCCCAGCCTTTCCACCTCCAATACCGGAAATGGGAGCATGTCAGCAATTACCATTACAGAAAGAGTCCATTTTAGCACAGCTCAAATCTAAGGAGCTTTAGGGCCGAGTAACTCATCCCATGATTGAGACATAAAGGAGCTACTGTTTCCTTTTCTTTACCCTGCTAACACAGAGAAAGCCAATCCTCTAAAACCAGATTGATTGATGATCTAATTTAATATCTTCATATGATTTCTAGTGGCAAAATCAATCTGCTGCTAGCACAGCATCCAAGGCAGAGAAGAAGAAAAATTGCACCAGTTGCGTTTCTTTTATTACACTTCCGGGTGCTCTAAGAAAAAACTCTCTCCAGAAAATCAATAAGGCAGATTGTGCCCAGCAGTCCCCCATTATGAAATTAAATCCATATGCCAACACAAAACAATGAAGAGACCCAACTAGCAAGAGACTCATTTGCTTTGTTTGACTTTGGCTGCCAGGGAATGAGACCAGGAAGCTGGCTGTAATGTAATGCAAACCTTGGCCTATCCTGGCCATGCATATGACTGACCCTCAGGGCACGACCATCAATTTCCTATTAAAGATCAGAGATTTGACATATCAAAGTCAACTTCTAGCTGAATAACTGCAGTAACTTGATAATAATTCTTTTGTGGATTTCACAGTGGCTTTTCAGTAAAGTATCAGAAAGGTAGCCGATTTCAATCCTGACCCGGCAAGATCTGAATATGAAATAAAGGATTTCAGCTTGATCTCCCCATGATGTGAGGATGAATGTTCTGGTAAATGTTAACTTAGTGCTCTGAATAGCTCAGTAATAGATGGGTTTAGGCAGTAATAGGTTTAAAATGTCAACTTATTGAATAATAATTTCATGTTGTACAAATACTATGTGTAAGAAGGGATTTGTTTTGCAAATTTTGAAATAAATGAATGGATTTATAATGTCCTTGACTGTTACATTGTTCCGGTCAGAATTTTGAAGAAGACTCTAAATTACTTTTTGCTTTCTCTGTTCCTGTTGTTTTCCTGTATTTGTCTCTATGCAGTTTGGATAATTATTGGGCCTCCATGAATTCCGGTCCTTAATTGAGCTCTTCTCGGTTTTGGTCCCCAAAGCCAGGCTGATAGCATTCTTTTCTAGTAAAAGTAAAAACTCAATTATCCCTCCCTATAAAATATTTCATGGCACCAGTAGCATAAACATCTTTCACCAACCCAGCTGTAAAAGGCTCAACTGTTCAAAACACAAGAACCAACAAAAATTCTGTTTCCATAGCTGAACTCAGCCTTTCAGTCCAATTATCAGATGACAGCTCTATAAATCCTGGTGGAGGACATATGTGAGTAATGCTGAATTGTGATTGGGGCACTCAGGATCTGGGACAAACACCTCTATCCCAGCCTATTGCGAAGGTCCCCAGATTCTGCAACTAAGCACCCCCTCTCCTCCACTCCCAGCCATCCTATATGGAATAGATATGTTTACTCAGGGAAATGGAAGATAATAAGAAACCATCCAGGTGAGTTCTTTGAATACTTCAGGACTGAATTTTCAGCCTCTCAGTTTATCTCAGCTGCCCAGGAGACTCAGGAGGAGAAAAACCAAACCAAGGGAGCCTAACTTTGGCAGACTACCAGCCTGCCACTGCAAATAGACATTGGTCTTACAGATGATGGACATCTTGATTTCCCACAAACCAAAACCCTCATCATTGGCTCACAGATGCTCACACATGGGTAATATCTGCCTGAGATGGTCCTGTACAAATCTGCCCAACCAGACCTGTTCAACTGTCAAGCTAATCTCTTTCTGCACTGCAACCATAGGGAGGTCCTGTCCTAGTCTGGGTTCTTCTGGGAGCTGACCATGAAACCAGGATGTGGGTGCTCATCATTTATTTGGAAAGTGAAGAAATCATACATCAGAGAGTGAGTCAGGGAAGGGAAAGCAGGCAGTAAAGAGTGCATTAGCAAGTGACTTACCATCTTGAGTAACTAAAACTTAGTCTCGCTGAGGACACTCTGAAGCACTAGAGAACACAAACCCTAAGATTACCCCACCTATGGAGTAAGGGAGCTGAAGTATTTATATACCAACTCCCCCATAATTCATTGGTTAAAGCTGCTCCTGAGGGGCATTAATTCCTTGGTATTTCCAGCCTCCTGCAAGGATAGGCAGAGGGCTCCAGAGGGCAGAGAAAGCTCTCAGGAAAAAATGCAGGGGCTGGTATTTGGATGCCATGTACCCTGCACTGAAGTGGAAAAGGGGGAGGAGACGGGCAATGCATCAGTAGCCTATACTATAGGTGCTAAACTTTAAAAAAACAACAACAACAAAAATAACTTTTTATTGTGATTTAAGTGGAAGTTTATGGAGCAAATTTGTTTTCCACTCAACAATTTATATATGTTTTGTTTCATAACATTGATTGCAATCCCTACAACGTAACATCACTGTTCCCACTTCCTCCCTGTGTTTCCCAGTTTCATTTGTCCTTCTTACCTGTGCATTCCTGCCTTCTGAAATTTATCCCTGGGTAAAAGATGCTTTTTTGATCTCATATGGCCAATTGCTCTGAGGAGAAGTGCTAACCTTTTATTATTTTTTTAACCTTTTCTATTTTTTTTTTTTAATTATGGAGGTAATATGGCTCATGTAAAGCAAAAAGAACAAATATAAAGAGTATAGTAAAGCACAAATATCTTTTAAAGGCTCTCTTCCTCCCAGTCAGCCAGTCCTATTCAGAGAGGTAGTCATTTTTTATAATTTCTTATGACTCCTTCAGAAAACCTTCTGTAAATAAAAACACATAGACTTGTACACATTAGTGAATTTTGTGTGTGTGTGTCCCACAATAAAATCATACTTTGTGAGTCTGAGGCCAGAAGTCTCAGCAGGTATCAAGGAACTTCCTCTGAACTCAGCACGCATCACAAAAGCCTCTGGATTCAGCACGTATCGGAGATCTGCTCGGCTCCTGAAAGTCTTCCACATACCTGAGCCTTGCATCCTCCCTAGATAATATTTCCCTAAGTGGACTTTGAAGC
>NW_006922069.1:1573399-1574251 GCF_000298275.1 Orycteropus afer afer | reverse complement strand
AGTTCTTTCAGTTTGAGAAATGCTAAGCATGTTCTTCCTTTTTGGTTTTCAGACTCCAGGTCTTTGCACATTTCATTATAGTAATTGGCTTTGTCAAACCCTTTAGCATGACATTTAAGATTCCCTACTAACTGTCTTTGACTTTTTTATCTTGCAAACTTCATAATTTTAAGGATTTTTTTTTCTTCATATCATGTCTCAATCTCTTCTTAACATCCATTTTTCATTTTCTTCTCATTTCATATGACTGCCCAGTGAAACTGAAATTGCTTATTTTTCAGCTTTGTAATGAAAGTCTCTAATAGTCTCAAAGATGGGTGATCTCAGTTCTGTGTTCCCCTAGCACGTTTTACTTCTCTTAAAGCACCTGCCACATCTTTCTTTGCATCATAATTGAGTACAAGTAAATTGGAAATTCCTTGAAGTCTTTGTAAACTGCTTGAAGTTCGATAGCCAGGATAGAGCAGTCTACAAACAGTTTCAATCTTAGGAATATACTGTAACTGTCAGGATAGACTATGTTACACTAGAATAGGAAAAAAGAAAAAAAAAAAAACTCAATATTTCAGTGGTTTTACCAGACAATGGTTTATCAAATCTAACATTATTTGTCCAGTGCAAGTTGTAAGGAGGTCTCTGTCATCATAATTATTCAGAAACTAAGGCAGATAGAAGCTTTATCTCAATAAGTACTTCTATGTCCCTGCATCAAATCAAAGACAACTTGACACACTGACCACCAGTGACCAAAGACCAGACAAGTTGTGGGATGACATCAAGAACATCATTCATGAAGAAAATAAAAGGTCATTAAAAAGACAGGAAAGGAAGAAAAGACCAAAATGGATGTCA
>NW_006922069.1:1567469-1573299 GCF_000298275.1 Orycteropus afer afer | reverse complement strand
TTTTTTTTTTTTTTTTTGATTTATCAATTCCTCTGTCTTGGTCTCAAACTTTTTAATGGATGCTAATATGAACATAAGGAGCTCTGGTGGTGCAGTGCCTAGGGCATTTGACTGCTAACCAGAAGGTTGGCAGTTCAAACCCACCAACCACTCCATGGAAGGAAGATGGAGCAATCTACTTCCATAAAGATTTACCACCTTGGAAACCTTGGGGGTTGCTATAAGCAGGAATCAATTCAATGGCAGTGGGTTTGGTTTTGGTTTAATATGAACATGGCAGTGATGTGGTTAAGGTATTGGGCTACTAACCAAATGATCGGCAGTTTGAACCCACCAGCCACTCGCTCTGCAGGAGAAAGATGAGGCAGTCTGCTCCTGTAAGGATTTACAGCCTTGGAAACCTTGTGGGGCTTGTGCTGAGTTGGACTCAACTTGATGGAGTGGGTTTAGTATGAACATATCAGTGATGCAGTGAATTACTTGGTATGGCCCTGCTAGCCATGGTCTTTGTGACTGCCACCAAATGACTGAGGGGACTATGCAAATGTGAGGTGCTTGTGGCCCACCAAGGAGACTGGATAGCTTGTTAATAATGTAATTAAGGTACAGGGCACCCTTGTGTGGGTAGGATTGTGCAAATAAAGTGCATGGAACACTAATTTGGGGATTGGTCAGTTCTGCCATCCCAGTAGATTTAAAATGAGCCATCCCACAGGGGAATCTCACTACCATCTAGAAAGAAGAGCCAGAAGTGCAGTGCATCTTTTGGGCCCAAGATCCCTGCACCTAATCTCTTTGACCCAGAAGACAGAGGGAGAACTGTAACACTTTGCTGAGATGGCAAGAGACAGCAAGAATGGCAGCAAAAAAAAAAAAAACAGTAGCGGGCCCTGGAAGCAGAGACTGACACAAGAGAGAGTGATGGGCTTCCAGTCCTATGGAGTGAGAAAGCTGAGTGCCTTTAGGCAGGAGACTTGCTGGTAGAGTGGGGTGCCTCCCTGAGCACCCATCAGCAGAGCTTTGTAAGAGCTTTGTAACACTGGCCAGAGCAGGGCAGAGTATAGAAAAGAGTATAGAAAAGCACAGAAGTATAGAAAAAGTATAGAAAAGCCAAGAAGTTGAGGCTAAAGAGAAGCGTGACTTCAGCACCTTCCTGATTGAAGAATTGTATCCTGAGCATTCCTGAACCTGAATTTTAACCTGTTACTTCCCTAATAAACCCCATGTTGTTGTTGTTATGTGTCGTCGAGTCGGACCCGACTCATAGCGACCCCTCCTTGGGTTTCCGAGGCAGTATCACTACAGAAGTAGATTGCCCAACCTTCCTTCCAAGGAGTGGCTGGTGGGTTTGTACCGCCAGCCTTCTGGTTAGCAGTCAAATGCCTTAGGCACTACACCACCAGAGCTCCCAATAAACCCCATAATTATTAATATTATGTGTGAGTTCTGTGTGGCTATAGCAATGAATTAACAAACCCAGCAGAGAAGCAGACAGTGCTGTAGAAAGAGCAGTTTGCATTAGAATTGGTAAAGAAGTCGGAGGGTGGCTGCATGTCTCTGTGTCTTAATTTTTAGATCAGTCAAAAGTGACTAGGTTTAGGACACACCTTACAATGACATGTTTTATTAACAAAACAAAGAAACTCTATTTCCAAACAAGATTATATTTACAGGTATTCCAACACATATTCGGATGGGACCCTATTTGATCCATAATACTAGCCAAGAACAAGCTATATCTTTACATCTCTCATCAAAGTTTGTTTTGTTTAGTGGTGATTTTAAACCTTAGAGGTTGAAGGGACTTAAAAAGTTTTCTTCATACAAATCCCTCATCTTTTTTGTTAAATGTGTTTCTAAGTAATCAATCACAATCGTTGCTTGTGTAAGTATAATGCTTCATTCCATTATATGTTCTAACTGCTCACTGTTTCTGTGATAGCTACTTTGATTTCTGTGTATTCATCACATAACCAGGTATTCACTAGAGTCTCTCATTTCCTTCAAAAGTTTTTTTTCCAGTTTTTTTGGATTCTCCAGATAGACAATTATATCAAGTAGAAATGTTGATCTTTTCAACTCTCTTCTGTTCTAATGTTTATGTATGAATTCTTTTGCCTTTCGAACAGCACTGGCTTGCATTTTAAAACAATGTTAAGTAATAATGATGATTGTTGGCAAATTGTCATGTCCCTGACTTTAATAAGAATGCTTCTAGTATTTTGTGACTAAGAATAATGCTTGCTCTTGAATTAAAATACATTTTTCAATCTTGTTAAAGGAGAATGCATCTATTATACCTATTGCTGTTGAGTCAAGTTCTGACTCATAAAGATCCTATAAGACAGAGTAGAACTGCCTCTATAGTGTTTCAAAGTAAATCTTTATGAAAACAGACTGTTACATCTTTCTCCTGGTGGGTTTGAACTGCCAATCCTTCAGTTAGCGGCTGAGCACTTAACCATTGTGCCATAAGAAGAGTTTAAATCAGGCATGGCACACATGTTTAATTTTTCAAATATCTTTGCATGTCTATTGAGGAGTTTTTCTCTTTTAGCCTATTTATATGATAATTATTGTTGTTGTTATGTGCCATCAATTCTACCTGACTCATAGCCACCCCTCCTTGGGTTTCTGAGGCAGTATCACTACAGAAGTAGATTGCCCAACCTTCCTTCTGAGGAGTGGCTAGTGGGTTTGAAACACCAGCCTTCTGGTTAGCAGTCAAGCACCTTAGGCACTACACTACCAGAGCTCCCATTATACTAATAGATTTCCTAATAATAAATTATCCTTGCATTCATGTAATGAATCCGTTTTATCATATTCTTTTATTGTTACACTGGAATCTATTGGCTATATTTTATTTAGAAGGGTGTTTGTTAATTCATTGTTGTTGTTGCTGTTGTTATGTGCCGTCGAGTCAGCCCCGACTCATAGCAACCCCTCCTTGGGTTTCCGAGGCAGTATCACTACGGAAGTAGATTGCCCTATCTTCTTTCCGAGTGTTAATTCATTAGTAAAGTTTATTGATAGCTTTCCTTTTTGTGCTCCTTGACAGATTTTAGGATCGGTGTTATACTAGCTATTCTTTTCTGAAAACTAGCAGAAAGATTAAGTCCCATTTTAAAAGTTGATCTTCGATCAGAGAAAGAGTCATCTCTGGAAGTCATGTGATGTATTTGGCATGACTCCAAGTATGGATGTATCCATGGTTCAAGTCAAAAATATGTATTGAGCCCCTACATACATGGTTAAATTATACATTGAGTGGGAATTTGGCTCTTAAAATTAGTACACAAGGCAAAAATATTTCATATGTTACTGTACTGGAATGTTAGAATAGACTTTCCAATTGTCTTGTAATTTTAACTGAATTCCCAAGCTGAAAATAATTGGTAATTAATATTCTTACAATGGATACAAAAAGTTGTTTTAGACAGCCTTGAAAGATTTACTACAAGATAGAAAAACTGGTACTGTGACCCAACTCCAGGATTTTAAGAAAATCAAGTTATTCAAAACAGAGTTTGAGAGAATCAATGAGATAGAAAGTTGTCAGCCTTTTAGCAGTATTAAGGTGTTTTCCCAGCTGTTCTTATGGAGGAAAGGAAAAGGTGACCCCTCCTAAGCAGAGTAGGAAAGGAGTTTGAAGAAAATCTCTCATACAGAATGGGGGTTATCTTCTAAAAGAAGTATCTAATATCTTACTCCCACAGAGACTCTCAGTGTCCCTGGATTGCAGCTAAACCTGGGAAAATTTGGGGGGCATGCAGTGTCTGGGTGTTATGGGTGAAGACAAAGACTTATGTTGTTCATAGTGACAAAAGAAAGGGTGTCTGCCTTATTCTTCCAGAGTTTGGTGAGACAAGTATGTAGTTCTTCACTAAACTAATGGGTCATCTCTTGAAGGGTCTACATCCAAGGAGGCTATCTGCCAGGGCAAGACAACATCAGCAAAAAGAGATTGGCAGTCTACACCCTAAGCAGGAGCTGGAAGGAAACTTTTAAGAACTCAACTAGAGAATGGCTTTCTAACACTGAGGACCACTATGATGTCAAAGGTCTTCTATGTGGATCTCCAAAACAACCACAGAAGTTTCCCAGAGTGAGAAGGCCCCTTTCAGCCATCTGCCACAAAATAGGCATCAGTGACCAGATTTTTCCTCCACCTGGCAAGCACAGCAGCGTTGCCCCTTTACCTCTCTTTTCTCCTCCTCACTCTAGCACAGGAGGAGCCAGGGGAGCACTGAAAGGGACAAGAAGAGTAGAAGAGTAAAGCAGAGTAATAGAGAAAGAACAAAACACTCCACATCTTCCCTACTGGTCTAACAATCTTCTGAGTGGAGCCTAGGCTTGGTAGAAAGTGGAGAAAGGCAAAAGTTTGGAAAGAGGAATAAAGTTGTGATTTGAGCTGAAATGGGCATTTTAATACCTGAAAATGAAATTACTCTAAAACCAAAAGTGACCAGAAAAGCTATAGGATATAGCAAAGAGTGAGGGAGCTCCAACAGCATGTAGTTGAAAGCAGAAGTGAGGAACACAAAATTGTTTTCTTATAATCCATCTACTTTGTCATAGTCAAAATTACCCTTAAAATTTCTCAGGAAGGAATCCATCAGAGATTATCATGCCATCTCTCTATCATTCCAATGTAACAAGTTTTTCTTCCAGCACTGGAATAGATTGCAGTTATTTCAGTAGAGTGTAGATGAAGTAGTTGGCTGAGTTTAGAAGCCATGGTGTAGGAGAACTTTAAACATAAGAATGACACCCAGCACCTCACACAAGAAGCATAGTAGGGAAACTGAGTTCATGTGAAAGAACAGAAAAAACAAGATGATAGTTTCTTAAATACTGTTTATTAAGAACCATATATTCATTAAATGAAATGCTAAGTGACATCATTTATTTGTGTTGGTTAGTTCTCATTCTCTCTCTCTCTCTCTCCTTCTCTCTCTCTCTCTCTCTATCTCTCTCTCTCTCTCATCCAATTACTGTATATAGTTAGATGTATCTGGGTAGGTATGACTCATATACAAAGCAATTCCACTTTGCCACCATCTGTGATGACCCAAAAATTAGTAGTGCCTAAAGCATTTGACTGCTAACCAGAAGGCTAGGGGTTCAAACCCACCAGCCACTCCTCGGAAGGAAGATGGGGCAATCTACTTCCATAGTGATACTGCCTCGGCAACCCAAGGAGGGGTTGCTATGAGTCGGTCCAACTCAACGGCACATAACAACAACAACAAGCCTTACTATGGACTCCTTGGGCAGTGCAAACTGTTAACACACTCGGCTGCTAATCAGAAAGTTGGAGATTTGAGTCCACCCAGCAATGCCTTGGAAGAAAGACCTGGAGGACTATTTCTGAAAAATCAGACATTGGAAACCCTATGGAGCACAGTTCTGCTTTAACACAAAGGGTCATGATTGACTCCATGGCAAGTGGTGCCATGCATTGCAGCTGCTGCCTCTGTCTCATTGAAATCTTGAGAGTCTCCACCTGCTGTCTTCAGGGAGTGACACCAGAATCAGAAATCTGACCAGGACTATGCCATCCCAAGAGCTACATTTCACCATAGGCCCAATAATAGTCCTGATCTACAAGGCAGGGACAATAGAAAGAGGCTCCTTTCCCCTCATTTTTAATGCGCATAGACAGCACTAGAAAGCAGATCTTCTGGCTCTTGACCAGTTGCTCTGCCCACAACAAATCAAAGTTCAAACCCTTTGTTGTTGTTGTTGTTAAGTGCCGTCGAGTCGTTTCTGACTCATAGCGACCCCATGCACAGCAGAACGAAACACTGCCCAATCCTGCGCCAGC
>NW_006922069.1:1554733-1564179 GCF_000298275.1 Orycteropus afer afer | reverse complement strand
TTCCAAAGAAAGGTGATCCCACAGAATGTGGAAATTATAGAACAATATCATTAATATCGCACACAAGTAAGATCTTACTGAAGAGAATTCAGAAACTATATTGACAGGGAACTTCCAGAAATGCAAGCTGGATTCAGAAGAGGAGTGCAATGAGGGATATCATTGCTGATGTCAGATGGATCTTAACTGAAAGCAAAGAATACTAGAAAGATGTTTACCTGTGTTTTATTGACTATGCAAAGGCATTTGACTATGTGGATCATAACAAATTATGGATAACATTGAGAAGAATGGGAATTCCAGGACACTTAATTGTGCTCTTGAGGAACCTATATATAGACCAAGAGGTTATCATTCAAATAGAACAAGGGAACACTGCAAGGTTTAAAATCAGGAAAGGCATACATCGAGGTTGTCTCCTTTCACCATACTTGTTCAATCTGTACACTGACCAAATAATCCAAGAAGCGGGGCTATATGAAGAGGAACATGGCATCAGGATTGGAAGAAGATTCATTAACAACCTGTGATATGCAAATGACATGACCTTGCTTGCTGAAAGTGAAGATGACTTGAATCGCTTACTGATGAAGATCAAAGACTACATTCTTCAGGATGGATTATACCTCAACACAAAGAAAACAAAAATCCTCACAACTGGACCAATAAACATCACAATAAATGGAGAAAAGACTAAAGTTGTCAAAGATTTCATTTTACTTGGATCCACAATCAACACCCACAGAAGCAGTAGTCAAGAAATTAGATGATAGATTGCACTGGGTAAATCTGCTGCAAAAGTTCTCTTTAAAGTGTTGAGGAGCAAAAATGTCTCTTTGAAGACTAAGATGTGCCTAACCCAAACCATGGATGGTATTTTTGATCACTTCATACACATGTGAAAGCTGGATAATGAGTAAGGAAGACTGAAGAAGAGTTGATGTCTTTGAACTGTGGTGCTGGTGAAGAATATCGAAAATACCATGGACTGCCAGAAGAATGAACAAGTCTATACTGGAAGAAATGTAGCCAGAATGCTCCTTAGAAGCAAGAATGGCCAGAGTTTGTCTCACTTACCCTGCTCATGCTGTCAGAAGGGACCATTCCCTAGAAAAAAGTATCATGTTTGGTAAAGTAGAAAGGTCAGAGGAAAAAGGGGAAGACTCTCAACAAGATGGATTGACACAGTGGCTACAAAAATTGGCTCCAGCATAGCAAGGATTTTGAAGACGGTACAGGACAGGGCAGTGTTTCATTCTGTTGTACACAGGGTCACTATGAGTTGGAATTGACTCAATGGCACCTACAATAACAACAACATGTCCCTGCAGCAAGGTACATTAACATAGAGGATAGAGTATTGGCCCTGAAATTCTCCACCTAGAAGTAGGCCACATCATTTCTTTTCATATTTCATTGGTCAGAGGAAGTAGCATTGCCATGCTTACCTTTGCAGGAAAATACGAATACTGATGAACGGTCCTAATGACACTACTACACACACTATGATGTATCTTGCCCTAGACTTTTAGCTATCTTAACACTGCTCTGTATAACACGCTTCCCACTTTGCCCCTTCATCTGAAAAGCTTCTTCTCATCCAGATATTTTTACTTACAGTTCTTCTAAAGAAGAATTTACTCATGGGAGAAAAAAGGGCTGTTTATACACAGGGAGACAGCTTGGGGGCAGGAGTGCATGGAGGGATGGACACAGGGAAGAGGTAACTATCAGGAGGAAGTGGGAGGGGAGCTGTTGCATTATGGGAAATTGTAATCAATGTCATGAGACAAATGTGAACTGCTGTATGGAAATGAATTTGCTCTGTAAACTTTCACCCAAATCACAATAAATAAAGAAGAAGAGGAAGAAGAATTTACTGACTCTAACCCTATCTTACAACTGCTATCATGATTAATGCTTTAAATTCCTAGGGCTGCTGTAAAAAAGTGCCAAAAATCAATGGCTTAAAATGACAAAAATGTATTTTCTCACAGTTCTGGTGCAGATCCTTCCTTGTCTCTTCCACCTCGTGGTGGTCTCAGGTATTCCTTGGCTTGTGGTAGCATAACTTCAATCCAGGGCTTCAAACTGGTTCTGTGTGGTTCAGTTATAGCTAATGAATTGAAACCAGAATGGACCCAAATTTGTAAAATGTGGGTATACCAGAACAATAACCAGAACAGGAAACATTATGGGTTGATCCCATTCTAGAACAATAATCTCCTTATTAGAAAACAAGAATAGCATAGCAACCAATTCTCTTGATTGCGAGTCAGAAACATCGTTGCCCCACTCAAAGATGGCAGCCGACCTCACTGCTTTGAATGCATATCACTCTCCAAAGTTCTGGCAATAATCCAATCTCCCACATCAAGCGCTCCTGTCAGGAGCCTCCTGAAAGGGTCACTCCATTTCTTCCAAGTCTCTCATTCAGGGCTTCAACTCATAATTTTTCCCATTCCAATTATTATTCTGATACACCCACACCATACAAATTTGAGTCTGTTCTGATTTCACTGCATCAGCCATGACTGAACAAGTTCAAACCCTTTCAAAGCCCTACTTCAATCTCTGCCTCTTTCTTTACATGGCCATCTTTCCTCTGTGTCTGTTCTTGTCTGTTTCCCTTCTCCTCTTTTTATAAGGATGCTAATTGTATTGGATTGGGGTTTATACTACTCCAGGATGGCCTTATGTTAACTAATTACTGCTCCAAAGCCTGTATTTTCAAACAAATTCACATGCTCATGTTCTAGGGATTAGGACTTCAACATACCTTTTTGAAGGGCAAAAGTCAACCCACAACAACCACCAAATCTGGATAAACCGCCTTCAGATATGCTCCAATAACACCCTATAACCCTATGGGATCACAATCAGATTGTGTTGTGTTAGTATCTTTTCTTGACTCTTTCCCACTAAACCAGGGATTGGCAAACTATAGCCCAAGGGCTAAATCTAGTCTGCTGCTAGTTTTGGTAAATAAAGTTTTACTGGAACACAGTCATGTCCCTTTGTTTACATATTGGCTATGACTGCTTTCACCATACAGCACAGTCAAGAAGTTGTAACAGAGACTGTCTTGTCCCCAAAGACTAAAATATTTACTATCTGGCCCTTTTTTAGAAAATTTGCCAACTCTTGCTCTATACAATAATCCCAGTAAGAGTAAAGGTTATATTCTTGGTATCTTGTGTACTCCAGCACTTATCAGAGTAATTGACTCATAGTAGACAATCAACAAATATTTGTTGAATAAAGGAAGAGTAGGCACTTGAGTGTTCACTAAATTGAAATCACCTTCAAGAGCAAAGGACAGAAAAAAACAGAGAACAGGGAGCACCAGGACTTTGACTTTTGACAAAACAAATTCAATCAGATTTTCTGTTATAGGTATATATCCTATCACTTTTGCAAAAAATAAAAATAGGTAAACACTAGGAACCAACATTAATCTTCTAAGTGTCAAGGCAACTAGAATTTGCCACAGCCTAGTTAGAATAAATTAAGCAATTGTGACACTTAACGAAATGTTTTAAAATTACAGAATTACTAAATCCACATCCATTTGCTCTGTAGACTATTTTATTCTCTTTGATTAACAAATCTGATTTAAATGAGGTGCAGACCTCTTCACACAGTATTGTACGGTCTTCAAAAGTGCCACAACTGGTATAAATTATCTCTGAGCCTAGTATCTACGAGGTAATGTCAGTGCACTCACTCAGAGCCTCCACAAGGAAACACACAGTATCCAGGTCCTGGTGATTTACAACCAAAAAAAAAAAAAACCTCACTGCCAGTGTGTCAGTTCTGACTCATAGCAGCCTCCTGTGGGTTTCTGAGGCAGTAAATCTTTACAGAAGTATATTGCCCAGTCTTCCTTCCACTGAGTGGCTGGTAGGTTTGAACCACCACACTTCTGGTTAGCAGGCAAATGGCTTAGGCACTACGCCACCAGAGCTCCTTGTGACTTACAACATATTACAAAAAAAAAAATCTTAAAATACAGGCAATTCTGGAAAGTATAGCATCCCAGCTTGTTTATAAAAACAATTTCAGCTAGTACTGATCCACAATTTATTTGCAAACAGATTAATTAATGTTTCAGCAGCTGTTTACAGCCAGTCTGTGATCTCACTGAACACAGATGACATTTTTTCCCTCTTCTATTCCATAGGGGCAATTTTAGCGACACTTAGATTAGGTTTTTACTGTATCAGCCTACATGATAAAATAAGTTGAGTCCTGAGACCGTCAAGAGGGCTTTACCAGATCCCCAGGTCGCCAAGTCTCTGGTGATCCCGCACACCACCTTTCCGGGCTTCCCTTTAATTATGGCCCCAAAATGCCAGTTTGCAAACAGATCTGCAAGATCAAAACCTGACATTTTAAAAAATTGTTTTTCTCTTCTACTTTTAGGTCCCTCAGGGTTGGTATTCAGCAGTGCATACCACTGGGTGTAATAAAAGCAAACGCTTGAATATTTTTCAGTAACCTGACAGAGAATAAACAAATGGAGGAACAAATGCTGAAGAGCCTACAAGAAATGTACTAGGTAAGGCAGGTAGATCGCTACCGACAAACTAATGCAGCTCTTCTGATTGTATTTCTTTTCTTGAAGGAAGAAGAAAGAGGAAAGACAAGACAAAATCCCCAAAGCCTCACTAGGCTAAATTTCCTTACTCTCCTTTGAACAGACTACACAGATTTTGTTGACTAATTGAGATCAATCCCAGTTGTAAATCGCCTTGCTATCCTACAGCTTTAATTAAGCTACCAGAGGGAGCTGTTTATCAATTAACACTTGTTACAAATTATTAGTAATTATATGGACTTTGTGTATATACTATAGCCTGCAAGACCAAAACTGCGTTTCCCAGTTGTTAGGGAAGCAAATTGAATATTTAATGGGCTATTTGGATGAAGGCACCAGTCATCACCATAATTACAGAACGTCTTTGGCAGAATGCTTTAAGGTAAGCGCCAGCACTATCAGCACTAGTTGAATAAACAGCATCTTAAGTGTTGCTTTCACCAGGGCCTCGCCAGACCGTATTAACTGGCCAACACATTGTAATATGAATTTCCGGTCTGTCTTTCCTTTTTGAGTAAGAAACATAGTGAAGATGAGAACATTAGGTAAAAGTTGATAATGTATTCAAGCATTAAAGCTACCTATTGCAGTATGCACTGCATTCTGTGATAATTTTAATTGGCTTAATTGAGATGCGCAAGCCTGATTAATGTTTAATTCCTTTATATTAAAAAAAAAAGAGTCAAGTAGTTCGACATTTCTTCAATTATGTTAGATCTTTCTGGACTTCAAAAGAATGTTACATTAGACAGCTAGATACGGGGCGAACTGATTAAAGAATAAAGACTGCTCATTATAATCTAAAAGTACAAAATTGGTTTGTGTAGCCTTTGAAAGTCAAAATTATGAGCTAAAACTTGAGCTGCGGTAATTAACCCGATTTAAGTCATTCTTGCTTATCTATTTGCTTATGATTATTAATTTTAAGTAATCATGGGATTGATTTACAGATCTAAAACCCATTCAGGGACCCAAAAATATTTTGTCCATAATTCTTAAAAATGTTGAAGATATGTATTTAGTAGCATTAGTGAACCAATGAAAAACACTAGTTTAAAAAGACTCAATAGTCAACCTTCATTGTTTTACATACATAAAATATGAAAATATTTGCATAATATAAACCACTTGCAAAGAATTTTAAAGCCTAACTTGTATTTTCTGTGGCTGTCTGGAAAACGAAATCAATGTAAAAATTGTGTATTTCTGTCTTAAAGTGTTCAACTCTTCCTTTACCTGAGAACTAAATAAAAAGAAGAAAGGAATACAGATGGAAACGCAATGACATTGTTTAACTATGTGTACCACTTATGTTTCTTTGAGAATCACCCCTCTCTCACACACATACATTTTCCAAAGTGTCCTAAGTCTACTTCAGGAATCTGGGGTCATGACAGGATTTAGTAGAACTTGGATCAAGACTCATTAGGAAGCGAGGACATATTAGAGATGCATGTTTCAGAAATAAATACTGTTAGAGTGCTAAGCACAAGTTACAAATTTTGGAAGTCTCCAGGACCTCATTAACATAGGAACATGAAGGTCTAAAATCTTCCATTGGATCAATAAAAGAAAAAAAATCTAACCAGTTACCATTGAGTCAAGTCAACTCCAAACCCATATGTGTTTGAGTAGAACTGTATCGCATAGAGTTTTCAACATGTTCGCTATCTTTAATGTTTACCTTCTGAGGCACTTCTGAGAGGACTCAGACTGTGAACCTTTCAGTTAGCAGCCTAGCACTTAAACACTTGTGCTCACAGGGACTCATAGAAAGTTGGGCCAGAGAAAATAAACACATTTTTGGTTTTTTTTCACCCAGAGAAAATACAAACCACTTCATTAGAACTTCTTTCAGAAAAGTCTCAGTGCTGGGAGCAAATCACATTTTCTGGGACCTTTCTAATATTGTGACTCTATGTTCCTTGTTGTGAGTTTTTGTGTGTGTGACAGCACTTCCCAAAGTGGATTCTATGGAACATAAATTCATCTAGATGTGCCATAGAAAGGGATTCCATAGACAGGTAAGTTTGGGAAACTGCACTGTATCACTCTCTTATAGGAAGATACCTATGAAAATATTAAATTACACATTTGACCACAAAACTATTTTTTCTTTAAATACCAATTAATATTAGCCAACATTCTCAGAATGTACTAATGTAAGAATCTGCAACTAAATATAACATTGGCACTTGTTTTTACCAGAGCAATATTGATCATGTATGTTCAAATCAATGAATTTTTTCAATTTCACCTCTGTAATTGAGAGAACATGTTTACATACTACTCCATAATCTAACTCTCATAACTTTCAGAAAACAAGCAGTGTGTGTGTGTGTGTGTGTGTGCACTCATGTTCTTCATCTATAATTGCTGAGAAGGACTAGAAGCAATATATCTCAGTATAAATGAACACTCTTAGCACTCAGATCTTGGTTTCTAAATGCCATTCTCTACTAAAAGGAATTAGGGCTCCTTGGGAAAATGGCTGATTCCAGCACTGAGATAGGTTATAGACTAGCTGGACCTACAACACTGTGTTATGCCATGATGTTTACCATGGAAGTCTTCAGAGATTGGTGTGGACACATCAGAATAGCAGAACATAGCTCAAAATGGCTCCCCACTGGCTAAATTTGGGATGATTGGAACATCAAAATAAATAATTGTAGTAATAAATTATAGTTAATAGAACATAAAAATTAAGGCTGGAACGTGAGGGAGATGGGCAAAGGGCTTGGAGGAACCATTCCCTGGAGAAGGATATCACGCTTGGTAAAGTGGAGGGTCAACAAAGAAGGGGAAGACCCTCAACGAGATGGATAGACACAGTGGCTGCTGCCATGGGCTCAGGTATAGCAAGGATCATGAGGCTGGCACAGGACCAGGCAGTGTTTTGTTGTGTAGTGCATAGAGTCACTATGAGTCAGAGACAACTCGACGGCACCTAATAATAACAACAACAGAACATAATAAGAATCTGTGAGCCCATAGACATAAATAAATAAGAAATAAGAAAACCTTCTCCTCGATCAGCCATGGGGCACCAGAGGGGCAGCATTCACATGGAGGGAAAGCTGGACAAAAGCTGGACAGACAGGAGTGCATAACTAAGAAGGCCACAGGGATGGGAGGGTCACTGGGAAGGGAGAGGAGGAGGGTGGGTTAGGGTTGAGGATGGTAATTGGGGAATTAAACTAAATACACATGAACTGCTGAACATAAAACAAATTCTGCTCTGTAAATTTGCAGCCAAAGCACAATTTAAAAAAAAAAAAAAAAAAAAACTTCTCCTTAAAGTAAAATGTCCACAATAAATACAGAAAGAATGATGGAATTCAAAACCACCATTGGATTGTTTCAGGCAAGAATTGTTAATTAATGCTAAAATTAGTGAGTAAAACCTTGATGAAAAATAACCTACTTGCACAGTGTCAAAGTATCTCCCCCATAAGATCTTTATTAATTACCAGAGGAAAAATTGTAACTTTATAGTGGAGAAATCTGGCAGTCACCACTTTGACCAATTGGTCGAAGTTAACAATACCAATAACGAGATGTATTGTATTGACATCACATGCCTCCTTCTATGGATATGAGGACACAACATCTCTTCAGTGGTTTTTTAATCTACCCACCCCTGCCGTCAAGTTGATTCTGACTCATAGTGACTCTATAGGACAGAGCATAACTGCCCCATAGGATTTCTAAGGCTGTAAATCTTTATGGAGACAGATTGCCACATCTTTCTCCTGCAAAGTGACTGGTGAGTTCAAACCACTGCCCTCTCAACAGCCGAGCACTTTAACCACTGCACCAAAAAAGCTCCTTATTGAATCTAATTATGAGGAAAAATCAAACAAACCCACACTGAGAAATATTCTACAAAACAACTAGCTTGTACTCTTCAAAAATATCAAGGTCATGAAAGATAAAGAAAAATTGAGGAGCTATTTAAGATTAAAGAAGCCTTCAGACATGACAGCAAAATGCAAGGAGTAATTCCTAGATTGAATCTTAAACCAGATATATTTTTTTTCCTTTACTGTAAAGGACAAAAATAGGATAATTGGCAACTTTTGAATAAGATTTATAGATTACATAATAATTAACACTATGTATTAACTTCCTTATTTTAGAAAGTATACTATAGCTATATAAGATAATGTCATTGTTGTTGTTGTTGTTATGTGCCGTCGAGTCAGCCCTGACTCATAGCGACCCCTCCTTGGGTTTCCGAGGCAGTAATAATGTCATTAGTTTTTGAAAATACACACTGAAATACACAGGAACAAAAAGAATTCATGTCACAACTGACTCTCAAAAGATTCAGAAAATAACTATGTGTGTGTGTGTGTATATATATATATATATATATATATACACATATGCATATGAAGAATTACATATATATATGGCAACTAACAACTATATATATATGTTAAGATGATAAAGCAAATATGATAAAAATGTTAACATCTGATGAAACTCTGGGTTAAGGATTTATAAGTATGTACTGTTTTTTCAACATTTCTATAAGTAAGAAATTATTTCAAAAGTAAAATTTAAAAAGAAAGAAAGAAGAGTTTCTGGCAAGATGGCGGATGAGGCAGAAAGACTGCACAGGCCCTCTTCAACAAAGAAAAGGGAAAACAATTAACACAGACACAGAAGATAATCCAGGTCCCCTGAGCCTTGAAGGGAAGGATATAGAAGTGGACTAAACCCCAACTAGCAGAAGAATTTGTGTGAAAATACCAAAAAAGGAGACATATGGAGCTGCAGTCTGGCAGCGATCCTGAATGATCCTGACGGCACAGACAGCTTGGAGATTCCCAAGTGC
>NW_006922069.1:1552758-1553438 GCF_000298275.1 Orycteropus afer afer | reverse complement strand
CTAATATATGGCATAAATAGACTATACAATAGCCAAAAGATGGAAACAACCTAGGTGTCTATCAACTGAGGAATGGATAACCAAACTATGGTACACTATGCAACCCTAAAGAATAATGCAGAATCTGCAAAACACTGCATAACGTGGATGAACTTGGAGGACATTATACTGAGGGAAATAAGTCAATCACAAAAGGACAAATATTGTATTAGTCCATTATTGTAAAAGTTAAGGAAAGGTTTATCTATTGAAATTTTCTTTGTTGGTTACCAGGGGTGGGAGGGGAGGGGAGGGGAGGGAATGCTGTTAGATAGATAGAGATAAGCAATGATTTGGATGAAGACAAGGGCAATGTACCAAATATGAGTGACCAATATGGCAGCATTGAGGATGAGAAAGACATAGAGAGGTACATGGGAAGTACAGACAGCAAATATGAACCCTTTTGCACATACAATACTGCGTTGTCAGTGAAGGCAAGCATGGGTATATGGGTAGATAGATGGGTGGACAGGCTGAACTATTAGGTATGTCTATGAAATGAGGAGTGTATCCAAGAACATATATAGGATTGGCAGACAATGATCCTATAAGTTTATGTGAATGATCAGAATCCCCAGGTGTATAGTAGAGTTGACAAGGGGAAGGTTGTGGTCACTGCTTGGTCACAGCCAGCTACC
>NW_006922069.1:1545447-1552084 GCF_000298275.1 Orycteropus afer afer | reverse complement strand
ATGGAGGGATGAACACTGGGAAGAGGGAACTATGGGGAGGAAGTGGGAGGGGAGCTGTTGCATTGTGATAAACTGTGGTCAATGTCATGAGACAAAGTATATGTAAACTGCTGTATGGAAAGTGAATTTGCTCTGTAAATTTTCACCCAAATCACAATAAAAAAAAGAAACAAAGAAAGATAAATGTTTGGTCCTAGGGAGGGAGTGTGCTATGGAAGAAGCCCTGAGATGTGTGTGCTTAGCTAGTTGTACACAAGGTCTTTCCGTTGGATCCTCCAGGCATGTGTCTCCCACCTGAAGGTAGTTACAGCTGCTTGGCTTCTAAAGCCATTCTTCTATTTGCCCTCCCACCCTTAGCCCCACCAAAATCCAGGATTTTTTTCTCCACTCCCACCCTTGCCCACATTTCTTTACCTGAATAACTCATTTTCACTTTAGATTTCAGTTGGATGCCATTTTTTTGGCAAGTCTTCTCTGACTCTCCCAAGATTGGATTTCTTGGCCCTTCTGTGTCCTCCTTTACCTCTAGAACTGCCCCTGCCATAGCTCTTACCCCACTGCATTGTAATTGTTGATTTGTTTGCCTCTGCAAACTCCTGGGTGCTACCACCTGTGTGGTGGTAAATAAGATAGATATTATCTATCAAATCAGGAGGGTCAAGTAACCCAGTCTTGGAAGAATCAGAGAAGATTTGCTGAAAGAGGTAACATCCAAGCTGAGATCTAGAATTTAAAATTGATTATCCAGGTAAAGAAATGTAGGAAAGAATGAGTGTGGAGGACTATATTTCTGTGCTGAGAGAATAGCAGGTGTGAAGGCTCAGAGATGAAAGAGAGAGATGATAAACTACAGGAGCTAAAGGTAGTTGAGTATGGAGCAGAGAGACGGCCAGGGTTCGTATAACCCAGGTAAGAAGTTTGGACTGTATCCTGAAGGCAACAGGAAAAGTTTGAAAAGTTTTAGCAGGAGAGTAACAGTCATTCCTTGATTTAACAAATAATTACTGGGCATCTACCACATGCCAAGATTAGTGTAACACTGCTGAAATAGCAGCTAAACATGACAAGATTTAAGTTTTGGAGCAATTACTCTGGCTACTGAATGCTGGACTGTGTTAGAAGGGCAAGATGAGAGAAAGGGAGACTAGTCAGGAGTCTACTGCTATAATCCAGGCAAAGAATTAGCTTGGGCCTGGGCGGTGACTGTGTAGGTAGACAAGAGTCAAATTAAAGAGATGTTGGCTCCCCCCGACTCATCGACTCCAATCACTCTCACCGAACCCAGGGTAACACTCAAGGTAGCGCGTAAGTTGACGTCCTTCTTGGTCAATACGGGGGCTACCTACTCTGTCTTACCTTCCTTCCCGGGACAATTATACCCCTCCCCGGTCTCAGTGATGGGAATTGATGGGTGCCCCTCCAGACCTCAGGTAACAGGTCCTGTCACATGCCTCATAGACAACAGAATTATTAGACAGTCATTTTTAGTGATACCTATCTGCCCCACCCCACTTTTAGGAAGAGACCTTCTTTTAAAATTAGGGGTCACCTAACTGGACACAGGACCCCTCAACAACACTTTTATTATTACTAATCTCTACTCCAACATCCACACCGAACCCTCCTTTACCTCCTGATTTAGCGGATCCCATTGTGTGGGACATTTCTACTCATACTATTGCTACCCACCATTCGTCTGTTATTATTCATTTAAAAGACCCCTCACATTTTCCCTCTAGACCCCAATTTCCCATCTCCCTGACACACAGGCAAGGATTGAAAACTGTTATTCAATGCCTTTTATCTAAAGGTCTTTTAATTCCTACACATTCACCCTATAATACTCCCATCCTCTGTAATACCTCTACACCCTGTTGTTCCTAACCCTTATACACTACTTTCTCACATCCCACCGTCTACTACTTACTTCTCTGTACTAGATCTTAAAGATGTCTTCTTTACCATTCCACTTGATCCAACTTGTTATCAGACAGAAATTACGATACCCATTACTCCCAAATCAGTATCTTCTAATTGGTTCCCCTATGCCTGTTTTACATACGACCAATCCTCTGCAGGTTGTAAATATCTCCCTTCCACCTATGGTAGACACTACTACTGGTCATGTAGGAGACATGATGCCTTTGAAAGTGCCAAGTCTAAATATTTCTTTAAGAGCAAGGGACATGAGTCTGGAACATTTTTTAGTAAAGACAGTAACCTGTATCTCCACATTTGTGACCCTTGGGACACCAGATGGGTGTCAAGGGTCAAGGGCAGACTGTATACGTCAAGTTCTAACTCTCTACCCTGAGGACCATCTATAGCACAGGAATACATTGCAACCCTCCACACTTCCATATATATCTCCACCAGCATATCCCAAGCGGAACAGACTTTACAGGAACAAATCCTGGGAACTCCCCAAAACAGTTCCAGTTTCTTCCTGGATACAGATCATTCAACACACTCTATTCTTCCTCAACCATTCTCACACTTTACCCAATGTTTCGCACTGCTTCCTTTGTGCTTCACTTCAATGACCCTTACTTGCAGCTGTACCTATTAATTTCACTCAACTACCACCTACACCCACTCCCAATCCTTCCTGCAGCACTCCCTCACTACAAGTACCTCCTTGGGAACCCGAAACCCTTAACCAGACACATCCTTCCCAGATTTGTTTATTCACCAACAACCCCTTATTTACCCCTTTAAGATAGGTTTCCTGCTTGCAAAACATCTCTATTATGTCCTACATCTCTGTAGCACCTGGCACAGACTTTTGGTGTAATGGAACTTTAACTAAATGTTTCAACTCCACCCCTCCGGCCCCTGCTTTCCAGTAACAATAGTACTCCTACTTACTCTGTATGGGGAATCTGAATTTTCCTGGCTATTGCCTGAAACCTTAACCAAAAGAGCTGCTTTTCTACCTATCATGGTGGGCCTCAGTTTAGCCTCCGCTTTTGCAGCAGGAAGAATAGCAGGTGGAGTCTTGGGTCATAGTGTAATATCAGCCCAAGATTTCCAAACCCGTCTAGAGGTAACACTTGAAACTACTGCTGATTCTCTGGCCTCCCTCCAGCAGCAATTAACTTCTTTAGGCCAAGTTACTTTACAGAATCGAAGAGTTTTGGACCTATTAAAGGCGGAAAAAGGTGGAACTTGCCTCTTTCTTAAAGAAGAATGCTGCTATTATATCAACGAATCCGGTCTGGTGGAACAAAACATCAATACATTGACTCGGCTGAGTGAGGAACTACGTAATAGACACCAAACGGAAACCTCACCATTTGAATGGCTCCAATCACCACTAACAGCCTGGTTATTACCCCTTATAGGACCTCTAATACTAATAAGTCTCTTTTTTGTTTTCGCCCCTTGCCTCTTTAGATTTGTCCTAAACCAGCTTAAAAAAATGTCCAGAGTCAGTTAACCAACTACTTCTACACCCATATACCTGCCTACCAACCGACCCAATTCCCACTGACACCAGCCTTTAACCCCACTCTGACCCTGTTCAGCAGGAAGCAGCCAGAACGATAACTTCGCCCTTTTTGTCATCAAAAAAGGCTGGAATGTCTGGTGGGAACACGGCAGGCCAGGCGGGTAAAGGATTAAGCCGGAAAGAATTACAAGAACTGGTCAAGCGAGGGAGTGGCTGACCACACCCTATACTAATCCCCAGCACATGACCTTGGCTTACAAAGACCCTCAACTATTTCCTGCGCACTATGCTAATGAAGTGCTTCAACTCTGCTTCCTGCCCCCATGCTAATAAGGTGCTTTTATCTTATTGGTTCCTGTAACACATACCCTGCTCTCAATCCAGTCCTCTAAAAACCAGGAAGAAAAAAATCACTATAAAAAACCCTTTCTTTCACCTGGGCAGCACGACTTCTCTGGCCCCTCTCAGGGACCCATGAACCTCGCCTGGGCCCCTCTCGGGGACCCGTAAACATCTCCCAGGAGCTCAGAATAAAAACTTCTCTTTAACCTTCCCCCACCAAAAAAAAAAGAGAGAGAGAGAGAGACGTTGGCTCCCCTAGCAAAGAACTTATACTGCCGTTTCTAACAAGAAAAGAAAGTTTTGACAATGAATAGCATTAAGCATACTATACACTTCATCCTTGATGTGAGCAGCTCTTCAAGTCTCCTAGTGAAACATTAAATTATTGCTTGGACATCAAACATTTCATCAAGTGCTTTACTAGATTTGTCCATACTTAGCCAGACAAACCATTATTAAAAGCACATGAAATCTGAAAGAAAGTCATTCTGCCAGTAGACCCAGCCTCCCTTGACATATAAAAGTAAATACGACTCAGAAAATTTCTGCTAAACCTAACCTTTTTCTAAGTCACCAGAAACATTGTTGGCAGCTGCTGGTGACAACTTATTTCATTACATTCTAATGATGTAAACTGCTCCCTCAGGATGATTTAGCTTGCTGCAGACAAAATGCTTATTGCTTCTTTACTCATGTAGAACACAAATGATTGCTGGGAAATTCAAACCCAGTATTCAGGACTTTAAGCTAACCTAACAGACCAGCAGCATTCTTTGGAGAATAAAGGTGGTTTAACAGGAATACATTTCACAACCCAAATTACTGCCACATTGCATTCTAAATGTGCAGTCTATTAATCCAGGTTTCATTTTGAAGCCTGGGGTTTGGGAAATCAAGATAATTTCTTGGTATGGTTCCAACCCTTCTTTAGCCAGAGTCAGGTAATCAATAAATTCTTTAGCTAGAAGGACCACCACGGGTAACTTGAGTAAATGCTTACATAAAGCCCTCATACTGCCTCCAGCTGGGGGATGGTTTTAGACAGTGGTGTCTCAATATCTGCCAGGGGACCAAGTGCTTTAGATTTTCTGGGAAGATTGTTAAAAATATGGATTTTTTTTTTAATCTACCTGAAACCTACTTAGTCAGAATCTCTGGGAGTATAATCCAGGCATCTGCATACTCAAGCTCCTAGGGGAGTGTGATAAGTGGCCAAGTCTGTCAGCTCTTTTAAGGGACTATCAGAGTGGGAAATTCATTGCTGTCCAGTTGATTCCGACTTATAGTGACCCTAGACAACAGAGTAGAACTTCCCCTAGGGTTTCCAAGGCTATGATCTTTATGAAAAAACAGACTGCCATATCTTTCTCCCACAGAGTGCCTGGTGGATTCAAACCACTGGTTAGTAGATGAGTGCTTAACTGCTGTGCCACCAGGGTCCCTTCAATCTCAGCGGGAGAAGGCACAGAAAGCTAGGCACGTAACCCACAGAAATAAACATGTTCTGGTTACCTAGTGCCGCTCTGACAAGAATATACCACAAATGGGATGGCCTTAACAAACAGGAGTTTATTCTTACAATTTGGAGGCTTTAAGTCCAAGTTCAAAGTGCCAGGCTCTAGGGGCTGGGTGAAAGCCCCTCAACCTTGGGGTCCAGCTCTGCCTTCTGCTCCCAGCTCACTGGAGCTAGAGGCGTTTCTTCACTCAGACAGCTGCTGGCTGCTGAGGCTGAGAAGCCCCAGGATTGACAAGTAGAAAGGGACAGTCCCAATGTTACCAAACCACATGGCAGACCATTAATTTAAGTCCATTGTAAGTTCCAAGGTCAGCAGAGCATGGCAGGCTGCTAAACAACGACATGACTACATGCAAGGCCCAAGCATGCCATAGGCATGAGACCATTCCCAAGGCTTCTGCTTATATACAGGAAGCAGACCACATCCCAAAGGCAGCTACTCAGCTGCTTGTGATAGATCCCACCACGAAGTTGATTACCAGTCTCATCATGGCCGGGAAATAACTACCACCAGCTGCCCAGCCACTCAACCAGACCCAGCCAAATTAACACAAAAGCATAACCACCACAAAAAAAAAAACTTGTTTGGGGATGTTCACCAAAACATCATGTTGAAACACCTCTTATGACCTCTTTTTGCTCATTACTGGTTTCTGAACCCCACTGTGGCTACACAATCCAGATATGCTCTCTTTTTTGTTCCATCTGCAAGACATTGTGTAAGTTACTTGACCTTTTGACCCTCGGTTTCCTCAAGTATAAAATAGGGATATAGTTCAATCCACTGGATTGTTATAATAGTTAAATAAGTTACTACACTTATATCAGCCCCAGGGTTACAGGTGAGGAGAGACAACTCAGGGACGCCCAAAGCAGCAGGCGGGAAGAGCAGGAGAAAAGGGATTAAAAGCCAGGAAGCCAGAGAGAAGAGCAATCAGCCGAAGGGATTAGGTGAGGAGAGGAAACTCAGACCTGCCCAAAGCAGCAGGACGGGAAAGCAGGAGAAAGGGGATAAAAGCCAGGAACCCAGACAGAAGAGCAGTAAGCCCCAGGGATACAAGTGAGGAGAAACAACCCAGGGACACCCAAAGCAGCAGGCCAGAAGAGCAGAAGAAAGGGGATTAAAAGCCAGGAAGCCAGCCAGAGGAACAGTCAGCCACAGCGACCCAGGTGGGGGTGATACGAGAGATCTCTAACAGCAAGACAAACTTGTCTGTTGGTTTGTCCTACTGTGGTGACGTGTAGACGTGAATTTTGAGGCTGAGCCTCTGGTGTTTAAAACCCAGCAAAGTGCACCTGGTGCACAGGTAACAGCCCAGCTTATAGAC
>NW_006922069.1:1537218-1542669 GCF_000298275.1 Orycteropus afer afer | reverse complement strand
ATGGGCTCAAGTATAGCAGGGATTGTGGGGCTGGCACGGGATCGGGCAGTGTTTCGTTCTGCTGTGCATGGGGTCACTATGAGTCGGAAACGACTTAACAGCACTTAACAACAACAACAACACTTATATACCGAGCACATACTAAGCAGTTGTTATCGTCTGTTGCTGTCGAATCAATTCTAACTCGTGGTAACTTCATGTGTGTCAGAGAACTACTCCAGAGGGTTTTAAGGCTGTGACCTCTCAGAAGCAGATCACCAGGTCTGTCATCAAGGCACCTCAGAATTGGTTCAAAAAGCCAACCTTTTTACTAGTAGTTGAGCACTTAATCATTTGCATCACCCAGGCACTCTGAACAATCAATAAATATCAAATATTTAAATTTTTTCTGGTTTTATTCAGGTTTACTTCTCCTTGCTTGATGGACAACCTATCTTTGGTTTCCAATCTAAGCACAGTACATCTTCTTCCACTCTGCCTCCAAATCTGCAAAATCTCCAAATTCTAAACTGGGATTTGCCCACAAGTCATCCTACCCAATCAAGTCGTACTCTTTGAACCACACTGAAAACCTGATGCCCATAAACTGAGTTATTCCTCTGAGTGGTGCCATTCACCAGGGGGCCTAAGTTGGCCTAGAACTCAAGAACATTCTGCACAACTTCACCAACAACAAAACGCAACCATTGCCGTGGCATCGGATCTGACTCTTAGCAACCCCTCCTTGGGTTTCCAAGGTGATATCACTACAGAAGTAGATTGCCCCACCTTCCTTCCAGGAAGTGACTGGTGGGTTTGAACCGCCAGCCTTTCACCAACAACAGGAACTGCAAAAGTGACCGTCTTTATGTGTCTCAGAAAACAGAATCTCTGCGTCTGTCCATCTTTTTTTTTTTTTTTAATTGTGATTTGGGTGAAAGTTTACAAAGCAAATTTATTTTCCATACAACAGTTGATACACATTTTGTTTCATGACATTGACTGCCATTCCCCACAATGTAACAGCTCTCTTCCCACTTCCTCCCTGTAGTTACCTCTTCCCTGTGTCCTTCTCTCCCAGGCATTCTTACACCAGCAGTCTCCCTGTGAAAATACTGACCTTATTTTCTACAACCATTGATCTCTCCAAGGAGTATATCTACCTGATGTAAATGTTCACCCCATATGCCTGTCTATTATTTGACTGGAAGCCATGGGAGTGAGTTCAGTTCCAGACCTGAAGGGTAATTAGCGGCCATAGTCTCAGGGGTTTCACCAGGCTCTATCAGACCAGCATACCTGGTCTTTTTTTTATGATTTTTAATTTTTCCACATTCTTCTCTCACTCTATCCAGGATCTCCTGCACCAATCCCCCTCCAAGTGGTTGACAGTGGTATCCAGGTACCATCAAGTCCTTCTGGTCTCATGGTCATATAGGCTGAGGATCGCATGGTGTAACAGTTGCTTGGACCAATTGTTTCCATCTGTCTTTGGTTTTCCTCATTCTTCTTTGCTCTGAATGATAAGAGACCCATGATTGCATCTAGATGGCCACTTGCAAGTCTTTAAAACCCCAGTAGTTACTCACCAAAGTAAGATGTTGAACAATGTTTTTGTGCAGTATGTTATGCCAATTGAGCTTGGTATTCCCCTGTGTGGGTCAGTCTTCTTGCCTACACAGCAGTGTAATGACTAACAACACAAGATTGATGATAGTACTGATAATAATGACCAATTATCACCAAATCTGGGTCAGTCTTATGCTAAGGGATTCATTTGAAAGCACCTGTGAGACAGATGCAACCGTTGTCATTTTACTTTGAGAAAACTGAGGCCTTGGAGTAGTTATGAAACTTGCCCAAGTTCACAATATGTAGCAGCCAGGGTTCTAACACAGAGAGTCAAATTCTAGCATTTGCTCTCTTGACCATTACACTGAAACTCTCCCAGAAAGCTTGGAATCATGCAGAGTCAATAGGATTGTGGTAGTTATGTTTGTGTGTCAACTTAGCTGGCCTGGCTGAGTGGCTGGGCAGCTGGTGGTAGTTATGCCCCATGATGCAACTGGCAATCAACTCCATGGTGGGATCTACCACAAGCAGCTGAATAGCTGCCTTTGGGATGTGGTCTGCTTCCTTTGGGATGTGGTCTGCTTCCTGTATATAAGGAAAAGCCTTGGGAATGGTCTCTAACATATGGCACACTTGGACTCTGCATGTAGCCGTGTCATTGTTCAGCAGCTTGCCATGCTCTGTTGACCTTGGGACTTACAATGAACTTGAATTAATAGCCTGCCGTGTGGTTTGGTAACATCGGGACTGTGCCTTTTGACTTGTCAACTTTGGGCTTATCAGCCTCAGCAGCCAGCAGCTGTCTGAGTGAAGAAATACCTCAAGCTCCAGTGGGCCAGGAACAGGAGGCAGACAGAGATGGACCCCAAGGTTGAGGAGCTTTCACCCAGCCCCTAGAGCCTGGCACTTTGCACTTGGACTTCTAGTCTCCCAAACTATAAGAGAATAAACTCCTGTTTGTTAAGGCCATCCCATTTATGGTATATTCTTGTCAGAGTGGCACTAGGTAACCAGAACAATGATGAAAATCAGAATGTATCTAGCATTCCACATGGAGACCTGCTGTCTCATACAAGTCTTAGACCAAGTCAAATCTCCTTACATTTCATAGGCAATGTGCTGTCAGATAAATAACAGAAAAGTAGGGTCCTACTCTGACACTTGTATCTGGATCATCTATGCTGAAAGTATTTAAACTCTCTGAGCCTCATTTTTCTTCATCAGTAAAATAGGGGACATAATACTACCTCTTATGATTGTATATAGAGATTAAGTTATATAATAACTGTAGAAATCAGAGGGATGGACACAGGGAAGAGGTAACTATGGGGAGGAAGAGGAAGGGGAGCTGTTGCATTGTGGTAAATTGTGGTCAATGTCATGAGACAAAGTATATGTGAAATGCTGTATGGAAAGTGAATTTGCGCTGTAAATTTTCACCGAAATCACAATAAAAAAAAAAAAGTAGAAATGTGTTAAAGTTATATACAAATATTAGCAATTATAATTATTAATTCATTCCACTAATATTTATTCAATGCTATGTTCCAGGCAAAGGAAATACAACTGTAAAGTAAAGAAAGTCCCCGCATTCAATATAGATCTTAGAGACTAATAAAAAAGTGATTAGAAATAAAGTGATAAGTGCTAAAATAGAAGATGTGAATGGTATTATGGAGACATATAGAAGGAACACCTAAGCCTGATTAGTGAGGGCCAAGGAGGGCTTCCTGGGGATGGGGAAATCTAAGCCAAGACGTCCAATTAACCAAGGAAAGAAAAGTGGAAGTAGATGAAGGGAAGGTGAAGGAGAATCAAAGATGTCTACTAGCTTTTGGTTGCATGATGGTGCTTTTTTCCAATGTAAGAAACACTGAAAAGAGAGCATGGAAGAAATGATAATGAATTCTGTTTTGTTATATGATGAGCCTAAGGTATCTGTGGATAACCAAGGAGACCTCTCAAATAGCAAGCTGGATGAAAGGATTTGGAGTTCAAGGGATGGTTTTGCATGAAGCTATGGATTTAGAGTCATTATCATGTAGCTAACACTGGAAGGCATAAAAAGGTATAAAAATATAAAACAGAGAGAGAGATGGTCTAGTACAGGTAGAAATAGAGGATGCTACAAAAGGCTTTGGATTCCATTCTTTCCTGCTTTCACATGGACCTTGTTCCATCAAATATCCACATCCTTTTTATTTGTTTCTTTAATTTCTCCCTTGCAATGTATTTCAGCGTATAATGTTCATGGGCATTTAAATATATTAAGTCTCTATCATCAAATAGACAGATAGCTTTTTTCTACCCTATAACTCTCTAGTTACAGTCCTATCTATATCCTCCTCTTTCAAAGCTGAATTTCTTACAAGAGAAGTCTCAATTTTCTCACCTGCTATTAACTTCTCAACCCATTTCAGTCTGGCTGTTGTCCCCTTCTCTCCACTGAAGCACTCTCATCAAGGTCCCTAGTAACCTATCTGTTGCCAAATCCAAAGGATACAGCACTGTTTTTTGTCTTACCTGACTTCCTAGAAGAGTTTGGAGATGTCAATTCTCCCTCTTGCTTGAAATGGACTCTTCCCCTGGCTCCCTTAACTTCACATTTTTCTGCTCCCCCTCCCACCTCTGGCTTCTCCTTCTCCGTCACTTGGCAATCTCTCCTTTCTCATCTCTCTCTTTAATGTTGTTATTCTTCAGGATTCTTTCTAGGCCCATTTCTGTCCTATGAACATATTTTCTCTCCTTCTCAAACCTGGTATTTTAATCCAAATCCAAGTTACTATGAGTAACCAGTTGTTATTGAGTCAATTCCAACTCATGACAATACCATACATGTCAGAGTAGAACTGTACTTCACAGGTTTTTAATGTCTGACTTTTGGGGAATTGATAACCAGGCCTTTCTTCTGATCCTGGGTGGACTCAAATCCTCAGCCTTTTGGTTAGCAGTCAAGCATGTTAGCCTAAAATAAATGGAAGCTCAACTCTTTCATTTTAACAGGACAGGAGAAAATGATGGTGTGGTGGTTACGTTTGTATGTCAACTTGGCAGGGCCTGGTTGAGTGGCTGGGCAGCTGGAGGTAGTTATTCCGCATGATGAGAATGGCAATCAACTCCATGGCAGGATCTACCACAAGCAGCTGAGTAGCTGCTTTGGGTATGTGGTCTGCTTCCCGTATACAAGAAGCAGCTTTGAGAATGGTCTCTAGCTTATGGCAAGCTTGGACCCTGCATGTAGCCGTGTCATTGTTCAGCAGCCTGCCATACCCTGCCGACCTTGGGACTTACAATGGACTTGAATTAATGGCCTGCCATGTGGTTTGGTAATATCAGGACTGTGCCTTTTTACTTGTCGACCTTGGGCTTGTTAGCCTCAGCAGCCAGTAGCTACCTGAGTGACTAGATGCCTCTAGCTTCAGTGGGCCAAGAGCAAGAGGCAGTGCTGAAGCCCAAGGTCAAAGGGCTTTCACACATCCCCCAGAGCCTGGCACTTTGAACTTGGACTTAATGCCTCCAAATTGTAAGAATAAACTTCTGTTTGTTAAGTTCATCCCATTTGTGGTACATTCTTGTAAGAGCAGCACTATGTAACCAGAACATATGGCTATTGTTATCAGTAAATTTTTTAATTTTGGTTGCAAGAAGTTAAAGAAGTACCAATCTAATGATTTTTATGTTTTCAAAAAAGAATTAAATAAAATAGTTAAGCTCATTTTGAACATGTGTAGACAGTGGTAGCACCTGAGATTATTAGGAGCAAGGAAAAGTTTTGAAACAGTCATTACAGAGATTTGGAAAGAATGTTATGTAGGAAAACATAAAAGGATTACTGAAAAATGTTGAGATCCCAGTTAAAGTTGGAAATGATTGGGAACAATTTTTTTTTTTTTTTTTTTT
>NW_006922069.1:1519169-1528378 GCF_000298275.1 Orycteropus afer afer | reverse complement strand
AATTATCTTCTGTGTCTGTGTTAATTGGTTTCCCTTTTCTTTGTTGAAGAGGGTCTGTGCAATCCTTCTGCCTAGTCCGCCATCTTGCCCCGCCTCTGGGAACAATTTTTAAATGTCCCCAATTTTCCTGTGATTTTCTCCAGCAGTCTAAATATATGGATGAAGGACACAAATGGTTTGATACAAGATGAGACTTTCCAGGTGGGCTTCACAGAGCCCACAAAAAGACAACATAGAAAAGGAGTTAAGGACAACAGCAAAAAAGTGGCCAAAGTGTTGATACATACAGGTCTAGGCTGAGTAAAAAAGAAGTTAAAATAGGAGGGGTCTGAAAGTGAAAGTCTTGATAAGTTTGAAAGGACAGTTGTGGCTGTCTGTAAATGAATAAGCAAGCTGTGAAGATTGGAAGGTTTGGCCAGGACTGGGATCATGAATTATTATATTAGAGGTGGTACAGATCTGAATAATGAAAATATCCAGAATATGGCCATGGTAGTGGCTGAAAATAAGCCCAGGAGACAGTCATTAAAGATGAAAGATGGGTTTATATGAGTACAGAATCCTAATGAAAATGTCACTTCTGTGAAGTCATCATCAACTCAGTTCTTCTATGCTCTTTCCCAAGGAGCTCTGGTGATGCAGTGGTTAAGCACTCAGCTGACAATCAAAAAGTTGGGGGTTTGAAACCATCAGCCATTCTGTGGTAGAAAGATGTGGCAGTCTGCTTCCATAAAGATTACAGCCTTGGAAATCCTATGGGGCTATTCAACTGTATCCTATAGGGTTGTAATGAGACTGAATCAATCGATGACAATGGGTTTTGGGGCTATGCTCATTCCCAATAGCACTTCTATTATTGCTCATATTTCACTGTATTCTAATTAACTTGGTCTCTGTTTATCCTCTACTTGACTGTGAGCTTGTCAAAGAGAGGAGTCAGATATCCTTCCCACCCACAACAATATGCACCCAGCTCAGTTGGCATGTAATAATGCTGGGTGAGTAAATCAATAGATGAATGGATGGATGGCTAGTAGTAATTGTTTTAATGTGACCTCATATCATAGGCTTCCTTCTCTAATTCCTAGAATATTTCACCAATATTATTTATTTATAAATACAGAGAAGTATGAATTTTTTTCTGTATATACATAGTTCTCTTTCAATAACAAAACATGTCTTTTTCTACAGAAACTATTTTATAAAGCTTTTAGTCTACCCATGCCCATTATCTTTCCTTCAAATAATATTTCTGTATCAATTTTCTTCATACCAAAAATACGCTGAGGGTTACTGTGGAAATTAAGTCTTTGGATGTATCTTTCCTTTATACACAGTCATTATTTCAGTCCATGATTTATAAGTTTAGAGCAAGACAAATTGCTTCCCTCAGTAAGACCTATAGATAGCTGAGGAAGCACAGAAACAACCAGGCAATGGTTGTATCAACCAAGATATGTTGCAGTAACCAACAACCCTAAAAATCTCCGTGGTTTCAAAGCAACAAAGGTGTCTTACACATGCAAAGTCTGTTGCATGTCTGGAACTCTCTATGGGAGCTGTGTTCCATGTGGTAACTCACCATTGCACCTCTCTATCAACACATGTTTCATAATTACCATGTCAGGGGAAGAAAAAGAGGGACTCAAGCATCCAGAAGTAATATACGCCAATTCTGTTCCCATACAAACAGACAAATCAAACTACATGACCACTTAACTTCAAGAAAGTGAAAAGAAGCAATCCTCTCAAACGTCCAGGAATAAAGAACTAGATCTTAGTAAACAGTTGGTATGCGTGCCACAATGATAAGGAAGGTCCTATGGTAGAGGTGAATTCAACACATTATAGGAACATAGGAAGGGAACTTTCAAGTCTTGTGGAGTCAAAGAAGACTACAGGAAGTAAGGTTTAAATTGGAAACCCAAAAGAAGAACAGAATTGAGTAAGATAGATGATGAAAACAGAGTCCTAGGCAGAAGGAACAGTTTGTATAAAGTAAGTATGCAAGTTTATCCCTTTGCTTAGTCCTGCTAGTACTACAGAAGTGGCAGTCAACAACTGGGATTTAAATGGTGAGTCATAACTGTAGAAATCTGTATACATACAACAAAACCATATAAAAATAGGTGTTACTAGAGCTTTGATGGTAGTGTCTTTCCCCATCACCATTCCAAGAATGAGAACACCCTGAAGTTCTGAGGAACAAGTTGATTCCTGTTTCAAAACTGTATTCCAACTTATTTCTCCTTGTATCCTCCACCCTCAGAGCATTCTCTCTGCTACGTACCTCATATGATGACTGTGAGTGTGAAGTGGGCTCTTGGCCCACTTGCTTGGCATATAGTAAAACCTCAATTAAGTGAGCTAATACTTTGTGGACCACGCTGAAGCATTCTTCTTAAGTAATATAATTTCAAACCACTCTATTTAGAAAGAAATGAGCCCAGACAGTGCAGTGGTTAAGCGATTGGCTGCTAACCAAAAAGTTAGTATTTCAAACCTACCAGCCAGGCCATGGGAGAAAGAGGAAGGCGTCTGCTTCTGTAAAGATTTACAGCCTTGGAAACCCTATGAGGCAGTTCTACTCTGTCCTATAGCATCACTATGAGTTGGAATCAGTATGACCACAATGGGTTTGGTTGTTACTGTTGTTAATTTAGTAAGAACTATTATCTGCATCTTACAGATGAGAAAACTGTGAATGATAGTGCAATATTCGAAAGGATAAATAGTTAGCAGGGTGGGAACAGAGATTTAAAGCAAGGCTCATCTTAATTTAAGCCCACTTAAACTTGTGTTTACTACCAACAGAAATACAACTACCAAGTTCATTAGAATGAGAGTGATACCATATTCCTCTGGAAATTTTTTCATACAAGTACATACATCTTAAGCAAGTAGTAATCCCAAGATAATCATAAGGCCTAATCAACACTTGTTTTTAGTGATGGTGATCTTCTGGCAAAGACATCAAAGAGCCATGGCTAAAGTCTTCCAGTTTAATTTTAAAGTTTTCTTCTCCATACTTTTATCACTTCTACAAATTTTCTCTGTTCCATGTGGTGACTCACCATTGCACCTCTCTATCAAAACATGTTTCAAAGTTACCATGTCAGGGGAATTTGGGCTGGAAACAGCTCACCTTTCCGAATCATATCTTCCACTCATCCCAAACACACTTGTTAGTGCAGATTAGAACTTGTTAAAGATTAATTCTTAAAGCATCCTCAAGCTTTCTTTTCCAACAAAGGAAACATCAATTATAGACTCACACATAAACTTTGCCCCTTTCTTGAATACTTGCTGCCCTTTATAAATCTTAGATTTCTTCCCCTTGAGTATTAGTTCAAAGGAGAGACTTTATTGCCTCCAGGGGTTGTTAAACTGATTGCAATACTGCCTATTTAGAGCCGTTCAGTGGGAATTAAGCTGGTTCAATGCTGTCAGACCTAGAATATAGCTGTCAAATAGCATTATAAGTAAAACACCCTTGATAAGAAATAATGACCAAATGTCCATCTATTTTTCACTACCCTTACCACAGACTTCTGCCACAAAAAAGGCAATGTTTTACACATTATAGTAATAGTGCATTTCTGACATTCCAGTTAAAATTCTAGCAGTGTTTTTCAGCAACAGAAAAGTAATTCTAAATGCAATCTGGTCTCAAAAAATGATAGAAGCATTCTTTTCCTTTTAATAAGGTATTTGAATTTTTTTTTCCAAATGAACAAACTTTATTAATACAAATAAATGCAGGGTTGTCTAAAATCCATTTTGAAGTTTTATCATTCATTCATTCAACTAACATTTGCTGAGCTTCTTTGAATTTGGTATTGTGTTAGACATCAGGGTAAAACATGGTTCCTGGAGAGCCATTTTAAGAAGGCTGGATTTAATTCTGTGGGCAACTGGGAGCAGATGACAGATTTTAAGGATGATGGGATTTGGTCGTTAGAAAGATTAACTTGGCTACAGTGTGGTCCTCTTCATGCCGGCCATTCTCTCTCATTGCTCTCTGCTTTTTCTGCTTTTAAAATTCATCTAGGTTCATGCCCATCTCACCACTAAATTATAAATTCCGTGAAAGCTGGCATCATATCTACTTTGTTCCTTATTACATATTACATATCCGGAACTCAATACAATACCTGGTATGGAAGCCATTGGGTAATTGTTTGCATGATTAATTAATGAATAAACATATTTATTGGAGAGGTTGAGACTGTATTAAGGAAGATCAGTTAGGAACTCTTAGTTTATAGACAGTTCATGAGGATCTAAAATACGGCACTGATTGGCAGTTGAAATCCACACCCAGGCACCTGGGTATCTCTTTTATAAAGGTCACAACCTTGAAATCCTCTGGAGCAATTCTACTCTGCATATGTGGGGTCGCTGTGAGTCAGCATTGACTAAACGGCAACTAACAACAACAAAATTGTGTCAAAATAGGACTTGGTTATGTATTTAATATGGCTGGTATAGAAATGTCAGGTGTGTAGAATAATGCAGAAGTTTCTACATTATTTATACAAATTTATAAAATTTGTATATCAAGTAAATGTTGATACCCTCAAACAGACAAAGACATATTTAAGGGTAAATGGCCACTCAACTCTTCCCTAATGAAATATTCTTCCTAAATTTGTAGACATTACAGAAGATGCAAGTAAGATTAAGTATGTAATCCCTTAAAAGTAGGTTTATTACATTATTTTAAATATAACTTTTAGAGTATAAATAATTTAATTATTTAAAATCATTATCACTGATTATCAACAATTAATCCTTCCTTTCCTCTCCCTCCACCCCCTACTTCTGTTTTTTCCATCAATAGTAATTATTTTTAACTTGAAAGGATGGAATATCAGTTCACTGATAAATCATGCCAAATTATTTCCTTTTTCTGAAAAGAGTTATAATGTCAGTACATTAGAAGAAAATTTATATCCTAGATTTCATAAATATACTTGATTTGGTTTCCTATACATTATCACTTTCCCTACATTCATTGTTTAGCTGTCACTCCACTGCTCAAAAACCTTTCATGGTTTCCCCCATTGCAGTCAGAATTTATTCAAATTCTGTAGCTTTGCAATCAAAGCCTCCATAATTTGTAACCTACCTACTTTTCTCATTTATCTCACATGCATAAGAATTTCACTCCAAAAACCAGTTTTAGGTTTGAGTTTTTTGTTCCCAAAATGAGAAAAATCTGTCTCATTACATGCGTTCATATTCCATTGTCTTTGACCAATAACGGTTTGGTTGCTGTTCACCAGACCTGTTTCTGAATGGCTTTTACTCTTTCTAAAAAATCAAACTTATCTCCCCATCATCACCCCTACACCCACCAAAGAGGAAGATTTTCCCATTAACCGAAAACAACAAAAAAGCAAAAAATTCAACAGGGTATAGAGAAAATACTGAAGGAATTGTCCTATAGATAATGTGAATCAGAATAACATCATTAGAATAAGTGTCTACATATCCAAGGAAGCTGACCATTTTAAAGGGACTCACACTCATATATAAGTGAAGATTCTTTTATGGTTGCTAAAATATTAGTTCCAGTTCTTTAGAGTATCCAATTTAATATTTAAGGTCCTCATTTTCCCTTTTATAAAATCTTATGCTAAAATAGACAACTGACGACTTTGAAGCATTCTCTTTTTTTCGTTAGGATTAATTTTTATATTATTTAGATTGCTTCTCAAACAGTTAAGAGACAAATAACAAAATCAATATATTAAGTAGAATATTTTAATGTGGTCAGTCTTCTCTATAACAAATTAGTAAATACAGTAAATAAATTAGAATGAAACAAAAAATTTCATTAGGATTCTTACATAATTTTTTTGATCAGGATGTTAACAAGTAAATTGCTTGGCTCTCACAGGCATACTTCATTTTATTGCACTTTGCTTCATTATGCCTTATAGATATTGCACTTGTTACAAATTAAAGGTTTGTGGCAATTCTGTGTCAAGCAAGGCTATCGGTGCCATTTTTCCAACAGTATGTGCTCACTTCATATCTCTGTCATATTTTGGTAATTCTCATAATATTTCAAACTTTTTGATTATGCTATTGTATGCTTAATATACTACAGTATAACTTTTATGTGCACTAGGAAACCAAAAAAGTCGTGTGACTAGCTTTATTGCAATATTCACTTCATCGCGGCAGTCTAGAACCAAATCTGCAATATCTCTGAGGTACGCCTATATTTCCCAAAATTAACAACTCTAAAATAGTTAAGTAGTCCTCAATTTTTTATGCTTTAATACTTTTACTTCAAAGCCAAATAAGTGCATTTCGAAATAGTAAAAAATATTTTTAGCTGCTGAATAAGGTATAAAATATTTTTGCTGTATGAGAATGGTAATGCTATTCTCTTCTAGAGAATAATTCACAGCAAGCTTCAGTCACCTTTCCTAGATTCTCTTGAGCATTTTATATAGCTGAAAAAAAAAAAAGAGCAAATACAGAATTGTAATAAGGAGAACATCAGACATAAAATTTCTGAAGACCTTTAAAAATAAGATCTTTTAACCACAGATGTACAAAAAGAAAGTTACCATTGAATAAAGCAAATTACTTTCACCTTCATAGGAAATTAAGTGCATAGCTTAAAGAAAAAAGAGAGATTCCATATCAGTCTCTTTTTAACCTCCAACCTGATTTCAACTCCCAGTCCCTCTGAGCTCCATGTCTCTCTTCTCTCTCACCTTCAGAGTGTTGGCTCCATTAAACTAAATGGTTTCTGACTTCTCTAGCCCCTAGATCTGCTCTGCTATCTTTTCTTCATGCCTCCTCAATAGCCTTACCACTCTCCCTACCAGCTCTTATATGCCTTTATGCTCTTAAGCAAGGAGACCTGGTGGCATCAAGATTAAGTGCTTGGCTGCTAACATAAAGGCTGGTGATATTTACCCAGCCAGCATCCTCTGAGGAGGAACCCCTGGCAATCAGGTTCTGTAAAGATTATAGGCAAGAAAACTCTATGGGACAGTTCTCTCTGTCATATGGGGTCACTATGAGTCAGAATCGACTTCACAGCACCTAATAACAACTAGCCACTCCTCGGAAGGAAGGCTGGGCAATCTACTTCCATAGTGATACTACCTCAGAAACCCAAGGAGGGGTTGCTATGAGTCGGGTCCGACTCGACAGCAGATAACAACAACAACAACAATAACTATAAAATCTTAAATACAAAACTTATAAACTATCCTTGCCCAAGTATTCTTGTGAGGTAAAGAAGAAAAGGCCATCATGCATTGAAAATCTTGATGTCTTTTTCTTCTGTCCCATAGTTTATCTAAATTTGAACACATCTCCCCTACCAACCTATGTCTGAGGCTAACCCCTCCATGTTCTCTCCATTTCAATCCAACTTACATTGTCTGGGATCTCCTAACCTCAAGCCTCCTCTCACTTCTTTCTTTTCAGTCTTGCCCATTCCACCTCATCTTTCACCTCAGCTTACAAATACATTCAAGCTTTTCTTGTTGGTTTTATTCTTAATTTATTCCTCCATTTACCTATTAGTTTTTTCCTTTTACTGTCAAAAGAATAATCCACCTCCCTATTTCTATGTATTCACTTGGATTCACTTTTCAGTTCACTGTAATTCAGCTTAGCCTCCACCTTCACCCCTAAAGCACAGACTCTCTAAGATCATTAAGAGTCTCTGAGTGGTGCAAGCAGTTAACATGCTTGATTACTAACTGAAAAGTTGGTGTTTCAAACCCACCCAGAGGCACCTAGAAAGAAAGACATGGCAATCTGCTTCCAAAAGGCCAAGATAACTCTATGGAGTGCAGTTCAACTCTGACACACGTGGGGTCTCATGAGACAGAATCAACTCAACAACTGTTTTTTGTTTTGCTTTTTAAGATCACTGCGATCACTGCAATGGCACCAAATTTGGGTCTTTCTTTGCAGTCCTCACCTTGCTTGACCTTTGTTTATCTGGGATAATATAAAATGTCAAACTTGTTTGCAAAAGAAATGGAAATTTTGAGTAAACCAAAGGAAGTAAAATTAATCTTTAATTTTCTCCTTTCACATATTATCTTTATCCAGTTTTGAGATCAGTGCTAATTTAATCTCATAAAAAGAACTGGACACTTTAAAATGGTTGGTTTTATTATGTGAATTTCACCTCAATAAAAAAATTAATTAGGAAGTTGTCCTTCATTTTCTATTTTCTTACAGAACTTGTACAAGATAAAGATATTCCCTTCCTTTAAAAACTGATATGAGGAAACTTCTGGTAAGATGAAGGAATTGGCAGACAAGTGACACAGACCCTCCTCAACAAAGAAAAGAAAAACCAATTGACAGAGATACAGAAGATAATCCTGGAACCTGAGCTTTGAAAGGAACTATACAGAAGTGGATAAGGCACCAACTAGTGGAAAAACCTGAATGAAAACAGGACCAAAGAACAGGCTCTGTTTGCCATGAGTGGCAATGACATACAAGAGGCTGACAACAGGAAAGGAGACAGGTGCTGAGTGTATAAATGCTGTCAACTAGTGAATAGAGGAGCACAGCACAGTACCCTGCCTGTATAGATAACATACAAAGAAAACAAAAATTGTGGGCAAGTCACCCCAACATATAATCACCAATTAAATATAAACACAGAAACATCACAATGCCTCTGAAACAACAGAGCATCACAGTCCACACAAAGAAGCAAGATAAACAAGGAGAAAGAAGGGACCAGGATACAGACCCAAAACACATCCCTGAGGAAGAAGCAGCATTGGAACTTCCTGATAAAGAATTCAAAAGAATTATATTTAGATATCTTCAAAGGATTGAGAGACAGACCAAGGAAAACACAGAAAAAAAACCCTAGAAGAATTTTGGAAGAAAATACAAGAACAAAATGACAAAACAAATGAAAAATTAGAAATGATTCTCAATCTACAGATAGAAATCCAGAGGATTAATACTAAATTGTCTGAAATAGATAACACATTGAAAGGGCAAAGGAGAATTGATGCAATGGAAGACAGAATTAATGAGATTGAAGACAAATACCTGAATACTTCTCTGGAAAGGGACCAATCAGAAAAACAATCAAAACAAAATGAAGAAAGCCTAAGGTTCATGTGGGATACCATCAAAAGAAATAACCTACATGTCATTGGAATTCCAGAACAGGAAGAGAAAAATAAAACCAC
>NW_006922069.1:1503007-1517456 GCF_000298275.1 Orycteropus afer afer | reverse complement strand
TGAACACTGCAAAAAAAAAAAAAAAAAATGCACTTTAGTTTTGTTTATTTCACTGTACATAAATAATATTTCAATAAAATGCATTTTTTAAAAAAAGAACAGATATGTGCACACCCATGGTCATTACAGCATTATTTAAATAGCAAAATGATGGAAAGAATCTAGAAGAAAGATAACCAAACTATGGTACATACACACAATGGAATACTATGCACCACTAAAGAATAATGTAGAATCTGTAAAACACCACATAAAGTGGATGAACTTGGAGGATATTATGTTGAATGAAATAAGTCAATCACAGAAGGACAAATATCCTATTAGTTCATTATTGTAAAAGTCAAGGAAAGGCTTATATATGGAAGGAAACTTTTCTTTGTTGGTTACTAAGGGTGGGAAGGGAGGGGAAGGAACATTGCAAAAACAGAACAAAAGATAAAAAAGTGGTAAGGAGAGATATTATATAATGACTAACGATTAACCCACCAAGAGGTTACAACCATAGTAAATATATACCCACCCAATTATAGGGCTCCAAAATATATGAAACAAACTCTAACAACATTGAAAAGAGAAATAGACAACTTCACAATAATAGAAGACTCCACACACTCAGTGAAGGACAGAACAACTAGAAAGAAACTCAGCAAAGAGACTGAAGATCTTAATGCAACAATCAACCAACTCGATGTCATAAATATATACAGAACACTCCATCCAACAGCAGCAAAGTACACATTCTTTTCCAACACACATGGATCATTCTCCAGAATAGACCATTATAGGCCACAAAACAATCCTCAGTAAAAACCAAAATGTCAAAATAACACAAAGCATTTTCTCTGATCACAGTGCTATAAAAGTAGAAATCAATAACAAGAAGAGCAAGGGAAAAATATAAAATATATGGAAACTGAATAACACCTTGCTTAAAAACCACTGGGTAACAGATACAATCCGAGATGAAATTTTAAAATTCTTATAATTAAATGAGAATGAAAACACAACATACCAAAATCTCTGGAACACAGCAGAAATGTTGCTTAGAGGTCAGTTTACACCAATAAACACACACACACCAAAAAAAGAAAGGACCAAAATCAAAACATTAACTCTACAATCCAAACAAGAAAAAGAGCAGCAAAAGAAGCCTACAGTCACCACAAGAAAGGAAACAGAACAGAGCAGAAATAAATGAAAGAGAATAGAAAAAAAATCAACAACACCAGAAATTGTTTCTTTGAAAGAGTCAACACAATCAAGAAAGCACTGGCCAAACAGACAAAAGAAAAGGCAGAAGAAGACATAAATAACCCAAGTAAGAAATGATATGAGTGGCGTTACAACAGAACCAAGTGAAATAAAAATGATCATAACAGAATACTATGAAAAATTGTACTCCAACAAATTTGAAAACCTAGAGGAAATGGACAAATTTCTAGAAACACAGTCCCCAACTAAACTAACACAAACTGAGATAGAAAAACTGAACAGACTTATTATAAAAGAAGAGATTGAAGAGATAATTGAAAGAAAAAAAAAAAAAAAAACTCTCAACAACAGGGAAAAAAAAGCCCTGGCCCTGACAGCGTCATTGGAGAATTCTACCAAACATTCAGAGAAGAGTTCACACCAATACTACTCAAACTATTTCAGAGCATAGGAAAAGAACGAATACTCTTGAATTCATTCTGTGAAGTCAGCATAATCCTGATACCCAAGCCAAAGTCATCACAAAAAAAATATTAAATTATAGACCAATATCCCCCATGAAAGGAGCTCTGGCAGCATAGTGCCTAAGGCTCTTGACTGCTAACCAGAAGGCTGGTGGTTCAAACCCACCAGTCACTCTTCAGAAGGAAGGTTGGGCAATCTACTTCCATAGTGATACTACCTTGGAAACCCAAGGAGGGGTCGCTATGAGTCAAGTCTGACTCGATGGCACATAACAACAACATCCCTCATCTCCTCTTTTGTCAACCCTCCACCTTACCAAGCATGACATCCTTCTCCAGGGAATGGTTCCCTCTGACAACATGACCAAAGCCATTAGAATATCAAAAAATAATACATCGTGACCAAGTGGGATTCACATCAGCTATGCAAGGATGGTTCAACATTAGAAAATCAATCAATGTAATCCATCTTATAAATAAAATGAAAGAATCAATGATCACCTCAATTGATGCAGAAAAGGCATTTGATATATACTCCAACATCCATTCCTGATAAAGCCCTCAACAAAATAGGAATAGAAGGGAAATTCCTCAACATAAAAAAAAGGCATTATACAAGACCAGCAACACAACAATGCAACACACTGCCATAAAGTTGGATCTGACTCATAGTGACCCCTCCTAGGGTTTCCAAGGTGGTATCACTATGGAAGTAGATAGCCCAACCTTCCTTCTGAGAAGTGGTTGGCGGGTTTGAACCACCAGCCTTCTGGTTAGCAGTCAAATGCCTTGGGCACTACACCACCAGAGCTCCCACAAAACCAACAACCAACATTATTCGCAATGGAGAGGGACTGAAAGGATTCCCCTTGAGGACAGAAACTTGACAAGGGTGTCCTTCATCACCACTCTTATTTAACATTGTACTGGAAGTCCTAGCTACAGCAATAAAGCAAGAAAAGGAAACAAAAGGGCATTCAAATTGGTAAGGAAAAAATAAAATTATCCCTATTCACAGATGATATGATACTGTTGTTGTTGTTGTTATTGTTGTTAGGTGCCATCAAATCATTTCCAACTCATAGCAACCTCATGCACAGCAGAACGAAACACCACACAATCCTGCGCCAGCTCCATGATCCTTGCTATACTTGAGCCCACTGTCACAGCCACCATGTCAATCCATCTCATCAAAGGCCTTCCCCTCTTTCGTTGACCCTCCACCTTACCAAGCATGACATCCTTCTCCAGGGAATGGCCCCCTCTGACAACACGACCAAAGTAGGTGAGATGAAGTCTGGCCATCCTCGCTTCCAAGGAGCATCTCGGCTGCACTTCCTCCAGGACAGATCTGTTAGTTCTTTTAGCAGTCCATGGTACTTTCAGCATTCTTTGCCAGCACCACAACTCAAATGCATCAACTCTTCTTCGGTCTTCCTTATTCATTGTCCAGCTCTTACATGCATACGAGGCGAATGGAAATATCATGGCCTGTGTCAGGCTCACCTTAGTCCTCAAGGAGACATCCTTGCTCCTCAGCACTTGAAACAGTTCCTTCGCAGCCGACCTGCCCAGTGCTACATGTCGTCTAATGTCCTGACTGCTGCTTCCATTGGTGTCGATTGTAGAACCAAGCAATATGAAGTCTTTGACAACCTCAATCTTTTCTCCATTTATCGTGATGCTGCTTATTGGTCCAGTTATGAGGATTGGTGCCAACAAAATCTCTGTATAACAACCTTATATGGTTCATTAAAAAAGGCAAATGGCTCATGGAGGCTGACAGTAGACTATCTAGACCTAAATAAAGTAGTGTCACTGGTAGCCTTAGCTGTTCTAGATATGGTATCAACAGTGCAGAAAATACAACAGGCTAAAGGAGATTGATTCTCAGTAACTGGCCTTGCTAATGCTTTTTATCAGTCCCAATCTTGGAAAAGAGCCAGCTGCAATTTGCTTTCAAGTGGGAAGAATGCCAATATACTTTCCATATGTTGCCACAGAGTTATTTGAATTCAGCACATTACTGTTATAGTTTGGTTAGAAGATACTTGGACTTGGTGCACATCTCAAAGGTAATGATACATTACTTTGATGATCTTATGTTAACATTAATCAGGGAAGAACAAGCCAGGACAGATTTGAAAACAGTGGTGACCCACATGACCAACAGAGGTTGGTTAATAAATGCAGCAAAAATCCAGAGCCCTGCCCAAATACTGAAATTCTTGGGACTAACTTGTGAGGAAGCCACCCATGACATTCTACAGGCAATCAAGAATAAGTTGCTGTCACTACCTACATCCAAAAACTAAGCAGGAGGCCCAACATTTTATTGATCTACTTGGATTTTGAGAATGTATATACCACATCTGGGAATATTGCAGCCTCCTTATCTATAAAACCACTCAGAAGACAACTGCATTGGAATGCAGTCCCAAGTAACAGCAGGCTATGTTTGAATTACAGAAAGCAGGCTCATTCTCTATGTCTTTAGGCTCATATGATCCACACTCTGACATGGTTTTGGAGATGTCTGCCACATATGCTTATGCAGACTGGAGCTTATGGCAAAATCTGAGCATGCCACCCACTGGCGAACATTGGAATTCTGGACTACAAACTTTCCAGATGCAGGAGCACAATGCACACCAGACAACAGGCAATTACTCACTTGTTATTGGGCATTGATTGAGACTCAATGACAGGATAGAAAATTATCATGACACTTGAAATACCCATAATGTCTTGGGTGATGTCAGAGAAACATTAATAAGGAAGGCAGTGCCCAAAATAGTTCCATAATAAAATGGAAATGACTCATACAAGAACAAGCTACTAGAGGAATGCAAGGAGGCACCCACAGTATCCATGAGCAGTAAGCTCTTTTCCTATAGGTCCTAACCTGGAACCACCAGAGAAGCTGCCAGAGTCTATTGCCACATGGACAGTGCCCTATGAATAACTTTCTGCTGACCAGCAGAAGGTTGTTTCATTCACAGATGGCTTAAGGGGATACCCATGTAGACATGGATGGACCTATGGAAAGCACTCTCAGAATTTAAAGGACACATTAGAGTAGGACATGTTGAAGTCCATCAGGAGAACTCCTTTCTGGATTTGAAGGCAATTGGAATCAGCAAGTGGACATGTTGGTATGCTCCCTTGAGGTGACCAATTGGGTCCATGAAATGAGTAACCCTAAGTGTGCTGTAGCAATGCAGAGATGGGCTGAATCTAAACACATCCCTCTTGTACCTTTTGAAGCACAAAATGCCAGTAAGGATTGCTCTGTCTCCCAGCAAGAAAGACAGGTTGCAGATGGCTATGGGGCATATTCCCCAGGAGGAAGGCCCTGAACATAGCTGGCAAGTTGATTACATTGAACCAATGATGCCAGTGGCATCAGGTGGCTACAAATGGGTCCTCACAGGAAAAGATACTTACTCTGGATTGAGCTTTGCTTATCCCATGACAGATGTAGATACTAAAAACACCATTAAAGGATTGGAACAAAAGATATAGTACCAATTTGGCCACCAAATTATATTTCCTCAGACCAAGGAACACACTACAGCCCATAGGTTGCAGCAACGGTCCAAGAAACATTATATTAAATGGACATACTATGTTGCATATCATCCTCAAAATAATGATTTGGTAGAGAATTGGAAAGGGCAATTGAAATGTTTGCTGTCTAAAATGGGGGGGGGCGGAATAAAGGCATGAAGAGCTGACTTTCATGCCTTCATGAGAGTATGCTCACACTCAACATGAGGGGTACAAAGGGAAGATCACCACTCGATAGATTCCCACATTTCTCTAGGGATCTGGAGAAGAATGGACGGGGAGGAACGCTGATGTCACTGTATAATTCTTCCCCACATTACCTAAAATTGCTTTTTTCCTACTGGAAGCTGTGATCCTAGAACAAAGGATCCAGCTGTGGATGGTGCCAGAAGCAGGAGTGTTAAGCAAGAGACTATAATTACACCCCTTAACTATACTCTAGAACTCCCAAGGGCCTGATGAGTTGGAGTGCTCCTTACCACCATCTGGCAAAACTAAGGTTGACAGTGAATACTGCCCTATTGCTTAGTGGTATAGCTCACTATGTAATCCTAAGCAACATGAACGGGAGTGGTCTGAGGGGGAAGTACTTGCTAGACTGGTGTCACTACCAGCAAGCTGAACTGGCACAGCAGCTAAACCTGATGTCCCTTCTCAAGGTGAAAAAGTTTGGATAAAAATAAATGACAAATGGAAGGAAGGAGGCTGACAGTAAAGGAATGAATAAATGGGTTATGCTGCAAGGGAAATCTAACATTACGCTGATACCTCAAAAGACGCAGAGCAAGTAAATAATGTTCTCTCAGTTAAATTTTATCAAAATCCAGAAAGGGTGACAATGAAACAAGCGTTTGGAGAACCTGAACCAGATTAGATCAACACCTGCAGCAGACCTGATTGGCTGGTAGCTGAGTAACCTCACTCTTAAATCTCTTTGCCATATTGAAAGACTAATTGTTGTTGTTTTTTCCTCTCTCTCTCTCTTTTTTTTTTTAATTGTGATTTGGGTGAAAATGTACAGACCAAATTCATTTTCCATACAGCAGTTCACATACACTTTGTCTCATGACATTGACTACAATTTACCCCAATGCAACAGCTCCCCTCCCACTTTCTTCCCGATAGTTACCTCTTCCCTGTGTCCATGCCTCCATGCACTCCTGCCCCTTGAGCTGTCTCCCTGTGCATAAACAGCCCTTCTTTCTCCCATGATTGTTCCCTCCAAGGAGTGTATCTACCTCAAGTAAATGTTCAACTCCTATGCCTGTCTTTTGTTTGGCTGGAAGCCACAGGTGTGGGTTCAATTCCAGACCTGAAGAGCAGGTAAGGGCCATAGTCTCAGTGGTTCCACCAGGCTCTATCGGACCAGCAAAACTGGTTCCCCCACACACACTTTTTTTTTCCCAAATGATTTTGAGTTTTGTTCTACATTGTTCTCCCTCTCTATGCAGGATCTCCTACATAGATCCCCCTCCGAGTGATTGACAGTGGTAACCGGACACCATCTAGTTCTTCTGGTCTTATAGTCACGTAGGCTGTGGATCGCATGGTGTATCAGTTGCTAGGACTAATTCTTTCCATGAATCTTTGCTTTTCTTCATTCTTCTTTGCTCTGGGTGAGGAGAGACCCATCATTGCATCTAGATGGCTGCTTCCAAGCTTTTAAGATGCCAGTTGCTACTTGCCAAAGTAGGAGGTACAACAATGTTTTGTGTAGTATGTTATGCCTATTGAGCTTGATGTCCCCTGTGACTATGGTCCAGGGCCCACCAGTTCAAATACTTGGTCCCTCTGGGTAGCTGGCTGTGACCAAGAAGTGACTACAACCTTGTCCCTTGTCAGCTCTACTATACATCTTGGAATTCTTACAGATCATACAAATACACTTGTAGGACCATTGCTGCCAACCCTCTTCATGGTCTCAGGTACACTCCCCACTTCACAGACTAATTGTTAATGACTATTTTGGACTGGTGAAATGATTGGAAGGGGGAAGTTAACCTTTCACATATACAAGGGCCAATGGCTAGAAGAGCCAGAGAGTAACTTGGGGTGCACTGAAGTACTTAATATGGCCCTTCTAGTCATAGTTCTCCATTTTATGAGGTATTGTAAATCCTAGCCTCGATGCTAGTGGAGTGACTTATCCATTATTTTAATAAGGCAGGATTAGGGTGGGATGTATTTTGAGTCATCATCTTACTAGAGTGTGTGACTTAAATCACCACCCTTTGTTTCCATGACTCTATATCCAATATAAATATGAATGCTCTAACAAAATTCCCTCTCTTGCTCTGGATCCTGCCTCTGGTTCATCATCATCTGACCTCCAGTTACTGGGATTTGAGACAACAGCCTATTTATTGTCTGACTTGATTCACCAGCTTCCACAGCCTTGTGAGACAGCAACTGTTGTCTGACCTGCCAATTTGGGTTTATCAGCTCCTACAACTACATATGACATGCAAATTCGTGAAGCGTTCCATATTTTTTGGGAGCTCTGGTAGCATAGTGGCTAAGTCACTTGCCTGCTAACCAGACGGCTGGCGGTTCAAACCCACCAGCCACTCCTCGGAAGGAAGGTTGGGCAATCCTACTTCCGTAGTGATACTGCCTCAGAAACCCAAGGAGGGGTCACTATGAGTCGGGGCCGACTCGACGGCACATAACAACAACAACAACAACTACATAAGTAAGGAGAATCCTCTAGACTGATGCCTAGTGAAGATTTGTGACTTGCCAACTTCCACAACTGCATGAGTCATTTCCTTGGTGGTTGGTGAGTTCTATGGGATGTTATAGCAAATCACAGAACCCTAAGATGGGAGGGAGAACACTGAGGGGAGGAGAAGTATCTGATGTTAGAGATAATGGAGTGGTACAGCAGTTTGGAAAAATTGGTCATTCGGGACATCTATAACCTCTACCTCATGGGTTAGAACAAAATTCAAAATCATGAAAAAGACCAGACTTACTGGTCTGATAGAGACTGGTGGAACACCCAAGACTGTGGCACTTAGACATCCTTCAAACCTGGAACTGAGCCAACACCCAGGAATCACCTTTCAGCCTTGTACTACTTTTTCTAAAAGAAATTATTTGAGCAGTAGTCCACAAAGACATTGTTCTACATTCTACTTTTATAAGTGATTGCAGTCTTGAAAAAGAACTCTGGTGGTATAGTGGTTAAGGCATTTGGCTGCTAACCAGAAGGTCAGTGGTTTGAATCCACAGAAGAAAGATGAGGCAGTCTGCTTCCTTAAAATTTACAGCTTTGGAAATGCAATAGGGTCACTATAAGTCAGAATCGATTTGATGGCAGTGAGTTTAAGTTTTTGCTGGTCTTAGAAGCTTGTAAGCAGCCATGTAAAATGCAACTATTGGTCTTTCCCTGTTTGAAGTAAAGAAGAGTAGAGAAAATCAATGACTCAAGAAAACAATTAAATGTAAAGGACTAATGGACCAGGTGAAGCACAGCCTCCAGCAGCCTGAGACCAGCAGAACCAGATGGTGACTGGCAACCACACCAAGTACTGGGATCACAGAAGAAAGTCTTGGACAAAGTAGGAGAAAAATGTAGAACAAAGCTCAAAATCATGAAAAAGACCAGACTTACTGGTCTGATAGAGACTGGTGGAACATCCAAGACTGTGGCATTTAGACATCTTTCAAACCTGGAACTGAGCCCACACCCAGGAATCACCTTTCAGCCAAACAATAGACAGGCCTATAAAGTGAATATTAACATCCATGAGTAATGTAATCCTAAGAAAAATCAACCATAAGGACCAAAAGACTAACATTTACAACAGGAATCAGCCAAGCCTGGGTTAAACACAAAGATGGTGAAATAGATGTGGCCTAACTAATCCCAAAACACAGTGGAGATCCCTCTCAACACCTGAATGGGGTGGCCTCCGGGCAAGTAAAGAACCCATCACAATTCCCAGCAGATACTCACCTGACATAAATAAAATGGCTCAAAGAAGTTGGAAAAGCTAAAATACACAGAAAATGAAGAGAGGCTAGATCCAGAAGGAGAGAACTGGGAATGGAAAAAAATTAAAATAAAAAATAAGAGCAAGCATTTACCCAAAAACAAAGTTCAGAGGGCAGGAAGGGACAGGAAAGGACTATGGAAATGGGCAACCCAGGGAGGACATGCTTGTTACCTTGAGGGGATTGCAACTAATGTCCCAAATTAAAATGTGTATAAATTGTTTAAATGGGAAACTAATGTGCTCTGTAAACTTTCATCCAAACCACAATAAAATATACCCCCCACACACACACACACACAAAAGAATGTTGAGAGCAAAACTTTGAGGGGAAAAAGACCAAGTCAGAATAAAAACCACATGTGATTCATTCAACAAGTTTTCCCACCTGCAATGTATCACAAGTACTAATTTCCCTGCCTCATTGGTAACAATGTATTATAAATATTTTTTGTTAATGTGACATGAAAAAAAGTTATCTGTCCAGTTATGTATCTTTGATTATTAATGAATTGAAAAGTATTTATTTTTAATATTAGTTATTTGTATTTTTCTTCCATTGAGTTTATGTTAATTTCTTCTGCCTGTTCTTCTGTTAACACTTTTGGACTTTTCTTTATAAAATATAACTGTCAAAAAAAAAAAAAAAAGTCAACATAATCAGCTTTGAGACTGCTTCCCCCAAAGTAAAGCTTCAGATCCAATGCTGTACCCAAAAACATCACCTTAGGGAAGAAATTATTTTCTCTAACTTTGAAAAGGGGGTATGGTTTCATTAACAAACTTTTTCAATAGATACAAGGATAAAAATCTTAATGAAGTTAGAGCCTCAATCTCTTTTGAAAAGTGTGACTCTGCTGCCCCCTGCCTTCCAGTATAAAAACTCTACACAAGTGGAAATGACTATCGCTGAAAGACAGTAACACACACACATGTACATCCCAAAACAAAAAATACTGATGTTATTCCACCTTAGGGGCTCTGAAAACATCGTCTTATCTGAACATAGTTATAAGCATGAAGAAAAGAAAGGCTTCAGCAAACTACAAGGCATCCTGGATCTGTCTGTCGTAATTGACACCTGTTTATGCTGTTTCTGGGATAAACCTCTGAGTTAGCCATCACTTCCGCACTGAGAGAGAATCTCTAGCCCTCAATACCCAAGTTTTATTCATATCTAGATATCTAGAGGCCTTCAAATTCAAAATGACAAAAACCAAACTCAGCATTTTCCTTCAGTGAGATTTATTTCTTTTAATGGTACTATTATTCTCCAGTCACTCAAGTCAAAAAAGCCTAATACTATCTTTTTTTCTCTCTCTCTCCCTCTCTTTCTGGTCTTCTATATCAAATAAATTGTAGGAACTGCCTTCTTCCATAACATTTTTCAAAGCTATCATTTTCTCTCCATCATTACACTGGTTTAGGCCATCATTGGGCCTGCTATTTCTGTCTGGAATGTTATACTAGCCTAGGAAATGCAATCTCCACCTCATACCAACTTTTCTTCATTCTAGTACATCTCAAAGTTGTTGGCAGGTTCCACTTGGATGGACCTGCAAAAGGAGAAGTGGGGGACAGGTGGGAGGAAGAACTGGGGAAGATGGAGTACCAGAGCCTCCGGCTTGAGTACCTACTGAAACACCAGTCAGCCACACCCACACCACCGTCTGCATCCTCACCACCCCCGCTGCTGTGCAGCTGGAATTGTTCATGCCATTTCAGTTGTGTTTCAATTCTGAATTAATCTTTAAACACTTCCAAATATGTTTAAAATTAGACTAGTTTCTAATTCGGGACAGCCAGTTGGATTCAATTTTTTACTTAACATGACTTTTGTTGTTTTGGTTTGTTGTGAGCTTAGTTCTCTTGGTCAGGCCTGTATAATAATGCTTGTCCACATGTGCAACTGAAGGGGCCTATATGTTCACATGAACTTCAGCAAGCTTCTCAACTTTCAGGTCCCCTTTCTGCCATGGGTGCTCATGGGTTTTTCTTTCTTTCTTTCTTTTAATTTTTATTGTGATTTGGGTGAAAGTTTATCGAGTGAATTCATCTTCTGGATAGCAGTTCATACACATTTTTTGTCATGACACTAACTGCAATTCTCACGGGCTTTTCTTTGTAATTGGGGAACTCATTCATTGTGGGCCTCTTGGGTATTGCAGTTGGCATTATATATTTTTTCTTGGAAGTATTTCCCAATCATCATGGTGGAATAAGAACTCTGACAACACCATTTATTTTGGAGATTACTTTGATCATAGGCCTATCTTCAGAGGCACCTCTGAATGGGTTCCAACTGCCAACCTTCCAGTTAGTAGTAGTCAAGCACTTCACTGTTTGCCCACCAAGGGACTCTTAATCATTGTGGACACTGCAGTTCTTCGCATGTATTTTTTCTTGAAAGATGGGTTTCCCAATCAGAACAATAATTCTGAAAACATTATCTATTTTAAAAGTAATTTTTGATACAGCAGATGAAAATCCAAATGACAGCCCACCACTTGAAAAGTAAGGAGACCTGGTGGCTTACCAGTTGAGCACTCAGATGCTAGCCAAAATGTTGGCAGCTAGAACCCATCCAGCAGCTCAGCAGCAGGAAGACCTGAGTGACTTAAAGATTGTTGTCGTTAGGTCCTATTCTGGTCACCTAGTGCCACTCTGACAAGAAAATACCACAAATGGGATGGCCTTAACTAACAGGAGTTTATTCTTACAATTTGGAGGCTTTAAGTCCAAGTTCAAAGTGCCAGGCTCTAGGGGCTGGGTGAAAGCTCCTCAACCTTGGAGTCCAGCTCTGCCTCCTGCTCCCGGCCCACTGGAGCTAGAGGCGTTTCTTCACTCAGACAGCTGTTGGCTGCTGAGCCTGAGAAGCCCCAAAGTTGACAAATAAAAAGGCACAGTCCCAATGTTACCAATCCACACGGCAGGCCATTAACTTAAGTCTGTTATAAGTCCCAAGGTCGGCAGAGCATAGCAGGCTGCTGAGCAATGACACGGCTGCATGCAGCGCCCAAGTGTGCCAAAAGGCTAGAGACGATTACCAAGGCTTCACCTTAAATACAAGAAGCAGACCACATTCCCAAAGGCAGCTACTCAGCTGCTTGTGGTAGATCCCACCATGGAACTGATTGCCAGTCTCATCAAGGGAAATAACTACCACCAGCTGCCCAGTCACTCAACCAGGCCCACAAACATAACTACCACAATTCTACCCCTTGTCAAGTTGGCATCTGTACAGATCTTCATTGGATGGCATCTGTACAAATCTCCTCACTGGGTGGCTCCAATCCCCTAGTTCCTGAGTGGCGACCTCACCCCCTTGGCCTGGCGGTCCCATTCCTCTCCCTCTTGGGCATGGCAGCCCCACCCCCTCACTCTTGGGCAAGCGGCTTTGGCTCCATCCCACTGGCTCATGTGAATGAGCAGCCCCACACACTAGAACCAAGTTGGTGAAGGCCTGGCTCTTTGAAACTTAAGGGGCTGTGATTGTTCCACCCCCAAAGGCCATGGTCCTACCCTTAAGGCTGAGGCAGCTCTGCTTCTATTTCCTTGGTCTCTCCGCTTCTGCCGATTAATGCCTGAGGGCAACCCACTCTGCCAGGAATCTTCTTGCCCCAAAGGACATGTAGCTTTCTTGTTCCGTGAGCCGGCCAACCTGCTACTCCATTTTATACTGGTCTCTTCACCAGTTAATGCCCCAAGGCAACCCACTCCACCAGGAAGCCGCCTAACCAAAGGCATCAAGGTTTTCCCTCCGTGGGCTGGTAAGGCTATCTCTGTCTCATGCCGGTTCTCTCGCCTCTGCTCCTGCCGTCTCTCATGCCAGTCTCTTGATGTCTGTCCTGCCATCTGTCATGCCATATACCCTGCCAGGGTCTTGGGTCAAGGACACACTCCACTCCTGTTTCCACATTTTAGGTATCTGTCAGATCAGCACCCCACTCTCTCAGTACCAAATGTGTTAGACTGAGTTCTCTAGAGAAACAAAACCAGTAAAGTTATCTATATGTATATATAGATAAATTTATCTTAGGAAAATGGATCACACACTTATAGAAGCTGGCAAGTCCAAAGTTCCTGGATCAGATGTCAAGCTGGAGGCTTTTCCTAACTCTGGCAACCACAAGGGCTGAGGAGCTCAAGGCTGGCAGGCAGTACACTGGCTGTTGACTCCAACAAATGACGAATCCAAGATCTCCAGGCCAAATGGTGGATTGTTCACTCACGGACAGTTGTAGGCAGCACAACAGAATCCCAATCCACAGAATAATGTCTCTTTTCCCAGGATGTCCATAGATATACTGGAACCAGGCCACACCCTTATGGAAATTCTCTTTCAACAGATTGCCTGCTCAAAACATAATCATCTGATCCCATCATGGGAATAACCACATCACAGCAGCTTAAACCACACAGAATTGTGGTCCAGCCAAGTTGACCCACAGCTCCAACTATCACAGGTGCCATTGAGTCATCTCTAACTCGTAGCGACTACATGTACAGCAGAACAAAACAATGCCCGGTCCTGTGCCAGCCCCATGATCCTTACTATATACCTGAGCTTATCATTGTAGCCACTGTGTCAATCTATCTTGTCGAGGGGCTTGCCCTTTTTCATCAACCCTCCACTTTACCAAGCATGACACCCTTCTCCAGAGAGTGGTCCCTTCTCACAACATGACCAAAGTAGGTGAGATGAAGTCTGGCCATTCTCACTTCCAAGCAACATTCCAGCTGCACTTCTTCCAGGCCAGATTTGTTAGTTCTTTTACCAGTCCATGTTACTTTCAGCATTCTTCTCCGACACCACAACTCAAAAGCATCAACTCCTCTTTGGTCTTTCTTATTCATTGTCCAGCTCTCACATGCGTAAGAGGCGATTGAAAATACCATGGCTTCTGTCAGGCACACTTTAGTCTTCAAGGAGACATCTTTCCTCTTCAGCACTTGAAAGAGGTCTTTTGCAGCAGGTTTGCCCAGTGCTATACATTGTCTGATATCTTGACTGCTGCTTCCATTGGCATTGATTGTAGAATCAAGTAACATGAAGTCTTTGACAACTTCAATCTTTTCTCCATTTATCACGATGCTGCTTATTGGTCCCATTGTGAGGACTTTTGTTTTCTTTATATTGAGATGTAATCCATGCTGCAGACTGTAGTCTTCAGTCTTCATCAGTAAGCGCTCCAAGTCATCCTT
>NW_006922069.1:1492059-1501856 GCF_000298275.1 Orycteropus afer afer | reverse complement strand
GGTTTTCAGTCTTTGGTGTTCAATATAGCAAATCTATTCTTTAGATAGTCTCTAAATTCAGGAGGGATATATTCCAGGTCATATTTTGGCTCTTGTGGACTTGTTTTAATTGTCTTCAACTTCAACTTGAACTTGCATATAAGCAATTGGTGGTCTGTTAAAGATTACAACCAAGAAAACTCTATGGGGCAGTTCTACTCTGTCATACGGGGTTGCTATGAGTCAGGATTGACTTCATGGCACCTAAAACAACAACAACCTGAAGACTGGCCAGGGGTAACAGCCAGCAGTTTAGAGGGTTAAAGTAATAGGTGCAGTACTGAGACTCACCTGGGAAAGACCGGAGAGTAATACCCATTGGGGTTTTCATATCTTTTGTGTTACAATATGTGGATACCTTTGATAGTGTTACAGATTTTAATTCCAAAAGCACTTTATGAAATGGTACATTTATTAATCCAGAACATGTTTCTAGTGGTTTGTCAGTCATTCCTTACTACACTGGTACTAAATTAGGTGTAATATCTTGGAGCCAAAGGACTGAAGATACAAATATCCTGGCATCTCTCATTAATAAGTGCATGCATATTTGAGTTATATGGTATAAGGCAGGACTTTTTCTTCCTTGTCTTTCACAGACAAGGCCATGGTATAAATAGAAGTTTTAGAGAAGACACAGTAAAACTGAATTTCATCTTTTTAAAAAAGGCTGACAGATTTATCGTCCTAAAGCACAGTTCTACTCATATCACTCCATTATTTCCCTCTTGCCTCAGAATAAAGTCCAAACCACTTTACTATGGCAACCAAGGTCCTCAGTGATCTGTACCAACTGATGCTACTACTCCATTCAAAGACCCTATACTACAGCTGCATGAAAGCACATAGTATTCCCTATGGACAGTCCATAATTTTCTTCTGTGACTCACTTCTACTGTCCGTGACTACTTTCCCACCACCACCCACCATCCACAGGTCTGTTCACCCAAGTCATAGGCATCTTTCAAGTCTTAGGTTAATTACTACTTCCCCCACAAAAGCCTTCCTTAACTTCTTCAACTGAAATGATCTTTCTCTCAATTCTAATCACATTCTATCTATTCTTCTCTTCAGTTCAAATGAGCACATATTTATTGTGCTCCCACAATAATTATGCTAGGTCTGCACAAACTGTATAGAGAACTGTGAGTGAAAACTGAAAGATGTGTGTAATAGTCTGGATTACCCACTGCCTTCAAGTCAGATCCGACTCATAACGACCCCTCCTTGGGTTTCTGAGGTGGTATCACTACGGAAGTAGATTGCCCAACCTTCCTTCCAAGGACTGGCTGGTGGGTTTGAACCACCAGCCTTCTGGTTAGGAGTCAAATGCCTTGGGCACTACACCACCAGAGCTCCCATAGCCTGAATTATCATTCAGCAAATATTCACTCAGCTCCACTACCCACTGTAGGTGTTCTACTTCCCTACCCTTGGACTTTGATCTTGGCCATCAGCCTTGCTTTAGCCAATAATGTGTTTGAGAATTTAACAAAAGCAGAAGCTTGAAATATACTAGCATATGAAATGCCCAGAATAGGCAAGTGTACAGAGACCTAAGTTTATTAGTGTTTACTTGGGGCAGGCAAGAGGTGGAAGGAAAAAGGGACTCATTACTTAGGGGACGCCAAGCTTCTGTTAAGTGTGATGAAAAAAACTGGAAACAGATCATGGTGATGGTTGCACAAGATGATGGGTATAATTAATGTCACTGAATTGTACATGTGAAGAATGTTGAAATATCAAATGTTCTGTTACCTGTATATCTACCAACACACATACACACAAAAAGTTAAAAATAGAGGCACCATAGGACTGAACAATTCTACTCTTAAGTATATATCTAATAGAATTTAAAACACATATCCACACAAAAACTCACACAAGAATGTTCATAACAGCATTATTCATAATAGCTAAAAAGTAGATATTACCCAAATATCTATCAGTTAATGACTAGACAAACAAAATATTGTGAACCCCTACAATAGAACAGTGCTCAGTCACAAAAAGCAATGAATGTTACAACTTGGATGAACCTCAAAAACATGCTGAGTGAAAGAAGTCAGTTACAAAATGCCACATATTATCTGATTCAATTCATATGAAATGCTCAGAATAGGCAAATCTGTAGAGACAGATTGTTTCCTAGGACTCAGGGGATTGTGAGGAATGGGAGTGACAGGTATGAAGTTTCTTCTTAGAGTGATGAATTTATTCTAGAACTGACTGCCATGGATCTTTGTACAACTCTGAACATACTAATACCATTGATATGTTTACACTTTAAAGGGGTGAATTACAAGGTATGTCCATTATAGCTCAATAAAACTGTTATGCAAACAAAGAAAAAGAAATATGCTAACATGAAATATGAGCTTGCCCTTTTTTTGCACTCCTGCTTTTCAAAATGAGAACATGACTTAGGTGGCCGCTGGTCCAAGGAGAATTAGAGCTAGATGGAGTGCACCTGGATGAAACATACAGCTTGAAGCCACACCTACCTGAGCCCCCAGAAAAATTAGCCTAATTCCAGCCTACATTCACACACTTCAGTTGGATAAAATATATATTTATTGTTGTATGCAGGGTAGATTTGCAGCATTATTATGAAAATTACTAAAAGTGTTGTGTGCCATTGATTCAATTCTGACTCATAGTGATCCCATATGACTAGACCTGCCCATTGGGTTTCCAAGGCTGTAAATCTTTACAGAAACAGATTGCCATATCTTTCTTCCATGGAGCAGCTGATGGGTTCTGCCCTCTGATCTTTTGGTTACTAGAAGAGCACTTAACCACTACAGTGCAAGGGCTCCTTTAAGGCAGACTATTTCACAAAAACTTTGTAAGACATAGGTTCACAAGTTTCTATGCTGTGGGATCTCTCTATTGAAGTAGTTCTCCATCAGGGACCCCAGGCAAGCATTTGACAGTATCTGAAGACATGTTTGGTTGTCACCAAGTTGGAGGAGGGGAATACTACTGGTACCTAGTGGTATAAGCCAAAGATGCTGCTAAACATCCTACAATGAACTGGACAAAAGTCCCAGAAAACAGCTATGTGGCCCAAAATGTCAATAGTGCTGAGGTTGAGAAACCCTGTCCTAATACAATATGACACAAATAAGGATGTTATATTCTTTCCTGCCTTGCCACACACATCTATGTAGCCACAGGACTCCTGCACATTTGTGGCTACACTGATCGATCAATCAAGTGTTTAATTAGTTCTATAAGTATTTACTGAGTGCCAGGCACCACTCTAGGTGCTAAAGATCCAGTACTAAATTAAGCAACAAATTTTTTGTTCTCATGGGGCTTAGGAGCGAGTGAGAAACACAGGTGACAAACAGATCAACCAATTTTAGATAGTGGTTAGTGGTAACAAGGTAAGGTAACCTGTCTGAGGAAGGTGCAGTTTAACCTAGCTGAGAAATGACAGAGAAACAATTATGCAAAGCTTTGGGAGAAGAGCATTCTGGATAAACAGTAAGCATAATGACTGTGAGATAGAAATGGACTTGAAAGCGGACAGGAGACCCATGTACTTGTGGTATAAAGAGTAAGGGGAAGAGTGGCAAAGGGTGAGGTCAGCAACACAGGCACAGGCTGGCCTATGGTATTGCTGGCATGGGACTTAGATGCAAAGGAAATTTTGGGAGCATTATACAGAAGATCTCAGTATCTGGCATTTACTACGTGCAGAGTATGCAAACATTCATGAGTACGTGTGGGACATGCTCTGGTGCATGTGAAAAATTGGGGTTGGGGAGGGGGTACATAATATTGCAGTTGGAACTAAAGATTTTAAGTTAGTGAGCCAGTATGACTGAGAGCAGAATAATTTCAACGATTTTTGTTACTATATCCTATCAGCACCCAGACAGCTTAATTCTAAAGAAATTTAAGGTATATTTGTAACCAGAGGAGAAAGAAAGCCCTTTGACCTTTTTATTTTTTTATTTTATTTTTCCTCATTTCAAAATCCTCTGCTTTCTTGAAATGTGGCCTCTACAGATTCCTGGAAAGCCCTTTGTGGGAAAGAGATCAGTGGAAGCACAGAGCATTGCCTTTTCACTGCCTGATCATGATCCTACAGCTGCTGACTCCAGGTTTCCTCCTCTGGGGTTCTAGAGCCTGGCAACAGTTAAAGAAATCATTTGGGATCTCTGAAGCTGTGGGGAAACCCATGAAGTCTGCGGGACGTGTTTCTTCTATGTCATGTATCTATAGGTGGTTCCTGGGCCTTACATAGTTCAGGTTTGCTTGGAGATGAGTGTCATCAGGCAGATTTGGATTAAGTAGGTCATTTCTGAATCATAATTGTGTCTTAATTTTCTGTATACTCATGTGACACTCCTGAGGGCAAGAATCATGTCTGTTTGGTTCATAACTGTAGCCTCCGTGCCTAGCATTAGTGCCTGGCACATAATAAGCACTTACATATGAAAATAAAGTCTTAAAGGATTCTAAAATTTAGAGATTCTATTAAATAAAATAGCTACATGCAGTTTTTTTTGTGTGTGTGTGTATTTACACATGTGTGTGTGTCTGTAGATATGAGTATAGACATATACATACACGTTGCCATCACATCCATTCTGACTCATGGCAACCCCATATGTTTCAGAGCAGAACTGTTGCATAGGGTTTTCTTGGCTGTAATCTTTATAGAGCAGATTGCCACACCTTTCTCCTGTGGAGCAGTTGGTGGGTTTGGATCACCAACATTTTGGTTAGCCTCTGAGCACTTAACCACTGTGCCACCAGAGATATATGTGCATGTATCCTCCCTTAAAATAGCTCTCCTTCATCAATAATTACCAGGCCTTTCTTTAATGGTGCTGCTGAAGAGGTTTGAACCACTAACTTTTAGGTTACTAACTCCCTGCTGTCAAGTAGATTCGACTCATAGTGACCCCTCCCTGGGTTTCCAAGGCAGTATCACTATGGAAGTAGATTGCCCAACCTTCCTTCCGAGGAGAGGCTGGTGGGTTTGAACCTCAGTCTTCTGGTTAGCAGTAAAATGCCTTAGGCACTACGCCACCAGAGCTCCTGGTAGAGTATTATTTTATATGGGTATTTTAAATAAATTATCATTTGAAAGAGAGCACATTCAGAGTTCCAATTCCACACCTAACTTCCTTTAACACATCTAGAGTAGTAGTTCTCAACTGAGGCCTCTCAAGTGTTTCAACTGAGACACTTGGCAGTGCGTGGACACATTTTTGATTGTTACAACTGGGGGGCAAAGGTGCTATTGGAATCTATTAGGCAGAGGCCAGGAATGTGGCTAAACATACCAAAACACACAGGACAAGCAACCACAACAAGCAATTGTTCATCTAAAATGTCAATATTTGAGAAACCTTGATCTAGAATGAGAGAAGCATGAAGTACCATGCAAATAAAAACACAAATAGATCATTTAGTCAAGGTTTCTCTAATACAATTAATATGATCACAAAAATCAATTAGCTGCCTCCAGTGTGAATCACTAAGGCACAAATAATTACAAAATTAATCAATAACTTAATGTGATGACTATGAATAAAATATTTAAGTCTCACAATAGGTACAATTCAAATATTTATATCAGTCCATCAGATTCCTAGCATGACATCAAACCCAGTGCCTCAAGAAAACATTGTTTGATTAGAATTCCAAATTGAAGAATGTCATACTTAAATAGAAATTGTGGTTATTTATAGCTTTCAGCTTCTATGATGAAAAAGGCTTAGCCCATTCCTTTTGAGTTTAAAATTATATTATGTAGTCATATGTTCAGTATCTTTTAGCTGGATGTATTTGTTCCCTATAGGAAGTTTATAACTTGTAAAAGGAGTTTTATGCAGAATACAAATTGAGAGCATTACATGACTACCTCTTGAGGACACTGAGTTGTGCAAACAACATCACTTTATCTGACGTAGTGGCTCTGGATTGGTCTATCTATTCACCCTAGGGCTGTCTGGAATTACAGATCTGGGACATCACTGTCATACCCCAGCTGCTGCAGAAAGCTACTGGAAGAAAAGGAGATTTACGAGTATTTTGGTTATACTGAACCAAGAATACAGGAGCTGTACAACAGGGAGCCTGGTGGCTCTAAATTGTAGGCATTATGCAAAAAGAAAATGCAGAGTTGGATGTCATGAGAGTCCTGGAGCACTAGGACATATTTGCAAAATCTCTAAAGAATAAATTTAACAGCTATTACAGACCACCACCCTGTTGTTGCATGCACTGAACTTTATGTCACAAAGAAAGATACAAGGGATTTTCAGGAAAACATCTGTCATTTAACAGTGACAGTGACCTCAGCAATGACAAGCAATTCCCATTCTAGTTGAGGAGAGTTTTTTAAATCTTTGGGAGTAGGCAAGTCTGGAACTCTACCATTAGCAGTTTATTATTATCCTTGTCAGTTAAGAACCTCTCATGCTAAAGAAAAAAGGCACTGTCATAAATTGTAATGTGTCACCCCAAAATATGTGTCAAGTAGGCCATGATTCCCAGTATTAGGAGGTTGTCCTCCATGTTGTGATTGGATGTAATTATCCTCCATTTTATGTGTTATCAGTCCTAACCTCTATTTGTTAATGACATAAGAATAGTGTGGGTGTATCCCGAGTCACAGCTTTACAAGAGGGCATGACTCAAGTGTGTTAGACTGGGTTCTCTAGAGAAACAAAACCAGTAAAGCTTATATATATATATATGTATATATAGAGAAATTTATCTTAGGAAAATGGCTCACACACTTATAGAAGCTGGCAAATCCAAAGTTCCTGGATCAAACGTCAAGCTGGAAGCTTTTCCATGTCAAGCTGGAGGCTTTTCCTGACTCTGGCAGCTGCAGGGGCTGAGGAGCTCAAGGTTGGCAGGCAGTACACTGGCTGTTGACTCCAATGAATGACAAATCCAAGATCTCCAGGCCGAATGGTGGGTTGTTCACTTACAGACAGTTGTAGGCAGCACAGCAGAATCCCAATCCACAGAAGAATGTCTCCTCTCCCAGGATGTCCACAGATATACTGGGAGCAGGCCACACCCCTAGGGAAACTCCCTTTCAACAGATTGCCTGCTCAAAACATAATCATCTGATCCCATCATGGGAATAACCACATCACAGCAGCTTAAACCACACAGAATTGTGATCCAGCCAAGTTGACACACAGCTCCAACTATCACACTCAAATCTCACCCTTATTCAAGTCACACTCTTTGCTTGAGCCACACCTTTTATCTTACCAGAGATAAAAGGAGAGAGAAGCAAGTAGAGAAGTGGGATCTCACTACTACCAAGAGTTACTGGGAGGGGAGTACGTCATTTGACCCAGGGTCTCTGAGGTGAGAACCTCCTAGACCCAGGGGAAGATTGATGCTCCAAGGAACACTGGGCCCACAGATGTTGAAAGGAGACAAGGACCTTCCCTTAGAGCCAGTACAATGTGGTGAATTACTTAATGTGGCCCTTCTAGCCATCCATGGTTTGTGTTCCCTGCTTTGTGATGTATTGTAAATCCTAGCATCTATGCCTGTGGTTATGGTCACATTTTGGAGTGAGTTATCTGTTATGTTAATGAGGCAGGGTTAGGGTGGAATGTATCTTGAATCACTGCCTTACTAGAGGGTGTGACTGAAGTCACCTCCTTTAGCTTTCTTTGAAAGTATAGTCTATACCCAATATATATGAATGTTCTGGTAAAGTTCTCTCTCTTTTGCTCCAGATACTGCATGTGGTTCATTATCTTCTTATTTCTGGCTCTTAGGACTTGAGCAAGCAGCAAATTATGGAACTTTAAGGCCGAGAATACTGAAGGGAGGAGGAGTAGTTGATATTAGAAATGATGGAGTGGTACAGCAGTTTGGAAAAGTTGGACATTTGGGACATCTTTAACCTCCACCTCATAGGGACCAGTCTTGAGCTGATCTTTCTAAAAGAAATTATTCACACAGCCTCCAAAACTGTGAGCTGTTTGATAAAGCCATCCACTTATGATACTTCTTTTATAGTAGCACTAGATAACCAGAAGGCTGGTGGTTCAAACCCACCAGCCACTCCTCAGAAGGAAGAATGGGCAATCTACTTCCGCAGAGATACACCTCAGAAACCCAAGGAGGGGTTGCTATGAGTTGGAATTGACTTGACAGCAGTAAGTTTGATTTTTTTTTTAGATGGCTAGGATAGTCTCAGATAGTCTCTGAGAAAAATTATGGTTCATTCTGTTATGTGAGACACTCATGACTTATTTCCCTTCAATTATATTATCAGATCATGACTTTGTTAATTTTGATCAAAGTTCTGTGTAACAGTCTTAAAGAGAAATGAGTAGATGTGTGTGATCTTCAAAACAAGTTATGGAAGATCAAAACTAGGCTAATACGAATGAAAGAAAACTAAATTTCTGTATTAATTTTATGTCAGGATTTAACAAGCCAATACTTTCTTTTCGCTTTCATCTCTAATTTAAAAAATAAAATAAAAGCTCTGATTTCTAAGTAACTGCAGAAAAACTCCAAAACTTAAATGTTGAGAGCCAACTAAGAGCCTCACAGAGCCAGGTGTTCACTTCAATCTTGGATAGATGACTAGATGAGAAAATAGAGATTTTTCTCAATTTAAATGTTTGGGCCAAGATGGACAGAAGTAAAAAGCAGTATAGCTGGGGTAGCGGGAAGGGAACAGCAGGGAAGTAAGATATTTTGAATCTCAAAGCCCTGTTACACTATGCTGCCACAGGAAATTTTTATTTGTCAGACACATGAATATTAAAATTCATCACTTGAAAGTATGAATACTGTAAGTTAATTATGTCCTCTCCGAACCTCCATACATACTTGCTTACTTGACTTCACCACTTCAGTGTCTCACAGGCCATACCAATTTAACATGCCCACAACAGCTTTATCATCTTCCTCACCTCAATCTGTTCCTTTTTCTGTTTCTTTTGTCTATCTCAATGAACATTATCAATATACACCTAGTCTCACAGAAAAAAAAGATTATAAAGAAATGCGCAAAAATTAGTTCTATTATCTGGGTTAGTGGGTAGATTCTACATGGTTTTATTTTATTCTTTGTATCTCTCTGTATTTTACAGAAGGAGGCTTGATGGCATAGTGGTTAAGTGCTCAGCTGCTAACCTAAAGGTTGGCGGTTCACACCTACCAGCTGTTCCACAGAAGAAAGATGAGGCAGTCTGCTCCGTAAAGATTACAGCCTTGGAAACGCTAGGGAGCAGTTCTATTCTGTCTTATTGGGTCACTGCAAGTCAGAGCTCTGGTGGCGTAGTGCCTAAGGCATTTGACTGCTAACCAGAGGGCTGGCAGTTCAAACCCATCAGCCACTCCTAGGAAGGAAGATTGGGCAAAATACTTCCTTAGTGATATGACCTGGGAGTCAGACAGGTAACAGTAAGTCAGTTGGTAACAGTAAGTTTGGTTTTTTGGTATAAGTCAGAATCAAGTTAACAGCAGTGAGTTAGGGTTGGAGTATTTTACAGATTTTCTTTTTTTATAACATCCTACATTTGTTCTCATTACCTAGTGCCACTCTGACAAGAATATACCACAAATGGGATGGCCTTAACCAACAGGAGTTTATTCTTACAATTTGGAGGCTTTAAGTCCAAGTTCAAAGTGCCAGGCTCGACATCAAGCTCAATTGGCATAACATACTATACAAAACATTGTTCCACCTCCTACTTTGGCGAGTAGCGACTGGGATCTTAAAAGCTAGCAAGCTGCCA
>NW_006922069.1:1474890-1490794 GCF_000298275.1 Orycteropus afer afer | reverse complement strand
ATAGTCTTTTAATAAGTGAAACTCTAATACACACATTATAAAACCAAAAAAAAAAAAAAAAACCTCACTGCCTTCAAGTCCAATCCGACTCATAGTGACCCCTCACTTAACAACAACAACAACAAGGAAGTAGAGACAGGGAAAGACACATGCAAAGCCACGTGAAGATCGCCCAGGAGCAGAAGCTCAAAGAGCCAAGGCCCTTCCTCCAGAGCCAACAGAGAAAGAAAGCTGTCCTCTAGAGCTGGCACCCAGACTTCCAGCTTCCTAAACTGTGAGAAAATAAATTTGTCTGTTACAGCCATCCACTTGTGGAATTTCTGATAGAGCAGCATTAGATAAGACATCACTGATCTATTTGTTACTGTTGTTTTGTGGTATGTTTCCAGTAAGAAAACATTAAGTCAAGGTCTCTTCACTTACTTTTTTCTTGGTTATTTACTTTGCACATGAATTTCTTAATCACCTAAAGTGGTAGATACTGCTAGTGTGATCCCCATTTTCCTGTACTGTGAGAGCTGGACCTTGAGAGGACTGCCTAGTTTTTGGGTCTTGTAAGCGTTCTGCCTTCGACAGGGTGCAGTCTTACTACTTTTCTGTCATTGGAAAATATTTGCGTTTTCCTTCTCTGACAGGTGTTCACCTTATACGGGTTCCAGCTTTCACAGGTTTCCCCATAATAATACTCTACGACCTGTTGCTGTCAGGTCAGTTCTGAATCACGACAAACCCATGTGTTATAGAGCAGAACTGAGCTCCATAGGCTTTTCTTGGCTGTAGTCTTTGCAGAAGGAGCACTGGTGGTGCAATGGTTAAGCATCCAGCTGCTAACTGAAAAGCTGGCGGTTTGAACCAACCAGCCAAAGGAAAAAAAAAAAAAAAATGGACATCTGCTTTGGTAAAGATTATAGCCTTTGAGCCCTATAGGGAAGAACTATTCTGTCCTGTAGGATCACTGTGAGTCAGAATCAACTTGATAGCACCTAACATGACAATAATCTTTACAGAAGCAGATTGCCAGGTCTTTCTTCTGCAGTGATGCTGGCTGGGTCTGAACTACAAAGACTTCAGTTAGTAATTGTCTTAATCGGGAGCTCTGGTGGCATAGTGCCTAAGGTATTGACTGCTAACCAGAAGTTTGGCAGTTCAAACCCACCAGCCACTCCTTGGAAGGAAGGCTGGGCAATCTACTTCTGTAGCGATACTGCCTCAGAAATCAAGGAGGAGTCACTATGCCAGATCCAACTCGATAGCAGTGAGTTTGGTTGGGTTTTTTTGTTTTTTTTTTTAATTATCTTAGTTATCTAGTACTGCTATAATAGAAATACCACACATGGGTGGCTTTAACAAACAGAAATTTATTTTCTCACAGTTTAAAAAAAAACTCGCTGCCATCAAGTCGATTCCAACTCATAGTGACCTTTCTTTGGGTTTCCGAGGTGGTATCTCTAGGAAGTAGATTGCTAAGTCTTCCTTCTGAGGAATGGCTGGTGGGTTTAAATGGCCAGCCTTCTGGTTAGCAGTCCAATACCTTAGGCACTATGACACCGGAGCTCCTTCTCACAGTTTAGGATGCTAGAAGTCTACATTGAGTGTGCCAGCTCTTTGGTGAAGGCTTTCTTTCTCTGTTGGCTCTGAAGGAAGGTCCCTGGCTCTTTGAGATTTTGCCCCTGGGCAGTCTTCATGTGGCTTAGATCTCTCTTCCCTCATCTCTGCTCTGCTCACTTGTTTAATCTCTTTAAATCTCAGAAGACATTGACTCAAAATACACCCTATGCTAATCCTGCCTTATTAGCATAACAAATCCATCCCTTTCCCAAATGGGATTATAACTACAGGAATAGAGGTTAGGATTTACAACATATTTTGGGGATATAATTCAATCCATAACATTTGGACGTGAAATGAGGGATATCATTGCTGATGTCAGATGGAACTTAGCTGAAAGCAAAGAATACCAGAAAGATGTTTACTTATGTTTTATTGACTATGCAAAAGCATTTGATTGTGTGGATCATAACAAATTGTGGATACATTGAGAAGAATGGGAATTCCAGAACACTTGGTTGTACTCATGAGGAACCTGTATATAGATCAGGAGGCTGTCATTCGAACAGAACAAGGAGACAGTGCATGGTTCAAAATCAAGAAGGGAGTGTGTCAAGGTTGTATCCTTTCACCATATTTATTCAATTTGTATGGTGAGCAAATAATCCGAGAAGCTGGATTACATGAAGAACATGGCATCGGGATTGGAGCAAGACTCATTAACAACCTGTAATATGCAGATGACACAACTTTGCTTGCTGAAAGTGAGGATGACTTGATGCACTTTACTGATGAAGATTAAAGAGTACAGTCTGCAGTATGGATTACGCCTCAATATAAAGAAAAAAAAATCCCTCACAACTGGTCCAATAAACAGCTTCACGATGGATGGAGAAAAGATTAAAGTTGTCCAGGATTTCATATTACTTGGCTCTACAATCAACACCAATGGAAGCAGCAGTCAAGACATCAGATGACATATTGCTTTGGGTAAATCTGCTGCAAAGGACCTCTTTCAAGAGCTGAAGAGCAAAGATGTCTCCTTGAAGACTAAGGTGCACCTAACGCAAGCCATGGTATTTTCAATTGCCTCTTATGCATGTGAGAGCTGGACAATTAATAAGGAAGACCAAAGAAGAGTTGATGCTTTTGAGCTGTGGTGTTGGAGAAGAATGCTAAGAGTACCATGGTCTGCTAAAAGGACTAACAAATCTGTCCTGGAAGAATTGCAGCCCAAATTCTCCTTAAAAGTGAGAATGGCCAGACTTGGTCTCACCTACTTTGGTCATGTTGTCAGAAGGAACCATTCCCTGGACAATGACCTCATGCTTGATAAAGTGGAGGGTCAATGAAGAAGAGGAAGGCCCTCAATGAGAAGGATAGACACAGTGGCTACAGTAGTGGGCTTAGTATACGTATAGCAAGGATCATGAGGCTGGCAGAGGACTGTGCAGTGTTTCATTCTGCTGTGCATGGGGTTATTATGAGTTGGAGACAACTCAATGATACCTAACAACAACAACAACATTTCACTCTTTGACCCCCCCCAAAATTCATTTCCTTGCCACAAGCAAAGCACATTCACTCCTCCTATCATTCCAAAAGTCTTCAATCAATTTCAAGTCCAAAATCTCATCTTCTGGGTCATCTAAATCAAATATAGATGAGACTTTAGGCATATTCCATCCTGGGGCAAAGTTCCTCTTCATCTGTACCTGTGAAATCTAGAATACGAGTTATCTGCTTCCAACATACAGGGGTGGAACAGGCACAAGGTAGACAGTTTCATGATAAATGAGAGAAACAGGAGGGAAAGAAGGGATAACAGGCACCTAGCAAGTCCAAAGCCTGTTGTTGTTGTTATGTGCCATCGAGTCAGACCCAATTCATAGCGACCCCTCCTTGGATTTCCAAGGCAGTATCACTACGGAAGTAGATTGCCCCATCTTCCTTCCGAGGAGTGGCTGGTGGGTAGTCCAAAGCCTAGTAGGACAAATTACATTAGTGCCAAGGCTTAAAAATAATGCTCTCTTCTCCGAGACCATCTAGGTAGTGGCCCTGCCCTCCAGACTCTGAGTGTTGGCCAGGCCCTCTGGATTCTGAGTGGAAGCCCCTGAGTCCTGGGCTTCTGATTTACCTTCCAAGTCATCTGAGCTGGCAACTCTGCTCCCTCAGCTTTGGGTGCCCCATTCCCCTACTCCCAGCCACTCAGCTGTGCAAGCCCCATTCTTCTGCCCCTTGGACATGGCAGCCCCAACCACTTGTCACACCTTAACAGCAGCCCCACACTATGGAACCATGGTTCCTAGTCTTTGAAACCTAACAGGCTATGGCCCCTCCCTTCGAGAGCCACTGGAAACCATGGCCCCACAATTTGAAACTAGAAGTCACTGCTTTCCTTCCTCCTTCCAACAGTTCTGCTGATCTCCAAGCTGCTCTAAGGATGGTCCTTCTCTTTTCTTGGAGGACAACAGATGAAGTTCCTTTGGCCTGTTTCCTGCCTATGGAATTCCAAGAGGCAGACATCATTCTTTAATTTCTTTCTTTCATTCTTTCTCTGTCCCCCTTCAGTCTAAGCTGATGGGTGTTCTACTGTGGTAGTTGGTTCGAACCATTAATTACAGCCTTCATCTCCTTTACAAAAAATTGTGCAGCCACAGCCTTGGTGAAAATTCTAGGATATATGTCCTTAGTTTGTACCAAAGAATTTTCTAGATCTTTAAGTTCCATTTTCATTTTGCACACTTCATTTTTAAGTCCATCTCTTTCCTCTCACATTTTCTAAAAGCAGCAAGGAAAAATCATGTGGCCCTGTAAGATCATGTTTAGAAATCTCAGTAAAATATCTAAGTTTGTCACTACCAGTTCTACCTTCCACCAAATATTAAAACATAATTCAGACAAATTATTTGCCATTGCATAAAATAATCTCCCTTCCTGCACCATCTAATCACATGTTCATAATTTTCTTTTGCAGCCTCACCAGAAGCACATTTAACATCCACATTTTAAGCAACATTCTGTTGCTGGTGCTAATGTATTTTCTAAGACAATAGAGACTTTCTCTATAGCTCTCCTCACTTCTTTCTGAACCCTGACCAGAATTGCCTTTGATGTCCATAATTCTACCAATAGTCTTTTCAAGGGATTTGCCTTTTACTATTAGGGCCTTTATGTTGTATGCTGACCAAATAATCTGAGAAGTTAGACTATGTGAAGAAGAATTAGGCATTAGGATTGGAGGAAGGCTCATTAACAGCCCATAATATGCAGATGACACCACCTAGCTTACTGAAAGTGAAGAGGAAGTGAAGCACATACTGATAAAAATCAAAGACCATAGCCTTCAGAATGGATTACACTTCAACATAAATAAACAAAAATCCTCACAACGGGACCAATAAGCAACATCAAGATGACCAGGACTTTTTGTAAGATGGCAGAATAGGCAGACAAGCTACAAAGACCTTCTTCAACAAAGAAAAGAAAACCAGCTGACACAGATACAGAAGATAGTCCTGGAGCCCTGAGCTTTGAAAGGAAAGATACATAAGTGAATTAAACACTAACTACCTGAATAAAAACAGTGAGTAAGGAAGCAAATGGAGCTGTGGACTGTCAGCTATCCTGACAGTATGGACAACCTGAATATTTCCAAGTGGTGTTAGGACCTGAGAATTAACCTAAAAATGGGCCCTGCTCACCAAGGGCTGTATGGATGACTGTGCTGGTGGCTGATGACTAAAGAGGGAAACAACAAAGAAGGAGACAAACTTCAACTGTCCAGACAGTGCAGCCATTTTGAACGTTTACAAATGGTGGCCATTTTGGATGTTTTAAGTGATAGCATTCTCATCCAGATTACAGGGACCTAAGAATAGGTTCTGCTTGCCAAGGACAACACAGATATACAAGAGGCTGACAACTGGAAAGGAGACAGGTAGTGAGTGCATAAGCACTGCCAACTAGCAAATAGAGCAGCATAATACCCTGCTTACTCAGGTGTATCCAAACAAAACAAAGAAAATTAAAATATTGGGCAAATCACTCCAACATACAATCACCAATTAAATATAAACACAAAAAGTCACACTGTCTCAGAAACAACAGACTATCATAGCCCACACAAAGAAGCAAGATAAACCAGGAGAAACAAGAGACCAGGATACAGTCCCAGAACATATCCCTGAGGAAGAACCAGCATTGGACCTCCCTGATAAGTAATTCAAAAGAATTATATTTAGGTATATTATATTTGTATTTGAAACAGATTGAGAGACAGATAAGGAAAACATTGACAAAAAAGAGAAAAACACAGAGAAAACCCTAGAACAATTTCAGAAGACAATACAGGAACAAAATGGCAAAGTAAATGGAAAATTAGAAATTATACAAAATCTACAGATAGAAATCCAGAAGATTAATATTAAATTTTCAGAAATAGTTAACACATTGAATGGTCAAAGGAGTAGAATTGAATCAACAGAAAACGGAATTAGTTTTAGAGATTGAAGACAAATACCTCAATACTTTTTGAAAAGATATCAGTCAGGAAAAAAGATCAAAACAAGATGAAGAAAGCTTAGGTTCATGTGGGATACCAGCAAAAGGAATAATCTACATGTAATCAGAATTCCAGAACTGGAAGAGACAAATAAAACCACAGAGAAAACAGTCGAAGACTTGTTTGAAGAGAATTTCCCTGATATGATGAAAGACGAGAATATATCCATTCAGAAGTCCAATGAACCCCAAACAGAATAGACCTCAAAAGAAAATCACCAAGACATATGATCAAACTCATCAAAACAAAACACAAAGAAAGAATCCTGAAAGCAGCAGGGAAAAAACAAAAAAGTTACCTACAAAGGACAACCAGTAAGACTGTGCTCTGATTTCTTGGCAGAAACCATGCAGGTGAGAAGGCAATGAGATGCTATGTATAAAACGCTGAAAGAAAACTATTTCCAACCAAGCATTATATACCCAACAAAATTGTTCCTCAGATATGATGGAAATTAGGACATTTCCACAAAAGCAGAAATTGAGGGAATTTGTTAAAACCAGACCAACCTTATAAGAGATGTTAAAGGGAGTCCTTTGGACAGAGAGCCAACAATAGCAAATAAAAACCAACCATTGACACACAAGATGACATAACCCAGAAATCAACCCAGTTATGTAAGTATCCAAAGTAAATAAGCCTACAAAATTGTAAACAGGGAACTAGAGACATCAATTGGCAAATGAGGACAATGACAAACCAAAAAGAGGGGAAAAATTGTGTAGTTACAGAACTACTAAATGATGAGGAAGTCAAGACAATTACAAGATAGAACAGACTATTCTAAACTTAGGGAGAAAATTTATAAATCACAGGGTAACCTCAAAGAAAAATGATAAACCTTCACATCAAAATAAAAAAGAGGACCAGCACAAATATTTACCAAATACTCAAACAATAGCAACAAAGGAAGTGATAACACAATTCGTAAAGAAAAAGAGCTCATCATAGAAAATTATATGAAACAAAGAAATCGGCAACACCACAAAAGAACATTTAACAAAATGACAGCAACAAACTCATACTTGCTGATAATTACATTGAATGTCAATGGATTAAATGCACCACTCAAGAGACAGAGAGTTGCAGACTAGATAAGAAAACATAACCCATCAATATGCTGTCTACAAGAGACACACCTTAGAGAGAAAGACAAAAATAGACTAAAAATCAAAGGTTGGAAAAAGATTTATAAAGTAAATGTTGTTATTGTTATTGTTATGTGCCACTGAGTCATCTCTGACTCATAGCGACCTTATATACAAAAGAACAAAACACTGTTGTGTCCTGCGCCACCCTCATGATCCCTACTATACCTGAGCCCATTGCTGCAGCCACTGTGTGAATCCATCTTGTTGAGGGCCTAACCCTCTTTCGTTGACCCTCCACTTTACCAAGCATGGCATCCTTCTTCAGAGAATGGTCCCTTCTGACAACATGACCAAAGTAGGTGAGACGAAGTCTGGCCATTCTCCCTACCAAGGAGCATTCTGGCTGCACTTCTTCCAGGACAGATTTGTTAGTTCTTTTAGCAGTCCACAGTATTTTCAGCATTCTTCAACACCACAACTCAAAAGCATCAGCTCTTCTTTGGTCTTCCTCATTCGTTGTCCAGCTTTCACATGCATATGAAGTGATTGAAAATACCATGGCTTGTGTTGGGCACATCTTAGTCTTCAAGGAGATATCTTTGTTCTTAAGCACTTGAAAGAGGTTTTTTGCAACAGATTTGCCCAATGCAATATGTCTTTTGGTGTCTTCACTGCTGCTAATGCAAATGGCAACCATAAAAGATCAGGAGTGGAAATATTAATTTGTGATAAAATGGACTTTAAGTCAAGAACCACCATAAGAGATAAGGAAGAACATTATATAATGCATGATTAAAGGCTTGATTGAACAAGAAGACATAACAATTATAAATATCTATGCACCCAATGAACCAAAAAAAAAAAAAAAAAAAAAGCACTGGCATTGAGTAGATTCTGACTCACAGTGACCCCCTTTGGGTTTCTGAGATGGTAAATCTTTATGGAATAGATTGCCCCGTCTTCCTTCTGCAGAGTGGTTGGTGGGTTTGAACCACCAACATTCTGGTTAGCAGTCAAATACCTGAGGCATTATGCCACCAGAGCTCCTTGCACCCAATGAAAACCCAAAAAAATTAAAAATCATTGACATTGAGTCAGATCCAGTATCTTTATGGAAGTAGATTGCCCCATCTTCTGTTTAAGGGGTGGCTGGTGGATTTGAACCGCCAGCCTTCTGGTTAGCAGTCAAATGCCTTAGGCACTACACCACCAGAGCTCTTGCACCCAATGAAAGAGCCCCAAAATACATACATAAATCAGGCTCTAACAGAAATTGAAAAGACAAATAGATGACTCCACAGTCATAGTAGGAGAATTTAGTACACCACATTCAATCAAAGATAGAACAACTGGATAGAAACTCAACAAAGATGCAGAAGAACTAAACAACACAATCCACCAACTTGACCTTATATATATCTATACAGCACTTCACCCAACAACAGCACAATATACATTCTTTTCCAGTGCACAGGGAACATTATCCAGGATAAACCATATGTTAAGGCACAAAACAAGCCTTAATAAATTTAAAAACATTGAAATACTGCAAAGCATCTTCTCAGATCACAGTGCTAGAAATCAACAATAAGAAGATCAATTGAAAAAGAGCAAATACATGGAAACTGAATAATATCCTCCTTGAAAATGACTGGGTAATAGAGGAAATAAAATATGAAATTAAAAAATTCTTGACTCAGACAAGAATGAAAGCACAACATACCAAAATCTTTGGGACACAGTAAAAGCAATGATCAGAGGCCAATTTATAGCAATCAATGTACACGTCAAAAAAAGAAGAAAGAGCCAAAATCAACACCTTAACCCAACATCTCCAACAATTAGAAAAAGAACAGAAAAAAAAAAAAAAAAAGCCTACAGTCACCAGAAGAAAAGAAATAATAAGGATTTGAGCAGAAACCTAATATATTTTCTTTCAAAACTAGAAAGGCAAAAGAAAAAAATCACAAGACTAGAAATTAGTTTTATGAAAGATTAATAAAAGTGACAAACCACTGCAAATTTAACAAAGGAAAAGAGAGAGAGAATACAAATAATATGAATAAAAAATGAATTGGGTGACACTACAACAGAACCAACATAAACTAAAAGGATAATAAATATCAGGGTACTTTGAAGAACCATACTCCAACAAATTTGAAAATCTTGAAGAAATGGTCTGATTTCTAGAAACGCACTACTTCCCTAAACTAACACAGACTGAGGTGGAAAAGTTGAAAAGACCCATAACAAAAGAAGAAATTGAGTAGGTCATAAAAAAATTACCAACAAAAAAAAGCCCTGGCCCAGATGGTTTCACTGGCAAATTCCACCAAATGTACAGAGAACTGACACCAATCCTACTCAAGGTATTCCAGAACATAGAAAAGGATGGAATCCTCCCTAACTCATTTTATGAAGCAAGCATACCCTTGACACCAAAACCAGGCAAAGACATCACTAAAAAGGAAAACTACAGACCAATATCCCTCTTGAATATAGATGCAAAAGTCTTCAACAAAATCCTAGCCAATAGACTCCAACAACATATAAAAAATAATAATACATTATGACCAAGTGGGATTCATATCAGATATGCGAGGAGGGTTCAACATGAGAAAAACAATCAATGTCATCCATCACATAAATAAAACAAAGGAAAAGAACCACATGATCAAATCAATCGATGCAGAAAAGGCATTTGATAAAGTCCAACACCAATTCCTGATCTAAACTCTCAGCAACATAGGAATAGAAAGGAAATTCCTCAACATACTAAAAGGCATATATGCAAAACCAACAGCCAACATTATTCTCAATGGAGAGAGACTAAAACCATTCCACTTGTGAACAGGAACCAGACAAGGATGCCCTCTATCACCACTTCTGTTCAACATTGTATTGGAAGTCCTAGACAGGGCCATAAGGCAAGAAAGGGAGATCAAAGGCATCCAAATTTGTAAGGAAGAAGTCAAACTATCCCTATTTGCTGATGATATGATCCTACACTTAGAAAACCCAACAGACTCAGCAAATAAACTACTATAACTAATTGAGAGATTTAGCATAATGCCAGGATACAAGATCTGCACACAAAAATCAATTGGATTCCTCTACACTAGCAAAGAGATCGCTGAAAAGGAAATAAGGAAATCAATACCATTTACAATAGCTACCAAAAAAATAAAATACTTGGGAATAAATCTCACTAGGGACACAAAAGACCTGTAAAGAAAACTACAAAATACTACTTCAAGAAACCATAAGAGATCTACATGAATGGAAGAACATACCATGCTCATGGATAGGAAGATTGAACATTATGAAAATGTCAATACTACCCAAAACAATCTATAATTCAATGCAATCCCAATCCAGATCCCATCAACATTCTTTAAGGATATAGAAAAAACAATCACTACTTTTATATGGAAATGAAAGAGACCTCAAATAACTAAAGCACTATAGAAGAACAACAAAGTAGGAGGTCTCACACTCCTGGATCTCAAAACCTACTATACAGTCATAATAGTCAAAACTGTCTGGTATTGGTACAACAACAGACACATAGACCAGTGGAACAGAATTGAGAACCCAGAAATAGATCCATTGACCTATGGTCAGCTGATTTTTGACAAAGGGGTGAAATCCATTACATGGGAAAACGATAGTCTCTTTAACAAATGGTGCTGGCAAAACTGGATATCCATTTGCAGAAAAATTAAATAAGATCTGTACCTCACACCACACACAAAAACTACCTCCAGATGGATCAAAGACTTAAATGTGAAACTTAAAACTACAAAGTTCCTCAAGGAAAAAACAGGGGCATATTTAGGAGGCCTTTATTTATGCAATGTGAGCTCTGGTAGCATAATGCCTAAGGCATTTGACTGCTAACCAGAAGCCTGACAGTTCAAACCCACCAGCCACTCCTCAGAAGGAAGATTGGGCAATCTACTTCTGTAGAGATACTGTCTTGGAAACCCAAGGGTCGCTATGAGTCAAATCGACTCGACAGCAATGAGTTTGGTTTTGGTTTTAATTTATGGCATAAATAGACTGTCAAGCATAACTCAAAATGCACAAACACCAGAAGAGAAACTAGATGAATGGGACCTTCTCAAAATTAAATTTTTATATGCTTCAAAAGATTTCTCCAAAAAAGTAAAAAGAGAATCTACAGATTGGGAAAAAATATTTGGCAATGACATATCTGACAAGAGACTTATCTCTAAAATTTACAGTAAACTCCAACACTTCAACAACAAAGACAAACAATTCAATTAAAAAATTGGCAGAAGACATGAATAGACACTTCACCAAAGAGGATATTCAGGCAGCCAACAAACACATGAAGAAATGTTTGTGATCATTAGCCATTAGAGAGATGCAAATCAAAATAACAGTGAGATAACTTCTGGTCCCAGCACTAAGAGCACAGTTCAACAAGACAGAAAACAAATGCCAGCAAGGATGTGGAGAGACTGGGACTCTCATACACTGCTGGTGGGACTGTAAAATGATACAACCACTGTGGAAAGCATTATGGTGGTTCCTTAAAAAGTTGGAATTAGAAATACCATTAGATCCAGAAATCCCATTAAAAAAACCAAACTCACTTCTGTGTAGTCAGACCTGACTCATATCAACATCTCCTTGGGTTTCTGAGGTGGTATCTCAACGAAAACAGATAGTCCAATCTTCCTTCCGAGGAGTGGCTGGTGAGTTTGAACCACCAGCTTTCTCATTAGCAGTCCAATGCCTTAGGCACTACACCATCAGAGCTCCCAGCAATCTCATTGTTAGGTATATATCCTAAAGAAGTGAAAGCCAGGACAAGAACAGCCATATGCACAGCCATACTCATTGCAACACTACTTACAATAGCAAAAAGATGGAAACAACCTAGGTGCCCATCAACAGAAAAATGGATAACCAAATTATGGTACATACACACAATGGAATACTATGGAACACTAAAAAATAATGTAGAATCTGACAAACACCACATAACATGGATGAACTTGGAGGACATTATACTGAGTGAAATAAGTCAATCACAGAAGGACAAATATTGTATTAGTTCATTATTGTAAAAAGTCAAGGACAGGTTTATATGTGAAAGGAAACGTTCTTTGTTGGTTACTAGGGGTGGGGGGTGGGAAGGAAACAATGGAAAAATAAAAAAATTATTAAAAAAAGCAACATCAAGATAAAGGGAAAAGATAATGAAGTTGTTAAGGATTTAATTTTACTTGGATCCACAATCAATGCCCATGGAAGCAGCAGTCAAGAAGAAATCAAACATTGCATTGCTTTGGGTAAATCTGCCACAAAAGATCTCTTTAAAATGTTGAAAACAAAAATGTCACTCTGAGAGTAAGGCATGCCTGACCCAAGCCATGTTCTTTTCAAATAGCTTCAAATGCATGTTGAAACCTGGACAATGAATAAAAAAGACGGAAGACTGAAGAACGAAGAACCAATGCCTTAGAATTATGGTTTTAGTGAAGAATATTGAATATACCATTGTTTTGATCACCTAGTGCCACTCTGACAGGAATATACCACAAATAGGATGACTTGAGCAAACAGGAGTTTATTCTCTTACAGTTTTGGAGGCTAGGAGTCCCAAGTTCACAGTGCCAAGTTCTAGGAGCTGGGTGAAAGCCCCTGGACCTTGGGCTTCAGCTCTGTCTCTTGCTCCCGGCCCACTGAAGCTGGAGGCCTTTTTCAGTCAGGCAGCTGCTGGTTGCTGAGGCTGACAAACACAAGGTTGACAAGTGAAAAGGCACAGTCCCGATATTACCAAACCACATGGCAGGCCATTGATTCAAGTCCATTAAGAGTCCAAAATCAGTAGACAACACGGCAGGCTATTGAATAACGACTCGGCTACATAAAGGATTCAAGCATGCCAAAAGCTAGAGACCATTCCCAAAGCTTCTCCTTATATACAGAAAGCAGACCACATGCCTAAAGCAACTACTCAGCTGCTCATGGTAGATTCCACTAAGAAGTTGATTACCAGTCTCATCACGGGCAATAACTACCACCAGCTGCCAAGCCACTCAAAACCAGGGCCAGCCAAGTTGACACATAACCTTAACTACCACAACCATGGACTGCAAGAACAACAAACAAATCTGGCTTGGAAGAAGTACAGCCAGAATGTTCCCTAAAAGTGCGGATGGTGAGACTTGATCTCAAGTACTTCAGACATGTTAGTAGGAGGGACTAGACCCTGGAAAAGGACATTAGACTTTGTAGATGGTCAGTGCAAAAGAGGAAGCCTCTCAATGAGATGGATTGACACAGTGGCTTCCACAGTGGGCTCAAATGTAGCAATGATTGCAAGGATGGCACAGGACCTGACAATGTTGTTTTATTTATACCTTTTCCCTGTATCCTTCTTTCCTATGCCTTCCTGTCCTCTATTTCTCTGTGTAAATGCTGCCCTTCTGATCTCCCGTGGTTGATTGTTCTAAGGAGTGTACCCACCTGGTGTAATGGTTCACCTTGCAGGCCTGTCTATTGTTTGGCTGGAAGCCACTGGAGTGAGTTCAATTCCAGGCCCAATAGGGGAATAAGGGCCATAGTCTCAAGGGTTTCACCAGTCTCTATCAGAACAGTAAACCTGGTCTTCTTTATGATTTTGAGTTTTGTTCTACATTTTCTCCTACTTTATCCAGGATCTCCTATTTTGATCCCTTTCTGAGTGGTTGGCAGTGGAAGCCGGGCACCATCTATTTCTTCTGGTCTCAGGGTCATGTAGGCTGTGATTCCCATGGTCTGTTAGTTCCTTGGACTAATTGTTTCCTTGTCTTTGATTTTCTTCTTTGTTCCAAATTAGGAGAGATCAAATGTTGCATCTTAGATGGCCACTGGTAAGCTTTTAAGACCCCAGTTTCTACTCATCAAAGTAGGATGTGAATAATGATTATGTGTAGTATATTATGCCAGTTGAGCTTGATGTCTCCTGTGATCATAGTCCTGAGCCTTTAAGCTCAACAACTCACTCCCTCAAGATGTGTGGCTGTGACTAAGAAGTCATTATAACTTGGCCCAGTTAGCTCTCTTATATATACATTGACATTGTTATGTTGTTGTTGTTGTTGTTAAGTGCCGTCGAGTCGTTTCCAACTCATAGCGACCCCGTGCACAGCAGAACGAAACACTGCCCAATCCCGCGCCAGCCCCACAATCCCTGCTATACTTGAACCCATCATCGCAGCCACCGGATCAACCCATCTCCTTGAAGGCCTCCCCTTCTTTGGTCGACCCTCCACCCTACCAAGCATGACATCCTTCTCCAGGGAATGGTCCCTTCTTACAACATGACCAAAATAGGTGAGACGAAGTCTGGCCATTCTTGCTTCCAGGGAGCACTCTGGCTGCACTTCCTCCAGGACAGATCTGTTAGTTCTTTTAGCAGTCCACGGTACTTTCAGCATTCTTCGCCAGCACCACAACTCAAAAGCATCAACTCTTCTTCGGTCTTCCTTATTCGTTGTCCAGCTCTCACATGCATACCAGGCGATTGGAAATGACATTGTTATAGCACTTACAAATAAGTATGCAGAAATATCTGCCTAATATATATAAAACCATAAAACAAACTCACTGCCATCAAGTCAACTGTCACTCATAGCAACCCCCTTTGGGTCTTCCAGGATATTAATCTTTACAGGAGTAAATTGCCAAGTTGTCCTTCTGCGGAGTGGCTGGTGGGTTTGAACAACCAGCCTTCTGGTTAGCAGTCAAATGCATGAGGCACTATGCCACCCAGAGCTCCTTATGTTGTTGTTGTTGTTATGTGCCATCAAGTCAGATTCGACTCACAGCGGCCCGTCCTTGGATTTCCAAGGCAGTATCACTATGGAAGTAGATTGCCCAACCTTCCTTCTGAGGCATGGCTGGTGGGTTTGAACCGCCAGCCTTTTGGTTAGCAGCCAAGTGCCTTAGGCACTATGCCCTTAACTTACAGTCACAGGTATATTCCCTTTTGCCTACCCATACCTGATCATTTAGCCTGTCTACCTATGTATCCACCCACAGATTAGTATTTATTACTGATCATTCAGTATTCTGTATGTAAAGGTACTTACCTTTGTTGTCTATACCTCTTGTGCACCTCTCCATGTCGTCCTTTTCCTTAGTGTTATTGTACTGGTCACTCACTTTTGCTATATTGACAGGCAGTATTTTGTTCTGTTGTACATAGGGTCACTGTGAGTCAGAACCAACTAGATGGCACCTAACAAGTCCAACAAGAAAGCTACAGGTTTTGATATGTTTAACTATTAAACAGAATGATCTTTATTTCAAACAGCTTTTCGATTGCTACTCTTGGATATACTGTCTCCAAAATCACACTACCTGAAATAATGACTGTGTTTTCTTTTCCTAATATTTGTTTCTTGGAGTTAAGTGATTGTCTTGATCCTTTCTTGGTTATGGATGTTTCATCTTAAGTTCCATGTGTTGAAAATTTTTGTCAATTTCCTTAATGCACTCAATTCTGAAGTTAAAAAGGTTTCCTTCTAAAGGAAGGAGACCTCGGATAAGCAAAGCTCTATTGAAGAAGAAAAACAAAGTAGGAGGTCTCACATTACCGGATCTCAAAACCTACTATACAGCCACGGTAGTCAAAACTGCCTGGTATTGGTTTAATGAGAGATACATAGACCAATGGAAC
>NW_006922069.1:1425992-1459656 GCF_000298275.1 Orycteropus afer afer | reverse complement strand
GGTCAATGACATGAGACAAAGTATATGTGAACTGCTGTATGAAAAGTGAATTTACTCTGTAAATCTTCACCCAAATCCTAATAAAAAAAAAAATTCTCTCTTCATTAATGTTTCACAAAATTTACTTTCCTGGGTCTACTTTATTAATTTCTTCTAGTTAGTTTATAATTACTTTGCTAGATTCATGAATTTATGCTTGGTGTACTCGCATACTTCCTTGTGTTGAAATGTTTAAGGCAATAAATGTTGTTATGTGCCATCAAGTTGGACCCAACCCACAGCGACCCCTCCTTGGGTTCCAAGGCATTATCACTAGGGAAGTAGATTGCCCCATCTTCCTTCTGAGGAAGGTAATAATATTTGTACCATTTCAAGTACATTCAATGTATCTAAAAAGTTTTCATTTCTTTTAAAATGCAAACATTAGGTATGTTTTAACATCTGATTAGATTTAACTTATTGCAATTCACTTGATTTCTAGTTTTATTGCATTGTGATGACAGGATGGAGTCTGTATGATTTAAACTTAAAATAAGTTTTGTCTGCTTCACAATCACATTTTAGCAGTATTTGAAATGTTTCATAACTATTGAAGTCTACGACTTGTATTATCATTTGAATTTTGAATTCTTTGGTAATTTCTTAGAGCTATGGTCAAATAGCTCTAAACTTAGCTATGACATAGCTTAGAGCTATGTCAAATAGCTCTAAACTTAGCTTAAAACTTAGCTATGACTGCCCATTTGTCAATTCTCCTTATTTATCCAAGTTTTTCTTTACGTAATTTGATATTGTTGTAGTTTCATGACTGTTACTTTCTGAATCCTTCATGTTCTAAAATGTACTTATTGTATCCTTATTCTCATAGCTTGACTCAGGATAGAATCAAAGTTCAAAATTACTTTCTTTCTTAACATTAAAAACTTGTAGCATCCCAATTTACAGATGGGAATTCTGAGAGCAATGTGATTCTTTTCCCTTTACAGGTACATTGTTTCTCTCTAAACATTCTGATATCCCACAGCGCCCCTCCACACACACACACAACTTGTATTACAGAAATTTCATCAATTTATCCAAGTGTATGACTCCTTTTTTCATTTTTGCTCAGTACTTGGGCTCTTTAATATATCATTCTTTTATCAGAAATTTTTTTCTCTCTCTCCTTTTGAAATTCATTCATTTAGTAATATATTCATTGAGCACTTATAAACGTGCCTGGCACTGTGACATATGCAGGGTATTCAATGAATTCTCTGTACATACGGTTTCAAATCCCAGTTTTATTTTTAAATGGACGGCATTCTCCTGCATCTTCTGGCTCATAACTTTTCTCATAATTTCCATCTCTTTGCCACTATGTGTAAGATTCTGGGAGTATGCCTTCCAATTCAAAATTCTAGCTTGGTAATTTGAGTTACAATCATGTTTATTCAACTCATTAGTGTACAACAGAGGTTTTTCTTTTAGCAACTATTATTTCCAAAATGTGTTTCATAGTTTACATTTTCCAAATTAGTACAATATCCTCTCAAATATTTTAAGATGATACATATGTAATATTTACCATTACATAAAATCATATTTTTACTTCACTGCTTCCTCATGAATTATTTCTGCTTGCTGAATTTGCCACATTTTGTGTTGCTTTTCTTCAACTGTTTGTTGCTTCTCTATTGTTTGTATTTGTAACCGGGGGCCTGAGGGTTGGCAAACTTTTCTGTATATAAAGCTATACTATTTTCAGTTCTCAAAGTTACAAACAGAATAGTACATATTTTTTGTTTTCCATAACACTTGAAATATTTCAAATCCCCACAAAAACAGGCCATGGAAGGCCTGCAGATGGTAGTTTACCAACCTCTAGAATTTTCAGTATTATCTTTAGTTTATGTTCTTGGCTTGAGTTAAAAATTCTCTTTCCCTCTAATTTGTTTGAGGAAGAGGGAGAACAGTCAGCAGGAAAAATGGGAAACTGATAGCCAGTTTTCTCCTTTCTTTTGCTTATCTTCTAAATTGGGGAATTATAGCCCTTTGTGGCAGCCACAAAACATCTGGGGCACCGCCATACTTCTATGGCTCTTATATATGCTCTAGGAACCCACCATGTCAGAAGTCTCATTCTACATGGCAAACAGCAAGCTGTGCTATACACTGGAGTTATCTATGGACCAATAGCTCTGAACCAGGCACTGGCCTAATTACTCAGTCCTTTAGAAACCTGGCTTACTACACCCTTTAGTCAGTTGCCTTCAAATAGATTCTAACTCACCGTCACCCACGCATGTCACAATAAAACTACGCTCCATTGGATTTTCAGGGGCTGTGATCTTTCTTCCCAGGCAACTCTGGGTGGACTCAAACTGCCAACCTTTCAGTTAGTAGTCAAACCCTTAATCATTTGTGCTACCTGTGGCCTCCCTGCTAATAGCTACTTCTAAAAATGGCAGTAAATCCCTAAACTTCATCTGTATGTAGCTGTGAGCTCAAGGATTCTTAGCTTCACCGAGATCTCATTTCTTATTTTAGATCTTCTAGAAACACTGGTAGCATCCTTTCTAGTGTGGTTATAAATTTATCTTCATCACTGTAATTCCTTATCATTGTATTTCTGTAATTCTATTACTAGGATTTTAGATTTGAAGTAGGTCACTTTGATCTGAAATTTTCCTACATTCATACCTTATGTATGGTCAGTAGGAGCTCTGGTAGCATAGTGCCTAAGGCACTTTACTGCTAACCAGAAGGCTGGTGGTTCAAACCCACCAGCCACTCCTAGGCCGGAAGGTTGGGCAATCTACTTCTGTAGAGATACTGCCTCGGGAACCCAAGGAGGGGTTGCTATGAGTCGAGTCCGACTTGACCGCACATAACAACGTATGGTCAGTAACTGCAACCCCCCAAACTGGCTCTCAGATTGTCTTGTTTAGCCATGGTTCTAAGAACAAGCCATTTCCTCACTCCCTCCTTTGTCCCGTATTCCCCTACTGCCCCATCGGGTGGTGGTCGTAGGGCACTGCCCAAGACCCCCTTCAGATTGGGGCAGGCACCACCACCAAGTCTGAAGCCAGTTACATAGCCTCCCATTCCCATTTCTTCAAACTCAGGTCTAAGTATTCCCACAAATAGGAGGGAGCTAGCAGTCATTTTGAATCCACTCTGGCACGGTTAGTAAACCTGCTTTATCTTTTAAATCCTTTCTCTCCTGATTGTTTCTATTCTGAATAAACATTCATGTCTCTGCCCTACACCTCCAAGCAAAATTCTCACTTTTGTTACCCACCCAGGAAGAAGTTTTAACCTCCTTAGAACGTTTCCACAGCACCTTATTCTCATTTAAGAGCTAATCGGCTTGGGAGATAAAGTAGGAGAACGTGGAACAAAACCCAGAATCACACACACAAAAAAAAATACTAAGTTTACTGGTCTGATACAGCCTGGTGAGACTCATGGCCCCTAGTTATCCTTCAGGTCTAGAACTGAATTCACCCCTGTGGCTTCCAGCCAAACAATAGGCACACCAGGTGAACATTTACACCAGGTAGATACACTCCTTAGAGCCACCAAGATCAATCATGGCAGAACAGAGGGGCAGTTGTTTGCAGACAGCTAGCTCAAGGGGAAAGAATGCACAGGAAAGGAAGACACAGCAAACAGAGCTGTTACACCGTGCGGATTGCAGTCCATGTCATAAAGCAAAATGTGTATGAACTAGTGTATGGAAAATGAATTTGCTCTGTACACTTTCACCAAATCAACTTTTTAAAAACACCTGCCGCCTATCGTCTCCTTCCACAATCCATGCCGTGTCATACTCCCTTATTCATGCATCTCCAATTGACACCCACTGTCATCTTCAACACTACCTCACATCTACCTTTAATGTACAATTTTACATTATTCTAGAGGGGGGAAAAAAAAAAAAAGGAAACAAAAACTCAGAAAAACCATAAGGGAAAAGTGAAAAAGACTTGTCTGGCTATTTCCCAGGAGGCCTCTCAGCAGTTAACAACATAGTATGTTAAGACTGATGAGTTACAGACTGGATAGGTAGGCAAGGAACAAAATACGTAAGGCTACGTATGCTACACTAAGAGGATTTGGACATCATCCTGACTAGTATGGAGGGAGAGCTGATAAAGAATGATATATGTATAAGTTTACAAATAAAAAAATTGTGTATGGAAAATTGAGTCTAATGGGGTGAGAGTGAACCAAGATTAGTTAACAATCAATTTCAATATTCTGGGAAAGAGATGATAGTGCCTTTGACTGGGCTGGTAGCACAAGAGTAGGTGGATATTAGGAAAAAAGACTACACTTTCTAATAGACTGGAGGAAAACCCAAAAAAACAAATCCACTGCCACTGAGTAAATTCTGACTCATAGTAACCCTATAAAACAGAGGAGAACTGCCCGATAGTGTTTCCAAGGCTGTAAATCTTCACAGAAGCAGACTGCCCCGTCTTTCTCCCGCAGAGTGGCTAGTGAGTTAGAACCGTTGACCTTTTGGTTAGTAGCCCAATGTCACCAGAGCCCCTAGACTGGAAGGAAGTTATAAAAAGAACAGCCCGCAGTCATCTATGCACAACTGCTAATCAAAAGACTGGAAGTAGAGTCTACTCAGGTCCTTAGAAGAAAAGACCTGGCAATGTACTTCTGAGAATCAGCCATTGAAAAAACCCTTTGGAGCACAGTTATACTCCGATACAATGGGGTTACTATGAGTCAGAACATATTTAAGGACAACTGATAGGTAGTAAATTTATTTCTTTGGCTGATCAGAACTACATGTTTAGCTTTTTAATAAATCAGTACTACACAAAGAGGTTGAAACTTATTAAAGATCTTACATTAAGACCTTATTACAATGCACTGAAAATATAAACACTAAGTATCACAAAAATCAATCTGCTTGCAATAAACTGCCCGTCTATATATTATCCAATAGGATATACATAAATTTGAATTTCTAAATTAAGCAAAAAAAGAAAATACCCTTTACAAATAAATAAACTGGTCTGTATAAAAGATTTTTCATTTTTTTCCCCCCTCAAAGAATCTCTGAAGAAGAACCTACAAGTTACTATTTAAATATTCTTCACTTTCCCTTCTCATTCTGAAAGATTTACCCCAAAGGTGTTACAGATCGCTGTTATACAGGATTCTCTCCAGAAGTTTAGCATCTTAAGCAGGTTATTAGGTAAGACACTTAAAAAAAACCACCCAACCCTGCTTGTCAGAACAACCAAATTCTAACTGAACCAAAACCAAACCAAACCTACCATTTGACTCCTGGCAGCCCTACAGGACACAGAAAGTAGACCTGCCCCCAGAAGTTTCCAAGGCTATAAATCTTTATGGAAGAACACTGCCTCCTCTTTCTCCTGCAAAGCAACTGGTGGGTTCAAACAGGCTTAGCAGCTATATATTTTGACCACTGCACCACCAGAGCTCCTTCTAACCCAAAGGGATCTATTATTATTTTACTTTAGCATTTTGACAAATATTTTAAAACAAGAGAGCTGATTAAATCCTATTAGCCTTAACATTTTAACTCCTGAGCAAAGACTTTCTAAAACCTCTTTAAGTAAATATGGTCTTAAACTAACTTTGCTCTTTTGGGCTCCAAATCCCTATAACAGAATATAAGCACCTACTGAATTTTACCAGTTTAAAAGTAAGCAAATTTAGCTCACCTCAATAAACCTTTATTTAAACGATAAAAACTAGGATCATCAAAAGTCTTGTATGAAAAAGAGAAATTATCAAAGATTCTACAAATGTCAATACATTCATCCATTTAGTGTCTTGAAATTATTTAATATACCCACATATCAATCCCTTTAGTGCCTCAAAATTTTAATTAGCCAACCTTCATTAAAAGTCTCCATCTCAAAAGGTCAACACCACTTTAGCCAGAGTAAAGATTTAAAGAAGAGCACTGCTTTTCAGTAGCAGAGACAGATGTTCATTTGAAAATAAATGACCACCACCTATCAATTCCATCTTCTCTTTTCTGAGTGTGTAAGCATGAGCAGGATCTCTGGTAGCACAGTGCCTAAGGCACTTTACTGTGAACCAGAAGGCTGGCGGTTCAAATCCACCAGCTGCTCCTCGGAAGGAAGGTTGGGCAATCTACTTCTGTGGTGATACCACCTGGGAAACCCAAGGAGGGGTCGTCGCTATGAGTCAGGTCCAATTCAATGGCACATAACAACAAGAAGCATATAAGCTGTAAAATGTAAAAGAGAAGAAGTATTTAAAGACAGAAATAATTCTTTTTAATACTCATTCAACTGCTGAACTGTTTCATTTAAAACTGCTAATCCAGGGAGAAAGTCTTTGTATAAAACATTTTATTGCTACAAAGGGAAACATGGTCACAAAAAGCCTTTAAGCGTATCTTAACCCAAATTACTATTCAAGGTCCAACGCAGTAAAAAAATACACACTCAGAGCACAAAATACTTGCCCAATTTCTCTCTTCCAGGCTAAGTATTCAAAAAATTAATGCACACTTGAATATTTACTCCCAAGAGCAGCATTTAAGTTCAAATGATTAGAATAGATATACTAACAGGACATATCTGTTATCTTTAACATCAATAATCAAAATTAAGCTTAAAAATTATACAATTATTTAGATCTAAGTTTTATAGCTATAAAAACCAAACAAAAGTTGTCCTACTTTTATTTTATTAAACAAATGCCAAACACTTAAAAATTATATAAAACAAACTTTAACGTGTGGAATGCATGCAACATAGGTGTTGATTCATTTTAAGCTATTAAAATTCTTACTCTTTTCCACTTAGGAACACAAAAGAAATTAAAGCTCCATTTAAATTCCATATATTTAATTTTCTTCAGTCTGATCAACAGAGAAGATGACAGGCTCTTCTTTCGCTGTTTCTTCCTCTACTTCCTTCACTCCCTCTACCCCCTCTACTTCTCCCGCTCCCTCTACCTCCTCAGCCCCCTCTACTTCTCCACCTCCCTGTATTTCCCCAGTTCCCCCTATTTCCTCAGCTCCCCTATCTTCCCCAGTTCCCACATCTTCCTCAGTTGTCCCTGTTTCTCCAGCTCCCCCTACCTCCACCACTCCCTCTATTTCCCTTACTCCCTCTACTTCTCCAACTTCCTCTACTTCTTCCACTTCCTCCACTTCCTCCTCTTCTTCCTCCTCTTCATCATCCTCTTCTTCAATAGGTTCATCAATCTTTTCTTCTTCTTCCTCATCTCCTAGCTGATCCTGAGAATGATCTTGAATTTCAAAAGGATTCTCACCCTAAAAACATGAGAAGTAACTTTTAAAATCAGTACATTCATTTTTGTATCAGTTAACTTTTTATTTGCTGTATCATTTAAAAATAAATACTGTCTGAAGCTTTTAAGTCTAACTATGATATATCCATTAAACATGTATTAAGCACCTATTTCATATCAATGTAGATAAATAAATTACTGAAGTGATTACCATATACTTCATAAACTGATTAATTTAATTCAATGTACAACTACTGCAAGATCTTTTTGAAATTCAAATGAAAACCAGGTACTCTATAACACCTATATTTTCACATTTAAAAAGCAGACAAATCTTTTACTCACTAAACATTAATAGATGCTATTTCATTATATTTAAATTATGTATCTAGATTAAGTCGCATATATGTTGAACCATAACAGAAAGCTGTATTAATGTACTAAAAAAATGAGGAACAGGGTAGGAACATGCAGGATGAACCGGAGTAGCAAGAGATGGAATACTAGCAAGGGCACTGCACTAACAGCCCTGGAAAGAAAAGCTTAAAAGATGTAGTGACACCATTAACAGAAAGAGTTAAATTAGGATGAGGAAAATGAAAGAAGGTGTATACTATAGATAATTAAAATTTAAGATACCGTCTAAATGTCTCAATGGGTAGCTATAAATGTAAGCTTACAATTCAAGAGAAAGGGAGTTCAAAGTAAGGCATTTAGATTTGTGAAGTGCTTGCAAAGCTTGAAGAGCAAAGCTAGGGTCTTAAATGAGATAGTACTGGGATGGGAGTAGGAGAAAAAAGCCAAGAACAAAATCCTATGAAAATGCCTGTAACACAGGGACAAAATTTAAAAGAAAAGGAATACTCAATGTAGGAGAAAACCCAGGATACTAAATTATGTGGCAAAATAAAGTTTCAAGAATAAGTGATGGACACTGTCCAATGATGTAAAGAAGTGAACAGGAGGACTGTAAAAGATTATTAGAGATGGCAAGTGATACTGAGTGATGGTTTTTTGAGGATTTATGATACTATTTCCTCTCCTTTTGTATGTTCAAAATAATAAACAATAAGAAGTTTAGATTCGCTAATTAGACCACCACTGTTAATCTCAGAACTACTTTACAAGTATGATGCAAGTGGGAGACAGACAATGGTTACCCAAGAATGAATCCTTTTATCTCTGTGAATGAAGTTCCTTCAAAAATACCACAGGCCCTTGTATTTAATTTAATCTAGTACCAGAGCCCTTGCTAAAAATTTGTGAATCAATCTCAGACCTCCTGATCCATAATTTCCAGGGGAGAAGCCTGGTACCTATATATTTTAAACACTTTTAAGAGATATTTATCAGGGAAATCTGAGAAACGCTGATTCAGAAGGCTCGAGGAAGAACCCAGGCAACTTTTTATTTGATTTTAGCCTCATAGGGGACACATGTCTCCAGCAAAGAACTACTAAGTTTAAGAGTAAATTACATAAAGAGAATATAGGACACAATGAAGGGTAAGTATTTCAGGTATGATGGCAGAAGAGAAGGAACTTTGGTGGCGTAGTGCCTAACCAGAAGGCCGGTAGTTCAAACCCACCAGCCACTCCTCGGAAGGAAGGCTGGGCAATCTACTTCCGTAGATACCACCTCAGAAAGCCAAGGAGAGGTCACTATGAGTTGAATTGACTCAACGGCACCGAGTTTGGTTTAGCATCTACAAAAAGTCATTTTTAGGGGAGGGAACTTACAAGCAAGTCTGTTTGGGGATGAATAGAAAAATAATAAACAGGAAAAAATTCAGATGCAAGTAATTGGAGGTAACTGATGAAACAAGAATACAGATAAACAGGAAAGAAGAAGAAACAATATTATTTTCCTTCATAGACAACAATGATACTGGGAGTTAGGGAAAGATAGGGAAATCTAAAGTAGAAAGGAAAAAAGTTATATAGCTCACATCAAACGGTCTCAAACTCATTAATGAGTAGAGGTAAGGATACGGGAAGTGAAGTGAGGGGAGTAAGGATGAAATTTGGGATACAAAAGGGATGAAAAAGGTTTGGTTAAGTCATAATAGGAAACACATCACACTGATAGCTAGTAATAAAAATTATTGTGAATTGTGAAAAGCTGGCAAATACTGGACTGGCACAGTTCCTATTTTTAGCAAGACACAACATAGTTAATAAAACTAAACACAGATGGCAGTGCTGGGGTTTGGAAAGTGGAACAACAAAGGAGTAAGGTAGTTTAGAATGGCGGGACGGGCTTGAGTATATGGGATGGCAGGGAGAACTAGGAGAAAATGACAAAATGATTATCTTGATGAGAACAAAGGCTTAAAAGGTTATTTTGTCAGACTTAGAACATTTGAAAGTAGAAGAGTTTTAAGTCATGACCAGAGTTGACCATGAGGCAAATGATGAGGAATAAATTGCAGAGGACAGAGGAAACAGGAATGGTGAACAAAGTAAAGTCACCAAGTAATGTGACATAATGATCTATATCAGTGCATCTTAATGTTACTATGCATCAATCAAGAGGCATCTTGTTAAAATAAGATTTATTCAGTAAGCCTGGGTATAACCTGTAATTCTTCATTTCTAATCAGCTCCTAGGTAATGCCAATACAGTGATTCCTGGATTACATTCAGAATAACAAGGTTTTAGAGGAGTACTCAGGTATTCTCCATAATATATACATAAGCATGATACTCCCACCAGTGATGTCACTTGTTCCACAAACTGCCTCCCATGAGTAGCTTAAAAACCATATATAGAAATTCTAATTTGCATTCTTCCCAGATTAAAAATTATTTTCATATGTCCACAGAAACTGTAACTTCTAAAAAGGTTATGATAAAGCAAGATAAAAACCTAATTTTTGTATTCTAGCAATAATGCTCATCTTTTGGATGCCATGTTCTTGTTAGCTGTCGTCAAGTTGGCTCCCAACTCATGGTAACCCCATGCAAAACGCAACAGCAGTGAACAACACTGCCTGCTCCTGCAGTATCCACAGTATCAGCTGTAGACTGGAGCACAGTGATCCACAGGGCTTTCTTTTGGCTTATTTCTGGAAGCAGATCACAAGGACTTTCTTCCTAGTACATCTTAGTCTAGAAGCTCCACATATTAAATATCATATTAACAACACAAGTTACCACTGACAGAAAGATGGTGGCTCTACATGGAGTACACTGGCCAGGAATCTAACCTGGGTCTCCGACATAGAAGGCAAAAATTCTACCACTAAACCACCAATGCATTTTGAATCCATACCTCACACAAAATCAAATTTAATTCAGGAGTGCATTAAATTTTTTAAAGAGAATCAGAAATGGAGTGAACAAATTACAAAATAGGCCCCTAAGGAACAAGCTGAAAGAACTGAGATTATCCAGCATAGAGATGACCTGGTTGAGGGTAAACTGAATGGTCACATGGCAGGCCTCTTCACAGAGTAGTTATGAATCAACAGCCAAAATAAACAAAACTTCTTTAATCTATAAAATAAAGATTCAATTGCTGATGCCAATAACAGATTTTTTAAAATCTTTAACATAACAGCTCCCTCTTCAGTGTAGAAATAATTCTAAGTAGGGTATTATTTTATGAAGACTCAAAAACCTCTAATTTCTATGAATTTCCTGAGTAATAGTTAATTTCCTGTTTATACAAGAAATGTTCAAAAGAAAATAAGAAATCTTGCAGTTGTATGGCAAATGTCTTCATGAAGAGGATCTTGTTTTTTTCCCCCTAGAATCTCCCATCTTGGTCCTGTAACTGGACGCAAATGGAATTTCTCTTATGAAGGAAATATAAAGAGTATGACTGTCATATGGGGAGAAAGAAAAAAGTTCACAAGTATTAAAACCCTGAGGCATAGTTAAGCTACACATACCTACCATCAAATCTGAGTTTCCTAACATTAGGAAGAAACAACCTTTCCTCTGGCCTCCTGATTCCACTAGGCATCTTTTTCTATATGGCAAAGTGTCTCCTGCCTCCCCTCCAACTTTTACTCAAGAAAAGATCTATGATTATCCAATCAGTGTGCTTCAAAGAAGAAGCTGGGTATGTATCTCTCAGTTCCTTAGCTTCTCTTCTGTGTATTCCTAGCCACAGAAAGGATTCATTCTAGTCTGTTCTATGCCATGTGATAAACTATGGGAAGCCTGTTTTGTCCAGGTGGATCAGCGACAGGGTTTGGGGGGAAGTTAGTCTATCCAATTCAGGAAAGAAGTATTAGAAAGTCCATAGTAACTGCACACCTGAAACATAGCCTCCAAGCCATGCTATTATTTTTTTGAAGCAAGAATAAAGCCGTCATTTTCATCTTATTATCAGATTCCAATCTTAATTGAGTCAGAGCTGTAAAGGAGAGGAGAAGATTCACTTATCACCCCATCCCTCCAACAAAATCCCAACAATTAGGAAAAGAAATACTTTACCTATAGCAAGAGACTAAGTAAAATTTTTCCTAATATATTGTATTATACTTAAATCTAATAAGCATTTACTATGTCACCATTTAATTGGTGAAATACTACAATATTACCTAAAAGATTTTTGTCCTAAATTCTTACCTTAACAAAACGTTCATACCGTGCCTTCACTATTGGATTGTTTAAAATGCTTGTAGCAGTCAACACACTCTCTCTTTTTATTTGTTCCTTATAAGCCTGTGAAAATAGAACACACCGATGGTAGTTGTGCCTAATTAAAATGGCATTTTATGCTCAAATCCTTTAGATTTAAATGTTTTTATTTTCTGGCAGATTAAGCTATATAGAAACAACAGCTACAGTGTGACCAAAATCTAAATTATTTTAGGATTAAAACAATGACTATTCCATAAACCAATCAACTTTAATAAAAAAAATACCCAGTCCCCAATAATAAAAGTGTAGGTCTACTGGAGAATTGCTTTCTCCCCTTTCCATCTACAACCACCTGACCAGGCCCCAACAACTCCAACTACTAATTTTCATGCTATCAAAAAAGAGTAATTTTTCACACTGCGTGAGTAATTAGTCTTCCTCTGGGCTGTAGTTATCACAAGCCTGTATGATATAAAGGAGAAAAGGTAACGATACAGAATGTCTAGTTAGCAAAATGACAAGTGAATATTAAAAAGTTCTACAAGAGAAAAAACAAAGATTTTTAAAAGTCTGTATGTGTTGGAAGTGCCTAGGAGTGTGAGCTAACTGAGCTTCACTTCAGCATAACTATGAATTTAAGATTCAGGTATACCCCGTTAAAAAGAACTTAAGTTTTTAATAATTGAAGTTTTAAATTGTCTTTCCAAGCAATCTAATTCTCAGTAATATAAACACATGTTTTGTCAAAAGACAAGCATATGAGCTGAACATTTACATTAGGCAGATACACTCCTTGGAAAGATCAATCACGGCAGAACAGAAGGGCTATGTGTGCAGAGGGAGACAGCTCGGGGGCAGGACTGCATGGGAGAGAAGGATACAGGGAAGAGGTGGCCATGAGTAGGATGTGGGAGGAGAGCTATTACATTGTGAGAGATTGCAGTCAATGTCATAAAACAAAGTGAGCTGCTATACGGAAGATGAATTTGCGCTGTTAAGTTCCACCCAAATCACAATTAAAAAAGAAAAGCTTTGTTTAAAATAAGTTTGACTACTTAAATACAGCTAATACAGACACAAAAATATGCTTATCAAAAGAAAATCATAAAATCCCCCCAGAGATTTAACTGAAAAAGAGTAACGATGGTAAATGGTAATGCTAGTTTTCAAATGTTTTTCCAAAGTATCAAAAAAATATATCAGTCATATCCAACTGTCAATTTTCTTTACTTTATGCTCTTAAACACACATACACACACTCATAAAACCATTTTATGCCAACTTAAAAAAAAAAATGTTAATGATAACAAGCTATGATTTCTAAATGCTCACTATGTGCCAGGTACTATTTTAAGTACAAACACATAAGGCAGTAATTATTCCCACCCCCATTTTATAGCTACCAAACCAAACTCTCTGCCATCGAGTGGATTCTGACTCATACCGACCCCCTCTGGGTTTCAGAGTCAGTAAATCTTCATGGAAGTAGATTGCCCGGTCTTCCTTCCAAGGAGTGGCTGGTGCATTTGAACCACCAACCTTCTGGTTAGTAGTCAAATGCCTCAGGTACTATACCACCAGAACTCCTATTTTATAGCTAAGCATACTGAAAATTAATGGTTAATTTACTTGTTTAATATGCACTGTGTACTGAGCCAGGATTCAATCCAGGAAGTCTTGTTCCAGAGCATCCCACCTTAATCACTATGCTACATTCCCTGAGTATTCTTCTAACTATCTGAGATTAAGAGAAATTACATGCAAATAGGTAGATGTGAAACAATGGCCAAAGGATAATAAATGACTGCTAGATAATCAGACACATCAAACTTACCTGCTTTGCTTTGATATGATCAGGAGATTTCAAGTGCTGCTGAATTAAACTATGTAAAGCAGGGATATATACACTGCAGGCATTACAGTGAATAGTCTCTACTCTCATCATGTGATCATCTGCAGTAACACCTAAGTGAGAAATCCTATTATTAAAGAAAAGTAATGATTCACATATTCTTATTTCTGACAGGTTATGTTTTCACTACTAAAGTTTCCATGATTATTTATAATCTTACTTCCCACCCCCCCACCTCACCCCCAAAAAAGGGATCAAAGCATTAGGTTTAAGTTTTTCTACCACATCTTGTAAATGTGCATATATAGATTAAATATAAATGGACAGCAGATTAGAAGTTATAAAGAATAATTACATTTTATTTCCTAATCATGTTATACACTTATGCTCTAAGGCTTTTTATAAACTCAATTTCTTCAAAACTACAACATAAAATAAAACATATGATGGATTATTTTATAGTAAAATAAGAAGTTCCCTAATTATAAATAAAAGTAGGTAAGAAATGGGGAAAAGATATCAGAATTGGACTCATAAAGAACAACATGTGTTGGATCTAAAGAGATGGGGGTTTACTGCAGTTAAAGATACTAATATATACAAGGGAAAAAGCATGAAAGAAAATGATACTTTCTGGTAACTGCAAGCAATTCAGTATGACCGCAGTATAAAGAAAGGACAAAGAGATCTGTGTGTCATACCTAGGAATTTGTATTTTATCCATTCAAAGTTCTTTAATAATAAAAGCACATAAAACTGGAGATAAGAAAGACTGGAAATTAAGAAACCAGTTAAGATAATAAACTGTCAAGACAAGAAATGGATTTGAACAAATGCAGTATTAAAAGGAAGGTAAACAGATTTGGTAAATATTTTAAAAAGAGAATTGATAGGATAAGTGTTCCAGATATGCTGTGAATCGTCAAGGTGATACCAACTCATGGTGCAAAGTAGAACTGCTCCATAGGATTTTCAAGGCTGTAATTTTTCGAAAGCATATCACCAGGACTGTCTCCCAAGGTGCTCTATACCTAGAATAAATCCTTATTTCTGGCTTTCGTCGATGGATATTAATTACTACAAGTAAATGAATTAATCAAGATGATGATGATGGGGCTAATGACAGAGTACTGGGCAATAGTAACTTTTAAAGCAATGATACAGAAAGAAAAGCCAAAAGACTGAAAAGTGAAAAGGGGATAAAGAGGGTATCAGGACAGAGAGGTGTCACAGAAACCAAGAAAGTAAAGAGATGCACCAGGAATGCAGCTGTCGAAAATTGTTGCAAGAAATAAGATGATCCAAAACAATCTACTGAAGTTGGTGCTGGTAACCTCTGTGAGCAGTTTCATCAAACTGATGGTAGCAGAAAATTGTCTACTGTGGGAAAAGTAATAAATGAGAAGTAAGGAAACAGACACGAGTGTGTACCACAACTTATAGAAGCTGGGTTGTTTAAAGAAAAAAAAGAAAAGGCAAAAAGCTTTTAGGGGAACTAGAATCTGTTTTTTTCTTTCCCCGTTTTTTGTTTTCTCTTTTTTAATAATAATAAGAGCATGTTTATGGCTTCAAGGAGTCCCTAGGTAGTACACATAACACACTCAGTAATCAAAACACTGAAGTTCTAGTTCCATTTTGATACACACAGTGTCGGCATGAGTCATAATGGACTTAATATGTTGTTTCTTATAAACTTCAGAGAAGGAATAAAAAGAGAAGAGTGAAAAACAGAAGACACAAGTTTTCATTTGAGCAAAAATCCTTAAGAAGAGGAGAGGAACTGAGAGAGACAGAGGAAAACAGAGACTTTTTCTCTGAAGTAAAGGAGATAAGGATAGGTAAGGATAAATTTGTAAGCACAAGAACAGGAAGTCAAAGATGTAATTTCTGATAACCCATTCAGGGTTACCACATTTGACTATGCCCTTTACCACTCTAGGGAGCATCATTTACACTGAACTACACTGTTGTTGTTGTTGTTATGTGCCGTCGAGTCGGACCCGACTCATAGCGACCCCTCCTCCTTGGGTTTCCGAGGCAGTATCACTACGGAAGTAGGATTGCCCAACCTTCCTTCCGAGGAGTGGCTGGTGGGTTTGAACCACATTATGGTGGGTAAAATATATACAGGATTTCTAAAGCAACTTATTTAACTATTTACCTTCCATAGCATCTTTGTCGATTATTTTGCCTGCTTCTGTTAGACTATTTGTCTGTTGTTTTCGGATAGACGTTCTCTTGAATTTATTTACCATACATTCCTAGAAAACAAAACAAGGAGATATTATAGATCAGAATCCCAAAGCTCTCAGTGAGTACTTAGCATATGCTTAGACCCATAATGGTTCTATGGGAAAAAAAAAAAGAGTATGAAGACCATTGTCTATTCTCAAGGAGCTTAAAACTTAACAGAAAAGACTATCATAAAAAAATAGAATAAAAATCATTCCCTTTTCAAAAGGTACTTTAGGCACACAGAAAAAGATCCAAGAGAGCTGGAATGAACAAGAGGTCTTGTCAGGATAGGTGGGTGTTTAAGTTCTAAGTGACAAATAAGAACCAGTTAAGGAAATTACAGAAAGAAATTTGAATCACTGGACACAATTCTGCAAGGATATAGAGGTGGGATTATAGTATAGTTCTCACTACCATGTTATTACATCTCTTCTGCCCAAATTAACTACACACAAAGTTAGCAATCTAGCTCAAGCTCTTTCCTTCAAGCATTCCTGCCCCCAATGTATCTTCCCCCTTTCTCCAAACTCCTATGTATGACATATGTCTATCTATACCATGCATGCTTAGCTTTTCACTTACTTGTGTCACCTGTGTATGTGTCAATATATTCTATTTCCAATTGTTACTTCATTGAGGGTGGTGTCTGTGTCCTCGGTGTCTGACACAGCACCTTTCATAGGTATACAAGAAAAACTGTTCAACTGATGACAACACATTCATAACAGAAAGGCCAGTGAGCAAACACCAGGCTCTCTGGCTCTGAATTCAGATTTAACGAGTTGTCAGATTTAACGAGTTGTCATGAGACTCAAATGAAACAATAAATCGAAGTACCAAGTACAACCAACTCCTGATACACAGTAGACACTCATAAGATGGAAGTTGACTGTTTATCAACAAACAGTTATTAAAGGAATTCCCACGCTAACATCTCTGCCAGCGATCACTGAAAAATGTAAAACGTTTTCTCAAATAACAAATTCAAATTCCATTAGAGAGGAATTCACATCTAATACTGGGTTTATTTTAAAACAATTCTTCTTTTAAAATCTTAGAGACATAAAATTGGAGAGGGATGGGGAACTGTTCTGAAAAAATTCTAAGGAATTCAAATGTGCTTCTCATTTCAACTACTTACATGCAAAAATTCCATAACTACTTTGTCAAATTTGGTTTGTTTCTGAATATGATCTAATGTTGCCTGATGTGAAGAACTTTCCAGGTGCAGTTCTATATCTTTTTCTTCAAACGTTCGAAATTTACAAAATGAACACGTGAATGCTGTTCTATAAGGGGAAATAAAAGTTATTAAGTATTGTCTTATTCATTTAGAAAGAATTCATACGAATATACCAATAAAGCAAAGTATACCAGGTTAGACAATATTCTTTCTTGTGTCTTATGGTTGATTTCCATTTAGCTTGAGTCAGGAAAATTATCAGTTTCAATACCTATTTGAAGAGCATTCTCATTATACTGGAGTCCCAGAGCGCAAAAGGTAAGCACCTGACTACTAACCCAAAATTTAGCTGTTCAATCCCACCCAGAGGCACCTTGGAAGAGAGGCCCGGCAATCTGCTTCTGAAAGATCACAGCCTTCAAAACTTTGCCGCATAGCTCATAGTTTACAACACGTGAAGTCACCATGAGCTGAAATCAACTCCACAAAGCTGGATGGGCTTTTTTTGGGGGGTGTCACTATATCCCTTTGCATTTCTAGTCCAACCTAGAGCTTCTGGTTACAAAGACAGAATAAGCGGATCTAATGAATCTAGTCCTGAGTTTTCCACTTGTAGCCTATACTATAATGCCACAGTAAACTTTGAGACCATCAAATTCCAAACTTCTACTACTTATACACTGTTCCATCCTTAAGTTACCAAACCACTAAGGGTATATCAAAAAAGCCAGATGCAATACCAGCAATCATAATCCACTCCCTTGAACCTTTTAGGCTATCAAAGACCTAACAGACCACTTCAGGATACTGAATTGGTCTGCCCTAGACTGGATGAATACATACATTTAGAAGCTCAGGAGTCAGCCGAGAATGGATTTCCCCTTTTCCTCCATTTAACTGCTTCTACTTTTTATCTGCTTTCTATTTTTTTTTCCTTAAATTTTGGTAACAGTCATAATAAATCTAGTTGTAACTGGTTTCTCTGCTTACAGCGTCCATCTTCTAATTAATTCCTCACACTAATACCAGATTTGTTTTTCTGGTTAAGAGTATGGACTCTGGAGACAAACTGCTAGGTTTCCATTGTAGGCCCTTTTTGTGACCTTGGGCAAGTAATTAAATTCTTTTGAGCCTTAAGTTGTTTTTTTCTTCACATAAGTGTTATGAGGATTAAAAAACTTAACCCACATAAAGCGCTAACAACAGTTCCTGACACAGTTATTATTATTAATTAACGTAACACATAATATAATTAGTTGTCATTACTTCCTTAATTGGCTCCTTAAAACTCAAAAAAAAAAGTCAAAACACTTTTAGCTGCCGTCCAAGAGATTTTTAAAAAATCTGCATCCCCTTTTAGCTTTATCACACATAACTAAAACGACAATGTCAGGTACATACTATGCATTCATTAACTGAGTAAGATTACACCTTTCATCCCGCTTGGAGTCATTTCAATTTGTGTAACCTTCCACTTCCTGAATAGCAAAGAAACATTCCTGTTTCTTTTGCTTTTACCTCAAGCATGCTCTCTACCTGGGTTGCCTTATAGCTACTGAAATCCTATCATGTTCCTAATCAATTCAAATACCACTACCACCTCCATCATGTAGTCTTTCCTGGTTGTCTACTCTTATTAGAAGTGAGGTCTCAAAAGAGCACCTTGTACTTGTCTTGTGGCACACTTCACCATCCACTGTTGGTGCACACTTCTCATACACTGGTCCCTCTTCCTCCAGGCTCCAGCAGTACAGGTACACAAAGTCACTTTCCCATCCACTTTATTAGGTTTATAAATCTCTCAAATATGCAAAAGGCATTTATCTCAAGAACAGTCACTGACTATCAACCTCTAATCTTGAGAATATAAAGCAAAACTGTTCTGTAAATTAAAAATAATTTTAGACTATTTTAAAGAATCCGTATCCTAAATAAAAATTTTGGCTGAACTGACATTCATTTGATTACTGTCATCTGGTTTCTATTTTGAATTATGGAGAAAACCACTAAATGAAAATTCTGTTCTCATGTACTCCAAATAATATTTATCTTATCAACATGGTTATATCATATCCAAATCTATAAAGGACAGGATGGATCAAACAAATGACCACCAAACAGGGCCAGAAAACCTGGATAAAGAAACAGTATTGGAAATACCTGATGAGGAATTCAAAGAATTAATTACACTTAGGGCCAGCCCTCCATCAGATTAAGAAAGAGATCAAGGAAAACAAAGACAACAGCCAGGAAATCGTAGACAAAGCTGAAGAAAACAGACAAAACTAGAATTCAGCAAAAACAATAAAAGAACAAACTGACAAAACAAACAGAAAATCAGCAAAAAGAAATCTAGAAGATTAATACTAAAACTCCATAGATAGGTAACACCTGAGAAAGGCAAAGCAGTAGAAATGAATCAGTAGAAGACAGAATTAGCAAAACTAAAGACAAATCTCTTACCATTGCTGTTGTTGTTGTTGCTGTTGTTGGGAGCTCTGGTAGCATAGTGCCTAAGGTACTTGACTGCTAACCAGAAGGCTGGCAGTTCAAACCCACCAGCCACTCCTTGGAAGGAAGGTGGGGCAATCTACTTCCGGTAGTGATACTGCCTCCCCTTGCAAGGCAACCCAAGGAGGGGTCACTACAACAATAACAAATTTAATTCCTTGCTAGAATTAAATAACAAGAAACCTCTAGAAATTCAGATTTGACTCAACGGCACATAACAATAACAACAAAGACAAATCTCTTACTACTAATCTGTTAGAGGAAAAGGAGAAAAACAAACAAAAAAAAGGCTGACTTTGTGAATTACTTAAGATTAGAATTCCAGAACAGAGACTAAAAAAGGCAGAGAAAACTATCAAAGAGATATTAGAAGTAAATATCCCTAATATCATGAGGTGGGAAAGATAAGCATTAAGGAAGCTCAATGAACCCTAAATAGGATCGACCTCAAAAGAAAGTCACCAAGACATATCATAATCAAATTTGCCAAAACCAAAAAGAAAGAATCTTGAAAGCAACTCAGGATAAATGAAAAGTTACCAACTAAGGAGAATGAATAATGCTAAGCTTTGATTTCTCAGCAGAAATCATGCAGGCAAGAGGGCAATGTAAAACTCTGAAAGAAAAAAAGCATCAACCACATGTTATATCCAGCAAAACTGTTCCTCAAGTATGAGGGCAAAATTATAGCATGCCCAGATACACAGAAGTTAAGAGAATTTATAAAAACCAAACCAACCTTAGAAGAAATGCAAAAGGGAGTCCGTCCTTCAGACAGAGAACCAACAATGGCAGACAACAACTAGATACACTAAGACACACATCATCATCATCTGGAAACAAACATCAATAGTCACCAGAAAAAAAGAAATAATAAAGACTCAATCAGAAAATGAAAACAGAAAAACAATAGTAAGAATTAAGACTAGAAGTTCGTTGTTTAAAAGAATTAATAAAATTTATAAACCACTGGTGAATTTAACAAAAGAAAAGAAAGAGAACAGGGAAATAACACTAACAATTTATTGTTAGTGTTAACAACAATAACTAACTATTTATATATAAGTAAAACCCAAACCAAACCCACTGCCATCAAGGTGATTCCAGCTCACAGCAACTTTAAGGGACAGAGCAGAACCGTCTCATGGGGTTTCCAAGGTTGTAAATCTTATGAAAGGAGATGGCCTCATCTTTCACCCATGGAGTGGCTGACAGGTTTGAACCACTGACCTTTTGGTTAGCAGCCCAATGCTTTAACCACAGTGCTACCAGAAAATAAACCTGTAAGACTAAAAATAGGAAACCAGAGATGTCAATTTGTAAATGATGAAAACTACAAAGCAAAAAGAGCAAATAAATGGTGTACTTACAGAACGTCCAACTATAGAGGAAGTCAAGACGATAAAAAGATAGAATAGACTGCTTTAAACTTGGGAAGATAGTAATAAATTACAAGGTAATCTCAAAGAAAATTAAACCTTCTCACCAAAATATAAAAGAAGTCATAAAGATTCAGTAAACACTAAAACAACAAATTAAAGGATAAAAAAATTCCATAAACAAAATAAACTCAGCACAGAAAAATTTATGGAACAAAGAAACTATCAGCCTTACCTGCACCAAAAAAGGAGCAAAATGACAGCAGTAAATACATACCTATCGGTAATTACACATTGAATGTAAATGGATTAAATGCACCAGTCAAGAGACAGAGAGTAGCAGAATGGATAAAACATAATCCACTAATATGCAATCCATAAGACACACACTTCAGACACCAAAACAAAAATAAGCTAAAAATCAAAGGACAGAAGAACATATTATCAAGTAAATGGCAATCAAATTAATTTCTGAGGTTATAACCACTACAAATATCTATACCCCAATAAAAGAGCCCTAAAATACATAAATCAAACTTTAACAGAATTGAAAGAAGAAATAAACAACTCCACAATAATTATGTTGTTGTTATGTACCGGTTGGACCCGACTTAAATCTTGTTCTCCTCCCAGCATCTTTCTTTGCCTTGATTATTTTGTGCTGATCTCCCTCTTACTGTGCATTGTCTTTCCCTTCACCCAAGTTAATGTGTGTCTACCCTTTAGTTCGTGATCTACCTTTCCATCCTATCCTATGGGGACTTCTCAGTCAAATGGCTAGACTTCAGCAGCCAACAAACACAAAGAAATGCTCATGATCATTAGCCCTTAGATGCAAATCAAAACAATAATGATATAAAATAAAAATAAGATATTAATAATACTAGCAAGGTGTATGGTGAGACTGGAAACCTCATACACTGCTAGTGGGACTGCAAAATGGCCAACCATTGTGTAAAACAGTATAACAAAACTCAGCTGTATGTCCTTAAAAAGTTAGAAATATAATCCAGCAATGCCAGTACTAGATATATATCCTAGAGAAATAAAAGCTGTGACAAGAACACTCATGTTCATTGTAGCATTATTCACATTACATATACGCATACCCATGTTCATCATAGCTTTATTCGTAAGAGCAAAAAGATGGAAACAATCTAAGTTCCCAAAAGCTGATGAATGGATAAACAACTACAGAACAGTCACACAATGGAATACCATGCAACCAATGTTAAAGAATGATGAATCTGCAGAACACCTTATAATGGAGGCCATTATGCTTTAGTCAACCACAGAAAGACAAATACTAAGACCACTGCTATAAAAAGTCAAGAAAAGGTTTACACACAGAAAGAAAGATTCTTTGAAGATTACCAGGGGTGAGAGGGGATGGAAAGGTAGATCACGAACTAAAGGGTAGACACACATTAACTTGGGTGAAGGGAAAGACAATGCACAGTAAGAGGGAGATCAGCACAAAATAATCAAGGCAAAGAAAGATGCTGGGAGGAGAACAAGATTTAAAGGCAACAGTGGTAAATGCTATTACATACACAATCCTGCAATAAAAGTAGTAACAGTAATCTATGACACACAAGCTAAACAGTTTTGGGAAGGCAAATGGGACTACACCCACAAATATATATGTAAGTTTGACAAAGGATATTTCTACAAAGGTTATTTATGTATGCTCCAAATATATCCATGAATATAGTAGAGCACAGAGAAGGCAAAGTTATGGAAACTTCTTAGCCATAACCAAATACACTGAGGGAATGAGTCCTTGGCCCTGGGGGACAGGGGAAGGCCTCAAAATTACAGTATTAGGGGCCACCAAGATCATCCACAAAGACAACGCTCCATATCGTATGTGGGTGGGTAATAACTGGGATCTTAAAAGCTTGTGACCCGACATCTACTATTGGTGTCTTCCCAGAGTAAAGAATTGTGAAGATAATCAAAGACACATGGAAACAATTAGTCCAAAGGCTTAATCTACCATACAAACTCCAGCCTCAATGATTCTGAGACCAAAACTAGATGGTAACCAACTACCATTGTCAACAGCACTAAAAGGGATCACAATAGAAGGTCCTGGTTTGAGAGGGAGAAAATCTGGAATACAACTTAACTTAATATAAAAGAACAGGCGTATTGGTCTGCTAGAGCCTAGACTAAGGCCCTTAGACAACTTTCAGCCAAATAACATAAAGGCATCAGGGAGGTATGCACTACAAACCACCACAAAACAATCAACCATATGAAACCAGAAGATGAACATTTGTCCAGGGAATAAAGCTGAGGAGGCACAAACGGATAGGGAAGGACACACACGAATGCAACAGAGGGAGGAAGTGGAAAGAGTCTAATTATACAACGGGATTATAATCTATGTTAGAAAACAAAATGAGTAAGAATCATTAAGTGGAAAAATCAATTTGTTCTGTACATTTTCACCCAAATCAGAAAATAAAATTACGTAATAATGAGCGGGAAATGTATTAACTTATTTTCCTTGCAATATCAGTACTTGGGCAGATTTCAGACAAAAAGACTAAAAAAATATACCAATTTATACAATTTATTTTTCTGTTTTATTTCCAGGTAGTGTTTTTTCTCAAAATTTTTTTTTAAGTTTGCATATATACTTTTCTATTTCACCTGCATTTTCCTGTTATATTAAGTTTTAGAAGCATTTTCAACAGTGGCCTAAGAGCCCATAAAAAGATGTGTCAAGACTTACATTCACCTGACCACTCTCTATAGGTGGCATGTGTTTGTTTCACAATTCAAAATAAAACTCTTCTAATATTATTTTCTTGGCAATCATGAATAAGGCACATTAAAAAAAAAAAAAAGTTAAACTGCTCTCCAATAGAGATGTAACCACATTAGTGTTTGTTGTTGTTATATGCCATCGAGTTGGAACCGACTCATAGCAACCCCTCCTTGGGTTTCCGAGGTAGTATCACTACAGATGTAGGACTGCCCAACTTTCCTTCCGAGGAGTGGCTGGTGGGTTTGAACCGCCAGCCTTCTGCTTAGCAGTCAAGTGCTTTAGGTACTAGGCTACCAGAGCTCCTAACCACATTAGTGTACCATCTGCAAGTTTTAAGTGTCCTTTGATCACATCTTAGTTAGCAAATCAATTCTTTTTCTTCTTGCTAATAAAACGGCATACCATTACTTAATTTTTCAGTTTAACATATAGTAAGTTTGAATGTTCTCTCCCAAACCTATTAAATAACTGTGTTTCTTCACAAAATTATTGGGAATCTAAGATTTCTTGTTTTTTTTTTTTTTAAAAATTCACCAAGTGATAGTTAACTAATTATTTCTAATGTTTATAATATTTTCCAAGAATGTTTCCTCTCCTTTTATGTTTTAAGTATTTATTTAGCCAAATTTGCCCATCATTTCCTTTGTAATTTATTTTATAACTTTTATTCCTGGAAAAAAATCTTCTCTTTGCAGAGATCAAAATTTCCATTTTATTTTTCTGTACTTTTCCCTTTTTGTATTTTCTTTTTTAATCCATGTAAATTTATTCATTGTAAATTATATGAAAAAGGATCTAAACTCATTTTTTTTATGTTGTTTCTCATCAGTTGCTCAAGTTAATTCCTTTTTTCTCCTATACTATCTCCTGCATTATATATTACAATTGTACTTATAATGCAGTTTGTTTACAAACTAGTAACTTTGTTACACAGATTAACTTTGAATATCAACACATAATCTGAACTATTACAGTTTTCTAGTAATTCAATTATCTAAAACACTAGTGCCTATTTATTTATTTTTAAATTTTTATAGTGACTTGGGTAAAAGTGTAGAGCAAATTCACTTTCCATATAGCAATTCACATACATATTCTCTTGACATTGACTACAATCTCCCACAATGCAACAACTCCCCTCCCACTTTCTCCCCATAGTTACTTCTTCATTGTATCCTTCCCTCCAGACACTCCTACCCCCTGAGCTGTCTCCTTGTGCATACACAATCCTTCTATTCTTCCAGGATTGAGCTCTCCAAGGAATGTATCTACCTGATATAAATCTTCAGCTCATATCCCTGCCTTGGGCTGGAAGCCACAGGAATGGGTTCAATTCCAGACCTGAAGGACAGCTAGGGGCCACAGTCTCAGGGATTCCATCAGGCTCTATTAGACCAGCAAACCTGGTCTCCCACCCCTCACCCCCTTTTTTAAACGATTTTTGTCTTACTCTGCATTTACTCTTCTTTTCCTGAGTTTTCTTTGGGATCTGAAATAGGAAGAACTGAAATTTTTATAGCATTTAGTGTTCCTACTCAAGATTATCACTTTATCTCTATATAGCCAAATTACTCAAGGCTATAGTTTTCTTCATTTCTATTTAAGAATACTTTTATTTGGGTATTTCATATTTTGGATTACCATTATGAACAGGATTTCTGGTGACTGCATATAAATATCAAATTTCAAAGCATTCCTATATCTTTGGAGTCCCTGAGTTGTGCAAATAATGCTAACCCAAAAATTGCAGGTTTGAGTGCACCCACAGGTGCCTAGGAAGAAAGACCTAGCAACATACTGTTTAAAAAAAAAAAGTCACTGCAAACCCTATGGGGACTTCTCAGTCAAATGGCATAAAATAGTTTTAAAAAGTTATGTTCTACGTCCTAGTTTGGTAAGTAGCGTCTGGAGTCTTAAAAGTGTGAGAGCAGCCCTCTAAGGTACAATTATTGGGTCTCTGCTCCTCCAGAATAAAAGAGGAAGAAGGAAACCAAAGACTCAAAAAAGAAACTACCTTTTGTAGGACACATCTTAGTTTTCAATAAGCCTAATTTTCTGATTCAAATCATCACAAACCTGTATCCATCTCCATATTTCTCATTATTTTTTTCTCTTCTGCGCCTTTGTTTTTCTCGCCGAGCCTCAATTCGTCGTTTTTCTTTTTCTTCCATTTTAGAATCCGTTTTCGCTGATAGCAAATAAAAGATCAAAAGTTCAAATCAATTCTCTACTCTCCTTCTCAAATCACCAGTTCATAAAGCATTTACTTGGTAATCATGATTTAACTGCAGTTAACCAGAAAAACCTGAATTTGAGATTACTCAGTATTCAGCAATTTCATTCATTTGAAAACAATCATCATGAATTTAGCCATATTTACTTCTCATCTATGTGATGATTTATTATATATTTTTATTTAAATCATATGTATTTTGGCTTATCTTCCTTTCAACTGTGTCCACATCGCCTAAAATCATCTTGCATATTACCACTTGGGAAATGCTAAAATAACCTGGCTCCCCCGAGAATGAAGTTCAATGAGTATTAGATACTGGGTGCAAGGAATTCATGTATACACAGTAAACCAAAACAAACAAACACACTGCCTTCAAGTCAGGTCCAACTCATAGTGGATTCATAGTTTTTAGTCCAACTCATAGTTTTTGCCAACTCATTCCTTGGGTTTCTTAGGCAGTATCACTACAGAAGTAGATTGCCCAATCTTCCTTCCAAGGAGTGGCTGGTGAGTTTGAACCACTAGCCCTCCGGTTAGCAGTCAAATGCCTTAGGCACTAGGCCATCAGAGCTCCCATATAAATAGTAAAAGCGCTCCTAAAATTTCTTATAATATCTAAACACACATACACACCCAAATAAGGGTCCTTTTAGAAATTTTTTTAAAATTGTGGTAAAATAGATATGAAAGTTACCACTTTTACCATTTTTGAAGAATTCAGTTGCATTAAGCACATGCACAATACTGTGCCACCATCTAGTTTCAGAAGCTGTTCCATCACCCAAAGGGAAACCCCATGTCTACTAAGCACACATTCCTCATTCACCTTTCCCCAGCCCCTAGCAACCACTCATCAGTTTTATGTTTCTAAGATTTTCCTATCCTGAATAGTTCATATAGTTATAAGATGTGGCCTTATGTGTCCGAGTTCTTTCCCATAGCATGTTTTCAAAGTTTATCCACATTTTACCATGCTATTGGTTCTTCATGTCTTTTAATAGCGAAATAAATTCCATAGTATGAATACACTACATTTTGTTTACCCATTCATCTGCTAATAGACATATGGATTAATGTTTCTACCCTTTAGCTTATTATGAATACTACTGCTACAAACGTGGTGTGTAAGTATGTTTGAATACCTGTTTTCAATTTTTGGAGGGATATACCTAGGAGTGGAAGTGCTGAGTTATATAGTAACTCTTTGCTTAACTAATTGAGGAACCATCAAACTGTTTTCCACAGCAGATGCACCACTTTACATTCCTACTAGCAATGTATGAAGATATCAATTTCTCTGCATCCTCACTAAATATTTTTCTTTTTTAATTATAGCCATCCTACTGGTTGTGAAGTGGTATCTCATGATGAATTAGTTCTTTCTTGAAATATATTATCTTTTTGGATTATCGCTGGACAAATATTCAATACAGAATCATGAATTCCTAGGAACTAAGAATAAACATTAAGTATCTGCTATGTACACAGATAAAGAGCTCTGGTAGCATAGTGGGTAAGGCATTTGGTTGTTAACCAGGTCGGCAGTTCAAACCTACCAGCTTCTCTGGAAGACAAAACAATCTACTTCCATAAAGATTTACAGCCTTAGAAGCCAATGGGGATCACTATGAGCTACAAACGACTCAATGGCAGTAGGTCTGGTTTTGGGTTTTTTTAATGTATACACAGAGAGTCCTGGTGGCACAATCGTTCAGTGCTCAGCTGCGAACTGAAAGGTTTGAACCCAGCGGCCACTCTGCAGGAGAAAGATGGAAGCAGTCTGCTTCCATATGTTGTTGTTGTTAGGTGCCAAAGAGTAGGTTCTGATTCATAGTGGCCTTAAGTACACCAGAAGAAAACAATGCCCAATCCTGTGCCATCCTCACAATCGTTACCATGCCTGAGCCTACTGCTATAGCCACTATGTCAATCCATCAGGTTGAGGGTCTTCCTCTTTTTCACTAATCCTCTACTTTATCAAGCATGATAATCCTCCTCCAGGGACTGGTCCCTCCTGATAACATGACCAGAGTACGAGAGGCAAAATCTTGCCATCCTAGTTCTTTGCCAACACCATTAGGTTTCTATAACCTTGGAAACCTAATGGGCAGCTCTAGCCTGACCTGTAGAATAGCTGAGTCAGAAGTGACTCAATGGCAATAGGTTTAGTTTGGGATATGTATACATATGGGGTAGCCATGAGTCGCAATCAACTCAACAGCAATGGGGTTTCTTTGTTTTTTAATGTATACAAAGGAACAAGTTTTAAAATTATACAGTACCAATACATTAAAATGAATTATCTGTATTATTTTTCCTTGTAAGAGCTTAAATGTATATTCTTATTTTAGTTACCATTTTTAAAACCCTCATTCACAGGTTTTCGCCATACTGACTGTGGAAAATCCATTTATATATTACCGCAAACAGGAAGTGGTTTCCTTTCCCTTTCATAGCTAAAACTAGATTATATATTTTGTACCTCCAGTCAAATGACTTAACAATTCTTTTCCAACCAATTTTCTCCAAATCTTAAAATACTACAGTATAGCTAAGACCTCTTATTCCTGTACATTTCACAGACATCTTTCGAAATGTCCATTTCACACCTGATAGTGAAAGCCTGATTCACCTAAAGAATTTTGGCTTCATTTTCAGCTTTACTACACTATTCTCAAGTTTTGTTAAAATGGGAAACAAAAAAAAAAAGGGTGGTGAGGCATGGCATTTATGTGTGCTTTAATAGCATATGCCTCTGTCAAGGGCTAGTTCAGCTTTACTTTCTGGAGCTGTTGCAGCCACTGATTCTGTCACAGCTGCCACCACCATATAGCTCAGGAAAGATACACTACTCTGCCTGGCCCCTTCAGTGCCCACAGCTATCAGTGTTAACAACTCTCTGCTAAGGTTCAGCCTTTACACTCTACTGCCTTCATCCAGGCCCTGTTCCCTGTGTCTCTGCTGCTACTGCCACCAGCCTAGCTACTGTCCCTGAACAGCTCTAAGCATAATATATACATGTAACTCTTTTACCCAGGTCTGGGAGGATTTTCCAAGCTAAGCCTCTGTGTCCTAATGGACATGCCATACCTAGCAGCTCTCAGTCAAGAAGGCCCCCAAAATATCTCTTAATTTTGTCCCTTTACATAAGCCAGCCTTGTTCTCCTTGTCAATTAATTACTGGACTGGCTCCTCAATTACCAAGTGAGGATCCTTAGCCCAACCGGGCAAAAAGTAACACCCTCAGGGATATCTCAGGAACTAAGATCAAAGACCAAATTACTTTTTGCTAGGTGAGTCTACACCTTGTAACAAAACAGTTATCATTTCAACATTTTTTACACATATAATTCAGTGCAATTATGATGATCAAGTACAACCATCAATGTTTCCAAAATTTTCCTAACACCCTTAACAAATAGTTAATGCCCCTTAAGTAATGAGAGCCTTCCTCTCCCTCCTTCTCAAACATCCTTGATAACCACTAATAAACTTAAATTTCTATAAATATGCTTATTTTAGATATTTCATTTGACTGGGATTATATAATATGTGTCCTTTATGACTGACTTCACTCAAGATGCTATTTTCAAGGTTTGTGTATGTTGTACCAAGTACCAAGTTCATTTCTCTTTATGGTGGAGTTACATTCCACTGTATGTTATGTGCTACATTTTTTTATCCACTCATCTGTTTATGGACATGTAGCCTTGTTCTACCATTTGGCTGTTGTGAATAGTACCTCAATAAACAGTAGTATACTTGATTATGTTGTTTTGTAGTGAATTATGAAGTTAGGAAGTGTGTGTTCTTCTGTGTTACTTTATTCCAGAATTAGCTATTCTGGGTCCCTTGTAATTTCACACACATTTTAGAATCAGTTTGTCAGTTTAGAATCAAGCTTGACTTAAAAAAATACATTATCTTGGATTCTATTAGGGGCTGCATTGAATCTACTCAGTTTTGTCATCTTAACAATGTTTAATCTTCCAAGCCATGAGAACACGGGATGTTTTTCCATTTATTTAGAACCTTTTAATTTCATTTTGCCGATGTTTTTTTAGCTTTCAGGGTATACATTTTACACGTCTCTTGGTAAATTTATTCCTAAGTACTTTATTCTTCTTGATACTATTGTGACTGAAATGGTTCTTTTTTAAATGGAACCTGCACATAAAACTTATCATTTAGGATTTGCAACCCTGCTTTGTCAATTTTCACAAGACTTATATGAAGGTTAATATAACAACATACATGGAATTTATTTACAATTCCTAAGATGCTAATCAAATATAACAGTGCTTGCACGCTGGAGGTGTAGTAGATAAGGCACTTGACTGCTAACCAGAACAGCAGCGGTTCAAACCCACCAGCCACTCCACAGAAGGAAGATGGGGTGATCAACTTCTGAAAACATTTACAGCCTCAAGGACTTCTGGTAAGATGGCAGATTAGGCAGACAAGCTACACAGACCCTCTTCAACAAAGAAAAGAAAAATCAATTGATAGAGATACAGAAGATAATCCTGGAGCCCTAAGCTTTGAAAATAAGTATACAGAATTGGATTCTGCACCAATCAGTGGAAAAACCTGAATAAAAACAGTGAGTACGGAGAGAGTCAGAGCAGCAGAATGTCAGCTACTCTGATGGGACCAACAGCCTGAATACTTCCAAGTGGTGTTGGGACCTGATAATTGACCTAAAGATCAGCCTGGTCGCCAAGGGCTACAGGGATGACTGTGCTGGTGGCCGATGACTAGGAAGAGAAACAGCAAGGACAGAGACACCTGAGCTGTGGACTTTCGGCTGTTCGAAGGGCACAGCCATTTTGATTGTTTATACATGGCGGCCATATTGGCTTTTCAGATTCCAGGGACCTAAGAATAGGCTCTGTTTGCCAAGGACAGCAGAAATGTATGGGAGGCTGACAACGCGAAAGGAGACAGGTGGTGAGTGTGTAAGTGCTGCCAACTAGGGAACAGAGAACACAGTTCCCTGCTTGCTTAGATAGAATCCAAAGAAAATGAAAATCATGGACAAGTCACTCCAACATACAATCACCAATTAAACATAAACACAAAAACATCACAATGCCCAAGAGACAACAGAGCATCACAGTCCACAAAAAGAAGCGAGATAAAGCAGGAGAAACAAATGACCAGGATACAGACCCAGAACACATCCCTGAGGAAGCAGCAGCACTGGAACTCCCTGATAAGGAATTCAAAGGAATTATATGGTTTGTTGGTCTGACAGAGCCTGGTGGAACCCCTGAGACTATGGTCTCTAGCTGCCCTTCAGGTCTGGAATTGAACCCACACCTGTGGCTTCCAGCCAAACAAATCACAGACGTATGAGTTGAACATTTACCTGATGTAGATACACTCCTTGGAGAGAACAAATCATGGGAGAAAGAAGGTCTGCTTATGCACAGGGAGACAGTTCAGGGGGCAGGAGTGTATGGAGGGGTGAACACAGGGAAGTGGTAACTATCGGGAGGAAGTGGGAGGGGAGCTGTTGCATTTGGGGTAAACTGTAGTCAATGTCATGGGGCAACGTGTGTGTGAACTACTGTATGGAAAGTGAATTTTTAAACTTTTACCCAAATCACAATTTAAAAAAAAATTATATTTAGGTACCTTCAACCAATTGAGAGATCAAGGAAAATACCTACAGAATTGAGGAAAACACACAGAAAACCCTAGAACAATTTCAAAAGATAATACAAGAACAAAATGACAAAATAAATGAAAAATTAGAAATGATACAAAATCTACAGACAGAAATCCAGATGATCAATACTAAATTTTCAGAAATAGATAATGCATTGAAAGGGCAAAGGAGTAGAATTTAATCAATGGAGACAGAATTAGTGAGACTGGAGACAAATACCTGAACACTTCTTTGGAAAGAGTTCAATCAGATAAAAGATCAAAACAAAATGAAGAAAGATATGTGTAATTGGAATTCCATAACAGGAAGAGACAAATAAAACCATAGAGAAAATTGTCTAAGACTTGCTAGAAGAGAATTTCCATGGTATGATGAAAGACAAGAATATATCCATTCAAGAAGTCTAATGAACCCCAAAGAGGATAGACCCCAAAAGAAAATCACCAAGACATATCATCATCAAACTCACCAAAACCAAAGACAAAGAAAGTATCTTGGAAGCAGCATGAGAAAAACGAAAAGTTACCTACAAGGGACAACCAATAAGACTAAGCTCAGATTTCTCGGCAGAAACCATGCAGGTCAGAAGACAATAGGTAGTATATATATAAAACCTTGAAAGAGAAACATTTCCAGCTAAGAATTATATACCCAGAAAAACTGTCCCTCAAATATGATGGTGAAATTAGGACATTTCCAGATAAACAGAAATTAAGGGAATTTGTTAAAACCAGACCAACCTTACAAGACATGCTAAAGGGAGTCCTCTGGACAGAGAACCAACAACAGCAAACACCCACTGACCATTAACACACTTGATGACATAACCCAGAAACCAACCCAGTTATGGACGTATCCAAAGTAAATAAGCCTACAAGATTGTAAACAGGGAACCAGAGACATCAATTGACGAATGAAGACACCTACAAACCAAAAGAGAGAAAAAACTGTGTAGTTACAGAACTTCTAAATGGTATAGTCAAGACAAGTGCAAGACAGAAGAGACTGTTTTAAACTTGGGAAGAAAATTATAAATCACAGAGTAACCTCAAAGAGAAATGATAAACCTTCAGCAAAATAAAAAAAAGGACCAGCACAAGTATTTAGCAAACACTAAAAAAACAACAGCAACGAAGTGATAACATGATTCATCAACAAAAAAGAGCTCAACACAGAAAATTATATGGAACAAAGAAATCAGGAGCACCACGAAAAAGCACATAAGAAAATGACAGCAATAAATTCATACCAGCAAATACAATAAGAAATGTTCACAATCATTAGCCATCAGAGATGCAAATCAAAACAATGAGATATCATCTCAACACAGCACTAATGGCAAAGTTCAACAAGACAGAAAATAACAAATGCTGATGAGGATGTAGAGATTGGGACTCTCCTACACTGCTGGTGGGACTGTAAAATAGTACAACCACTGTGGAAAACAGTATGGCAAGTCTTTAAAAAGCTGCAATTAGAAATAGCATTTGACCCAACAATCCCTAAAGAAGTGAAGGCCAGACAAGAACAGATATATGCACACCCATGTTCATCGCAGCACTATATACAATAGCAAAAAGATGGAAACAACTTACGTGCCTATTAACAGAAGAATGGACAACCAAACTACAATACATATACACAATGGAATACTATGCAACGCTGAAGAAAAATGTAGAATCTGCAAAACACTGTATAACATGGATGAACCTGGAGGACATTATACTGAGTGAAGTAAGTCACAATCACAGAAGGACAAATATACTATTAGTTCATTATTGTAGAAAGTCAAGGAAAGATTTATATATGGAATGAAATTTTCTTTGTTGGTTACCAGGAATGGGAGTGGAGGGGAGAGAATACCACATATACCCTCCGCCCAAAAAATCACTGACCGCTGTCTATTTACTTTTGTGTATTTTACCGTACATGAATTATATTTCAATAAAAT
>NW_006922069.1:1389108-1425892 GCF_000298275.1 Orycteropus afer afer | reverse complement strand
TACTATTTTCTGAGGCTTTTGCCTCAGTGGCAGAGTTCTCCCCTTCCATGCAGAAGACAAAGGCCCAATTCTCAGCCAATGCAACTCATGCACAGTCACTGTCTGTCTGTCAGTAGAGGCTTACATTGCTATGATACTGAATAGGTTTCAGCAGAATTTTCACACTAACCAGCCAATAAAAACTCTAAGGATTCCAACATCAGATTCCCAATCATGGAGATGGCTCAAGACTGAGCAACATTATGTCCCACTGGGCATGGGGTCACCATGAGTCAGAGGGGACTCAACAACAGCTAACAACAATCATGAAAAATTTCTTCCTTGGATCTTCATATAGTGGATTTTATATGATATAACATACTCCTTCATCAACAATACCTCCAATAATAAATATAACAACCCAAGAAAGGAGTTTGAATTAAAATCATATACCAAGACTTTACAAAATATACATAGTTTGTTCCCACCCTGTATCAGGATTTAAGGAAGAGAGGGTAGACCAGAGCATGCAAATTTAAAAAGTTTCTTTGGGTAATTTTGATGTTCACAACTAAAAACCCGTGCACTAAGGGATTCACAAAATACCACATTAATAAACTTGCATTCAACAGACGGGAATGGAAAAATGTTAGGGTAACATATATAGAAGTAAAGTTTGCTGAGCTTTTGTGTCATCTTAAAAAAACTGAGTCACAATTCTCGTGTGCCAGAAAGCACAATCTTTAGCAATAATTCAATATACACTATAGCAATAAAATCAAAGTCATTTCAATTATATAAAAGCTCATGTATGTGAGCCACGTTATGGTCTTTGTCACATATTCTTTTGTCGTCGTCCTTTATACGATTCTGTAAAAATATTAAAAACCCCTATTAGCTTAAAGGCCAGTACGAGCACAGGCCAAAGTCTGTAAACCTTTGTGGTAGATTGTAATACAAAAACTTAACACAGCAGTAAACAAATAAATCTGTATTCTTGATTTAGCTGAAAAATCCAGCACATTTGCTACTATCTAAAAATTGAAATACAAATGCAAACAAGATGGTTACTATATCCTCATCCCAGAATGATGCAGAACTGAAAGGCCTGAGCATTTCATCTGAAATTCTGAATTGTGAACCAATAAATATTCTCACTAAATTTGATTCAGATTTAATTTTTACTATTACTATTATTTCACAGTTTTTCTATATAAACTTAAGAAAAATATTATCTAAAAGCACTAAAAATTTTTAAAAATCCTGAACAAGTATAATATGGTTTCTTACTTACTGGGTGATTTGCTGAGGTTCATCTTGTCCACAGGTTTTGCTAGTTTGGGCTTCTTGATAAAGGTTCCACCGGGCTTATTAAATGGCTGGATCATTTTTCTCTTTATTCCTCTTGCAGCACCAACTGCTACATTAGTGGGTTTGTTTTGATAATCAATTACAATTCCAGGTCTATGAACGTTTCCAAAATCTCCCATATGCTGTAAATTTGTCAAATCAAGAAATATTAGCATATTTTCCAAAGTTAAAGTAAGAATATTAAATTTATTTTATCAACCTAATTTTCATCTGAGAATTCCCAGAATACAACTTTAGTTTTACATGTCCACTCTGAATAAACACATTGAAAAACTCTTTTTACTGTTACATAACTCAAATCCAGTTAATTCCAGTAGAGCAAATATGGATATTTTCTACATTTTTTTTATTTTTACAATTCAAAAATACTTGAGATCATAAAGAACATATGTGCCTGACAGAGTATTACCACTTGTACAACTCTCTGACAACTCCTCTTCAGAGTTCCTAATTGACCTTAAAAGAAATCTTTATTTTACTAAAACCTGGCTTAAAACTAAGATACAAAGAAGACCGTATCTGTAGTTTAAAGTAAAAAAAAAAAAAAAGAATCTGAAATCGTTTAGGATTTCTCCCTGTTGAAAAAGGGATAAGAAGGCTAGATGGAACATTAGCATGAAATAGGAGAGTTAAAGCATAACCATGCATCAACTTCCAAGACACACTTCAGATTAAAGAATTGCATCTGACGTTCCATTCCCATTCTTACCTATAGAAACATACTCTGACCCAAAGTCCAAGAAGCAAAAGTATACAGACGAAGAGTCATGCAACCAGGCGACTCTTTGTGTCCCTTCAACTTCTCGTCATTAACAAAATCCACTACACCAAGAGGCCACATGTCCACAGTAATTTATTCTAACCTTACTTTTAGAAGATAAAGATTGAGGAGTAATCTGAAGAGAAGGATCCAGTGGGAATTGTACAAGTGAAGATTAAAAAAGAAGGTCCTTATCAGTTCATCTACTTCATTAACAAGAGAAAAGAAAGAAAAATCCCATTCAGACTAGTGAATACAAAGTAAAGAATTATCTGTTTTATTATCATGAAAACAAAATTTATTTGAAGTCTCATTAGGAAAAAAGCCTTTGCCTGAAATAATATACAGAATGGAAAATCTTTTCCAAACTTTTAAACAGGGATGGGTTTTCAATTTCTAAGTCCAAGTCTACTGCCCCAACAATTTTTGATAAACCTACAATTATAAAGTATGGTGGAAGCAACATGTCAGTTGCTTACATTTGGGTAGGTACACCTATCTCACCTACAGATCTTAACAAGTAAGTTTCCAGGTAATACATATAGTCACAACAGAAAAATCTTTATTAACTATCCATTAAAGGTGCAATGCATTTTACGTAAGTAAAGATGAACTGTTATAAATGCAAAATTTCCACACAAGTATAACCAACTACACTGATGAACAGACAAAAAAACGTGTGCTCAACTACATTTTTATCAGAAGTACTCTCCTCTGTAAAGAGAATCTTAAGAGCCATTGACTTAAAAAATAAAAATAAAAAATCTTACATTGTAACAAAGATACAATATTCTTTATATTATCGAACTACATAATAACCCCACAATCTACATACACTCAGTAGGTAAAATTTCTTATCAATCAAGTTACTTACGGACACAGGACATAATCATTCCACTAAATAGCCCCTGATATTAAACACTTGCAAACTAGTATGTTTAAGCGATGATTTACAAAAACATTACTTCCTAGGAAGAGGCCAAAAACATGTTTGTGCAAGGAGAAAATTATTCCTCAAAAGTAAAGTTAGTGGCACAAGGGAAAATAAAACAATCTACAATAGGACATAATGTAAGAGGGTGAGTTAGCAAAATCAAACTGAACAAATCATTCTGCAACCTACTATACACATCAACTTCATAATCCTGTAAACATGGTTCAACTACCCTGAACTATCACCAACTTTTACTGTCTTGTGTTTAATGTGAAATATGGAGCTTTGAAGAAATTCTAGTTGCCATAGTTTAGCAGCAAAGTGTGAACATTTTATCATACATTGCACCTTTAACCTACTCAAAGCTCACAGGGTTCAGTTACCTTTTACAATAATCCAAGAACTGTCCCACCAGCAAAACTGCTAGTGTTCACAAGGAAAAATGCAACTCCTTTTAACCCCTTTTAGACCAAACCTAATATCCACACCTTTTCAGTAAAGGGAGATTTGGCAAAACTTCATGAACAATCATCTCACACTGCCACTTACTTTCTGAGGTACCAGAAAAACTTTTTGTCAACCTAAAAATTATGTTTATGACTCAGATTTTGCTTCAAAATACACTGGGATAAACAGTGCTTATTCTAGTTGTAAACCATGGTCTTGAAAGGGTTTAAAAGAGTGACTAGTGAAAAGAATCTGAAAAGATTCTGTTGTACTTACTCCTCGGCCTCGGCCTCTGCCTGTTGATGGTCCTCCAAAAGCATCATAGTTTCTGCTTCCAAACGTATTTTCAGGATAAGCAGGCGTTCCTCTCCCCCGAGAGCCTACAGGCGCAGGCTTCATATGGGGTGAAGAAAAACTGCTGTAGGAAGAGTAATTCTCTCTTCCTCTGTCCTCCATAAACCCAGGCCTCAATTTTGAACGGGAGTAAGGTGCTTCCCAGCTAGACCCGCCCTGGTTTCTACCTCCGAAAGAGTCAAGGCTATTCCGGTAGGAGCTGTCATATCGACCACCATAACTACCTCCGAAGCGGCTTTGTTCGGGTTCATTATAACCATAGCCAGATCTGTACAGATCTCGCCCACCCAGAGAAGACCTGGAGTCGTAAGACTCATAAGGTCCAAACCTGGAAAAGTTGCACAGTGAGGGAAAAAACAAAAGTAAGCTTACTAGTGTTAGACAATTCAAAAGACAAATTATCAGTTGACATTTTATCAACTAAAATTCATTTATACCATACTGGTTTGCACAGTTCTAATGCTATTGACGCTTGATTAGGGCTGGGCAGTTCAACATGTGACCAGATAGAAAGCTATCTGAGTCAGTTTCTGAATAGGAATTGAGTTTAATAAACCTTAGTTTAAAAATCTGCCTTTTAGCAGCTTTTCTATTTAATTACAAAGAAAGTATTTGTCCGTCATTATTTAAGCCCAGCCCTAGTCTTGGAAAAAATCATTTGCTAAAGTTTATAAGCTACTGAAATGTTCTTTTGAATCCATCTCCAGTATTAAAATATAAAATATTTACGACAGTTTGGCTTTCAATTGGGACACGAATTGAAGACTACACAGATGTAGGCTATTTGTGTCACGAACAAATCCTTTTGCATCCCAAATAATCTGTATCATGAAATTGCTTCATTGCACGTGTAGTTGTCAGAATTTGGGGAATTATCTCTGGTTATAAAATTAGACAAACTGCCAAACTTTGGTCAATGTCAATAATCAATCCTCAATTACTTTTCACGTGTAACTAGTAATTCTAACAAATCTAGATGGATAAACACAAAATAAAACATAAAAGTAAAAGATCACCAACATACATCCTCTGCATATAAATTTTCAAGGCAGATGACAAAGAATATATTTTATAATGTCCTTAATTATTTGAAACATTATTTCCTGACAGGAAATTACATAAAACTGTTCTTTACAAAGGAGCACACTGTCTCCTCATGGTTATATAGAGTCAACAAAAGAAACAAATCATCTTGTTTCTCACAAATCCAAAACATGAATTACAAAACTTGCTTAATATCTTACAAGAGTTTTATAAAGGCCCACATTACACAAGAAATATAAGCAACACCATCTACAGAAAGTTTATATACATTACATTTACAATGTAATATGGCAATTAAAGCATTTAAATTTGTATTAATTCAATTATTTACAGATTACTAAATAGAAGGCTCTATTTACTTCTGAATCCTAGTAACCATATAAAAATCATCACTCTTTCCAACTACAGTGTTAAAAATATCTATCACATAAGTAACACTGGTGTAAATGTTAATTTTAGTTTTTCTCTATCTTAAACCATAGTGGCAACACTTGAAACATAAGGAAAGTAAGCATCATCCAGTCCATCGTTAAGGAATCCAGAGCCTTCAATTTACTGAACAAGGAAGGGCGTTGGCTTCAAAGATCTGCTAACTACCGTCACTCATAGTAAAAAGACTGTTTGTGCCTCAAAAAGTAGACCTCCTTTGCCTGAAATATGGTCAACTCTAAAGCCTGTAACTGTTCAACTAAAGTTTAAGCTTTACAAAATACCAACAATGAAATATAAATGCAATCTGAACTTTAATAGTGCACTAAAATAAGCAATGGTATATTATTTGTGGTATAAGGCTCCTAGCCTAGAACACGTTTTGGTATAAGCAATACGTGCCAATAAATAACCTAGATATGATTTAAAGAAAAGAATTATTTTATTATTATTACAATATGCCCTTCCATCTCACTTTAAATTTAAAAGAATACCTATCTTAAATGTCTCTTAAAAACTGGACTTTATATTAGACTGATTCAATTAAACCCCTTACAGTCAAAAACGCTTTACATACTGTACATTTAGAAAAAAATTTTGTTTTTTAAAAAAAGGTTCATAGATAATATTTTCATGTCATTTGGTCAGGACATTCTGATTGATAAGGAGCTAAAAGAAGTTTAAAAGAAAAAAAAAAACACAAAAGTTCACGTCTAAAAACTGAATTTTTTCCTTTATCTGCAGTTTTACTAAAATGTCAGCAATTTTAAGATAATTTTTACACCCATTAACACCTTCAAACACTTAAGATGATTATTGATTACCAAATAGTGAAGTTAAAGTATCATAACATGCCTAAGTACTTTAATTAAAATAATATATCCAGAATGTTATAGTTGTCTAATTATTTGGCCAAGCGATTAAGCAATTTACCTGCTACCCCCACCACCACCACCGTGATTGTCCATGCCATATGACTGGTTTAGGTAGGAATCCATGGATCTTTGACCCCCATAGGATCCATGGCCATAGTCACGATCCATCCCTATAAGAGTTTAAAAACAAAAAAATTAAATGATGCTCACCTCTACTGGCACTCAAAAGAATTATTTTTAGATAAATATCCTTTAATGCCAGACCTCCATAAGATCCAGGGCCATAATCACGATCCATTCCTAAAAGAGAGCCAATAAAAAGGACATGTAAATATACCACTCTCTTCAGGAATCTTTGCATAAAACATCTAGATAGTCAAATCTATCTTCTGAGATAATTATTTATCATTAATATTCAGGTTAAACTCATACTAGACAATTAAAGGAAAAACACAGGTGATAATCTACCAAACAACCAGATTTGCCTACACAATTTGCTTTCAAAGAAAAGCATATTACTAATTAAAAAGTTCTAAATTAGAATTATTTTCAATTTAACCAATATCTATTTGACAAGGGATGACTTTAAGAATTCCAACTCATAGCAATCCTGCACTCCATCGGGTTTCCAAGACTGTAAATCTAGCAGGTAGTGGATTTAAATCACTGTACCACCAGGGCTCCTTGTAACTGTTATAAATACATAAACAAGACTGCTATGAGATAGAGCCAACTCAATGACAACTAGTAACAGTAAGTATTAGGTACTGTAAAGTACAAAAGATAATTAACATAATCCCTATTCTCAAGAATAGTCAGCATTTCATAATGAAAATTTTCATTAGTACTGTTTTCTGCATCTACCAAACAAACCAAACCCAACCCAATGCCATTAAGTTGATTCCGAATCATAGCGACCCCCACTGGGTTTCCGAGGCAGTAAATCTTTACAGAAGTAGATTGCCCAGTATTGCTTCTACGGAGTGTCTGGTAGGTTTGAACTACCAACCTTCTGGTTAGCAGTCAGATGCCTTAGGCACTGTGCTACCAGAGCTCCCTTAACTCTCAAAATGTAAATTAAAAAAAAAAAATCAGAAGCAGTCATTTTCAAATAGCCAAGTTCATAGTAACTGAAATAGAGATTTCTAAAAAGGAAAATCACAATTTAATGCCAATCTGTGATACTGACTGTAAATAAGGAGGATTCAACAAATATTTAAATCCTCAAATACTTTGGATAAAGGAAATGAATGTGAATCCTAGCAATGTAAACACTACAATAAGGATACCAAGTGTATTTGACTGCACTGGAATTCTTCTGATATTCTAACCTCTAACATGGAAAACAAATACAAGAGGTAACAAAATGAATTTGTCGTACTTTTATGCAAATAACACACACATCATATGGGTTCTCCAAACCAAGCAATTACTTCATTAATTTCCTGTGCATGCTTTTTGTATGTTATATGCATGTGTGCATTATATGTGAAAATATGGCACTATGTTTATAAAAGTGAAAAATAAAAATAAAAACCATTTAAAGGGTGTTTTCTATAAATTCCTTTAAAATCCTTCATTACTACCCTCCTCAAATTTATGAATAAATACAATAGTATACACAGCAAACACCTTAATTCTTAAAAAAAAAAGTTTTTTAACTTAAAATGCTACATTTTACTTGTAGTCATTTAAAGCTTTCTAGCCCTAATGACAACTACTTTAAAAAAATGCTACTTGGAATCTTGTCATTTTATACTTGTCAATTTTACACATTTTACACTTAAAAATCATAAAATTCAATATTTTTACTTTTACAGATTCAGGAACCAGTACCTAAAGAGAAAAAATGTGTCCATAGTCCCATAGGTATTCTCTTCTCCAGCCTCATGCTGTTTCCATTACATTAACAACTCTTCTCCTATCACTCTAAATATCTACCAGTTGAAGTCTTTTCATCTTTTAAACTCAAATATTTATCAGCTGAATACTGTATCTTTTTCTAATTAGCAATAGAAGTCTGTGGCTCTTATATGATGGTCAGAATTTGATTTTTATTGATGTTGAATACACTCTAGAGCAAGAGTTCTCAAAAAAAAAAAAAAAGGTCTACTGACCATGGGGATTGCCAGGACTCTTTTACCATGGTCCAAAAGGTCAAAACTATTTTCACAAATAATACCAAGACATCATTTCCCTTTTCCACTGGGTTGACAGTTGCACGTAAAGTACAAATAGGTAATACTGCTGGTGCTTTAGCATGAATCGAGGCTATGGCATCAACATCACACATTATTTAAAGAACTATCAATTTTATTTAAATCGTCATCCTTAAGTACACATCTTTTTACTATTACTAATGAAACTGGTAGTATAAATACAGCAATTCTGCTGCGTAACAAAATAAAATTGTCTCCAAGAAGTGTTTGTGTGACTGGTTTGTGAATTAAACTGGCCACTTTTTACAAGGAATACATTTTTTTTTTCCTAGAAAGACTGACAAACTGTGGTTTTCAGAATTTGGTATCTGGCAGACACTTCCTCAAAAAAGAACAACGTGAACCTGTCACTTCAAGGAAAGCAACTGACATTCTTTGCTGCCAATGATAAAATTTGAGCTTTCAAGAGAAAATCAGAATTTGGAAAACTTGTACCTATCATCCTGAGCTTGCCATCTTCCCAATACTTAAAAGATTTTTCTTATAAGACTGGTGGTGGTATTAACGAATGTGATTTTTTTCATACTATACAAAACCTGTCATTATTTGGATAGTCTGCATAACTCAATAAAATAGCATCTCCCAAATGTTCAATGTTTGATATTATATACAGGATCATGCATAAGGAGCTGTGGTGGTGCAGTATAAGGTATTTGACTGCTAACCAGAAGGTTGGCAATTCAAATCCACCAGCTACTCCGTGGAAAAAAGACTGGACAATCTACTTCCGTAAATATATACTGCCTTGGAAACCCAATGGGGGTCACCATGTGTCGGAATCGACTTGATGGCAATGGGTTTGGTTTGGTTTTGGTTTTATAGGATCAGGCATGGTGAAAAAAGATCCATTCAAAGTGCAAGACCAATGAATTTTAATGTAACAAGAGTACAAAAAGCATATCAAAATACAAAAATTATTAACGAGCTACTTTATGTACAGCACATGTGGCTAGTGGCTACCATAATGGACAACACAGTTTTAAACTAATAGTCATTTGTCTTTAGAGCTGGGAAGTGTATAATTTAATTTACACTCCTATCTCTCATACAGGGGGCCATTTTGAGATTAAAAGTTTCCTCCTCCACCTAAAAAAAGTGCTTTTCCTTTAAGGCCTCACATTAAAAAATAATCTTATATGTGGGTTGTCAGGTAAACAAAGTACAGTCTTATTGTCTGTTACTTCCACTAAGTTCTCTTTAGAGTTATCAATGGCTGCCTTTATAATAAATACTTTAGTTTTTCTATTCAGTGTGTTTTTTTAATTTCTCTATGGAGTCATAAAAGTGCTAAATTTATTGAACACTTACCATGTACCAGGCACTGTAGGGTACATAAAATTTAATAAAGATATTTTTACACAGCAATGATTTTGGTTTACTCTTCATAATATTGTTATTACTTAGCTAAAAAGCTAAAGAAGCCTTTAGAGTGTATACAAACAGTATAGTTATAGGAATATGAATGCTCTAAGATGACTGCTTGTTTATATATAAACACTCTTCCCAAGTTATCAAAATGAATTTTAAAATATTTTTAAAAATAAAACTATAAAAAGAAACAGTTTACTATTAAGTGAGGAAGTTATTTCACTCAGAAAAATAAAACTGTCAATGATTAAATCAAATCTCTTCTATCTCTTTAATATAAAAACTCTATAAATGTTAAAATTCATTCATGATTAAATTACAAGGAAGAGCTGTGGAACAATTAAGGGAAAAACTGACTCGTGATAACTAGCAATGTGACACGAACTCCTGAATGGAACCACTTTTTGCCACCTCCATACTACTAGCAGCACTATGGTCTAGGCCACCATCATCTCTCACCTAGATTAATGCCTACCAGGTGATTTTCCTTCTAAGTTTTACTTCATTCAGTCTACTTTGAAACCAAAACCAGAATTAAAAAAAAAAAAAGCCTGTTAAAATCACACCCAATGCTCAATACCCTCTAATGGCTTCCCATCTTATCCAAGTAAAATCAAATCCTTGAAATAATGTATATGGCTTTACGCCAGTGGTTCTTAACCCAGGAGACATAAAGTAATGTCTACAACAATTTTTGGTTGTCACAACTGGGGAACAGGAGCTACTGGAATACAGTAAGTAGAGGCCAGGGATGCTACTAAACATCCTACAATGCACAGGACGTGTATGCCCCCTAAACAAAGAATTACCCAGTGCAAAATCTGCTGAAGTTGAGAAACCCTGCCCTGTATGACTAATCCACTTCACCACCTTTTAACTTCATCATCTACCATCCTCCCACCACTTACCTGTTCACCACTCCAGCCAATACTAAGCCCCTTGCTGTTTCTCAAATACAAGCACACGCGTATTTTTACACTTGTTGCTCCCTCTGACTGGAAGGTTCTTTCCCTGTAGTTGCACTGCTCACTCTCTCAAACTTTCAGGTTTTTTAGTAGCTTCCCATCGATAAGCAAAGTACCTTTGATTTTCAATGCCTTCTGGCTACATCTCATCATCTAACCAAGTGATGCGATTCCAACTCATAGTGACCCTATCTACAGGATGGAATAGAACTGCCTCATAGGGTTTCAAAAGCTGTAAATCTTTACAGAAGCAGAAGGTATCATCATTTTCCTACAGAGCAGCTGGTGGGTTGGATTCGAACTGACCACCCACCTTTTGGTTAAAGTAGTCCAATGCTTTAACCACAGTACTACCAGAGCTCCTTTCATCACTCTAACCTCCTCTTAAAGACTGCTAAGCAAAGATTATCTGCTCTAGTTAAGCCTAGTCTCTCTGAAACAGTGTACTCAGCTCTACCTTTGTTCCAGCTGTTCTCCCTACCTTAAGTATTTTTTTTTCCAATTCACTGTTTATATAAGAAAATAGACACAAAGCAAGAAAGAAACACAGTCATTGGAAATATAAATCCATTCTAAGAAATGGAGGAAATTTGTATGACATATTTTCCAATGCCTTCTATTTATTTTAGTCTCTGGAAAACACATTGCTAACAATGAAGTATACTGTTGGAATTATGTTAGCTTCATTTGGCATCTACATTTCTTTTATTTCCTAAAACCTTTCTCTAGATAACATCATCACCTGCAATCTGACTTTCCTTAAATCTACGTTCAGTGTCACCTTCTTGTTGATTCCTTCCTCAGTTACTGTTTTAAAAATTACAGCGCACATACACTTGTTTCCCTTTTTTTGCGTTATTTTTCTCCACAGCAATCATGACCATCTTCTTTATCTTGTTTACTACTTGCTCTCACTAGACTATAAACTCCATAGGGCAGGATAATTGTTAATTTTGTTCACCGTTATTATTCTCAGCTCCTAAAATATCTGATACACAGCAAACACTCAAAAATATTTAAATGAATGAAATCAAATTATATCCATAAAATTAAGTTTCTCATCTGTAAAATGTAGATAATAATCCAGACCTCAGTGTAATCAAGTAGTGCTCTTTAGATGTAATCTAAAAAATTGTATTTCACAACATACACAGCCAGGGACCATGTGTCCTGAGATTAAGATTCAAGAGGTCTAGGGTTTGAACTGAAAAAGATATACTCTAAAAAAGCTTCCAAAGGGATTCTAAAAATCACCCCTAGATGAAAACCATTAAACTTAATACATTACTAAAAATCTTAATATTAATGACAGATTTCTAGAGATGTTTTTGCAACATTATACATTATTAAGGAAATAAACTTCTGATATTAAATCCAACTCTTCAGTAAACCCTAGGAGAGACCACTGCCTTCTATCTTTCCAAATCGCTCTCTTTGGTAACAGTACTGGTCCCAGCCAATCCAACTTAATATCCTAGATTCATTTTTACATGAGTTTTCTTATTTTCTATTACTAGTCCTGTAAGTTCTATGAGTTTTTTCCTGCAAGTTCTACAGAAACTAGTTTCTCTAGGGAACTTAAATATTTATCAGTATTGTCATCTCCCAAATTGAGAGTCTTAAATCCTTACACCTAAATTTATGAAATAGTTTTCTAGATAATTTCCGAGCTTTAAATCTAACCTATCTATGGATGCAAACTGAATTTCCTTTGGTAGTTTTACCATATTACTCTCCTGCTCAAAAATATAAATGGCTCCATTTCTTCAGCATTCCTTCAATATATATTGACTACTTCTTATATGTTGAGCCATTTTTATCTCACATCAAATGTAAAGTTTCTCTAAATCCTTAGAGATGATAAATAGAAATTAATATACCTGTAAAATGGTCTTCTTTATCTCCGAGGACATTTGCTTAGTTTTATTTCGTAAATATATCACAACTAACTTTCTTCTGCACAACACTGATTTCTTTGGGAGTCAGTATATTTAATGTCACTCCCTCCTATCTTTTATATAATGCTTTTTTTATTAATTTTTTATTATGATTTTGGTGCAGGTGTACAAAGCAGATTCATTTTACACTCAACAGTTCATACACATTTTGCTTCATGACACTGATTACAACCTCCACAATGGAAAAGCTCTTCCTACTACCTCCCAGTGGTTAGCCCTTCCCCGTGTCCTTCTTACCTATTCATTCCTGTCTGTTTAGCTCCCCCCCCCCAATCAAATGCTGTCCTTCCAATCTCTCACAGTTGACTGTTCTAAGAAGTACATTTCCCTGGAATAGCTGTTTAGCTTGTAGGCCTATCTACTGCTTGATTGAGAGCTAACTCATGGGAGTGAGTCCAATTCTAGGTGCAAAAGATAATCTGAGGCCAGTCTCTATCTAATCTGTAATTCTGGTTTTATGCCTTTGAATTCTGTCCCATATAATGCTTTTTTTAAAAAAAAAAAAAAAAAACCTGTTTGTTCCGTGTCACTTCTGTATTAAATCGTATCTGGCAGGGCCTTAAGTTTTTTAACTATTAAAATAATACCCAATTATATGCTGCATACCTCTCATGATTTCATATAATTCTGTAGTCACAGTTCTAACGTGTTTATGTAAATAATCAGGCTTCCTTATGTACTCCTCTAGATAGCTTTCTATACTAACTCATTCCAATGCACTGAGGCAAAGGACTTAAAAAAAAAAAAAAAGTCAAAATGTATCAGTAGAAAAAATACAGAACCAAGCCAATAATCTATTTGACCTGTATTACTCAGTATCAAAATCTTTAATCAACAAAAAGAACTCAGCCAGTTTCTTGTAATCCTTCTTTCAGAATGTAATCAGGGACCCTTGGAATAAAGCAATCCAAATAAACCAGACAACAGTCAAAAGACCAGGATTACTAGTGAAACTCCCAAGATTATGGCCTCAAGTCACTCTTCAGGCCTGCAATTGAACTCATTCCCCTGGCTTCAACTTCCCCAACAACAGATAAGCCTATGAGCTGAACACCTACACCTGGGAGATGCTCACCTTAGAACAATCAACCATGAGGAAAAAAAATATACAAGGGTCAAACTAATCAAAATTACTCCTAACTTTTCTGGATCTCAAATTTCCAATGCAAATATTATATATGTTGTTGTTGTTGTTGTTACGTGCCGTCGAGTCGGCCCCGACTCATAGCGATCCCTCCTTGGGTTTCCGAGGCAGTATCACTATGGAAGTAGGATTGCCCAACCTTCCTTCCGAGGAGTGGCTGGTGGGTTTGAACCGCCAGCCGTCTGGTTAGCAGGCACTATGCTACCAGAGCTCCCAAATATTATATATAGTATAACATATTTAACAGTGAGAAGTAATAGGTTAAGTGGCAAAACAATGACCGAAATAAGAAGGAACTACTTTTTTACATTTACATTATTATTAAGGATGTGAAAAGAGCTAAAATACATTCCCTCACCAAATTTAAGAATAAATGAAAGAAAATACTTACCATTAAAGCCCTGATAAGTATTTCTGCAAGCAGAGTGTGTGTAATCTATGAAGACACATGTAACAGAAAAGAATTAGTGCAGTAATTATCATATCCAAAATTATATATGCACTTATTTTAAAAATATGTAACTTTCAAATGTCATTAACTCAATTATCTAGAAAAAGAAAATACAAAATTATAATTAATACTCCATTTGAGGAAACATCTCGTTTCTTCACCACATCCCCAAATAGCAGTTTCATCATTCAAACTGGTCATCTAAAGACTAGCTGACAACGTCTGACATACAGTAACAGCTAAAAATGAGGGGACCCAGTACAGACAGAGACAACTGATAATCAATAATAAAATTTTTTCAAAAGTTTAACATTTCTTTTACCACTTAATTTGTCCTCTAGAAATGTCAAGATCTTTGCTGAGAAATGCCTTAGAGTTTGTGTGTGTGTGTGTGTATACACCTGTGCTGTCTCCATTTAAGATGCAGTACAGCTGTAAACCTCACATATATTATATGTACACATATATTGCCAATCTCCTTGTCAAAACTAATTCTTATAAAGGATTTAATTTTCCAAATAAATACTGAAGAAAAAAAGAGGAAACACAGTAATCATTTGGATACAACAAAACCCCACTACACTACACAAGATTAGATTTAGCTACATTGTTAGTCCAATTCCATCTCCCAAATACAGCAGTGGGGCTAGGGATGGGCAGCGAGAGGGAGTATTTCTGACAGGGTTCAGAATTTATCACTGACACTATTTAGCACTGTAGGCACACAATAATAAAAGCAGACATACTGAATTGTATTATTGTTTTTTTCAATTATCTACAGACAACGGATTCACTTATTGTCCAGGGGGAGGGGAGGGCGGGGAGGAGAAGAGATAACTAGCTCCCATTACCCCCAATCCCTTTACAGTCTGCTTTCCTTAGGTATTATCAGTCCCGTGATCACAACGTCCAATGAAAACAGTGTTTCTAAAGTTCACTCTTAACTCTGACCACTTCAAATATTTAAAGTTTAAACGTATCTATATCAAAACGATCAAAGTCCAACTAAAACAAACAAGAACAGAGAGTGTATTACTGCTAACAACTGAACTTCTTACTTCAAAAGTAACTTCAAAGTACTCACAAAAGGATTATTCCAATACTCCTACGCTTAGATCTGGCAGCTTTAACTCCCTGTTGCATAAAATTAAAACCAAACACAAATGATAAATAGAAGAAAGATCATTTAGTAAGACTCACATGCTGAGATCACATCTCATTCAAAGTTAAATTGTTCTGGGGGAGGTTAGAGGCTTTACAAGATATTTAGCGAATTTAGTTTTATTTAGAAATGTTTGGTTACTCAGAATTAAATCCAGTTTAATCATTCAAACCTTTTCTGAAATCTCTCTAATGCTGTCACTACACATGATTTTAGTTTGACACCATTTCCTATAAAAGTTGAGCAAGCTTAGAAGGGAGGGGAAGACCAAGTCCATTTACTTTGTGAGCCTGTGAAATGGTTTAAAGAGCTGGTGTGAGAAATGACTGAAAGGCAGTGCTAATCAGTAAGTCCAGCACAGTCGGCTGCGTACGGGTCTTAATTTGAAGGACATTTCCTGCTTACTGTGCAAGAATTCAGACCAACCTAAGTCCCACCCATACACGATCCATAGGAAAACATTTCGGGTCACGTAAATACCTGAAATTAGGGATTAAAGAACAGGTAAATTTGGTAGATAAATATCCCAGTTTGCTAACCAAAAATATCTTGTTTTCCATTTTGTACATAAACCCGTCTATACCTATTTACAGACACTCTTCAAACGTCTCTTAAACTGAGAAAACCAGAAATATCATGTGGCCAAGCCTTTGAAATGTGGCAAGACGTAATCTGTAGCTGATTTTTAACTAAATGGATAATCCGGGTCGCTCCTGTGGGGAGAATGCGAGATACGGTGGAGAAGGCCCCACACCTCGGCTCTCTACCCGAGACTAGGAAGTTGGTGTGTGTGTGGGGGGGGTAATTTCCACACTCGGCCGCCAGGGCGAGTCCGGGCACAGAGACCCGAGGCCCTCGCGCTTCTGGGAGCGTCCTTCCCCGCACCGAGGTCGGCACTGAACTCCACCGCCCGGCCCGCAGCCGGCGCCGGGCAGGCCACAAATCTGGACGCGGAGTTCCCACAAGAGGCCGACCCAGAGAGCTAAGCCCGCAGCGGGCGGGCGGCCTCAGGCCTGCAGAACAAAGCCCACGCGGCCATTTTGAGACGTTTAACAGACCCCCGGTGCAGGCCAGCCCGCTCTTGCCTGGCACAGCGACCAGCCAAAGGGCACGCTTACCGTCCTCGAAGTCCATGGCGAAAGCTCGGAGCCGACAGCCTCAGCGACGCTGGGCTGAGCTCTGGCGGGTTGGTAGTGCCTTCAAACCGCGGTCCCACACGACGAGTGCCGACGAACGAAAGCGACACTACGAGCCCGGGAGCCACAGGCCACTGCGAGGCTGGAGAGGAGGAGCCGACCGGCGCTTCCAGCCGCCGTAGCGCAGCCTACCATTGGCTGACGCGGCTTGGTGGGCGGGCTTTCGCGTGGAGGCGGGAAGCTGGGTGCCTGTCACTCTTCCGGGTTTCAGGAGCCTCAGAGGAGGAAAGAAAAGTAAAGGAACAGCAAAGGTAGCGGGAAGGCGTCAAAGACTGGCAGGGGTAGCGGAAAAGTGTGCTGAGTGCTCTGGAAGGGTTGGCTGCAGACCGCCATGTTTGATCCTGGCAAGAGCGAAAGAATCTAAAATAGTTGGAATTTCTTCCTTCAGCCCAAATTAGTAAACCATGTGCCCACATTTCTCTTTTTACTGGGTAATAGTGACTTCCTGGAAAATAAAAAGAAAAGTACTATGGAGTTTCTGCGTTGAAGACTAGCAAGTCGGGATGTTTTTAGAACTCTGTGAACAAAGGAGAACAGATTGGAAACATATGGGAATCATGGGAGCTCTGGTGGCATAATGCCTAAGGCATTTGACTGCTAACTAGAGGGTTGGCGTTTCAAACCCACCAGGTACTCCTGGGAAGGAAGATTGAGAAATCTTACATCCTTAGAGATACTGCTTGGGGAAACCGAAGGAGGGGGTCGCTGTGAGCTGGGATCTACTAGACGGCAGTGACTTTGGTTTTTGAGTTTTTTATGGGAATTACGCAAGACAGTGTACTAGCATTCTGACAGTGCAAACAAAATAAAGTACTATCAAAATTCACAAATAGGAGAGATATGTGGGAGGAAGGGTCGTTCAGTACTTTAAGGATAACTACATCTGAACACACACATACTGCTACTATCTTATTGCCACTTTGGAAATAGTGTTGAGGACAGTAGGCAAAGTTACCCACAGGGCATTATGACCCTGAAGCAGCTTCAACCGCAAACTTAAAAAAAAAAAAAAATGGAGAAGAAATAGTGATCACCAGATGAGTAAAAATAAAATACAGTTGCCATACAGTCGATTATGTCTTTTGGCAATTCCGTGTGTTGCAGAGTAGAACTGATCTGTGCTCTGTTTGCCAAGCCTTTCTACTGAGGTGCCTCTGGGTGGGTTCGAACCACCAAACTCCTCCAGAGAAAAGATCAACCTGGCAGTCTGCTCCTGTGACGATTACAGCCTAAGAAACCCAATAGGGCAGTTCTGTGCTGTCCTGTAGGGTTGCTATGAGTCAGAATCCACTCCACCAGTCATTGGGTTTTGTTTGTTTTTCACTTATCTTCTCCATCTTAATTGATTTACCCTGCTCTCCACTCTTTTCTTATTTCCTTCTTTTTTTCTCTCCTATCCATACATCTGTAGGAGCTCTGGTGCCATAGTGCCTAAGGCATTTGACTGCCAAGCAGAAGGTAAGTGGTTCAAACTCACCAGCCACTCCACAGAAGGAAGACTAGGTAATCTACGTCTATAAATATTTACCACTTCAGACATCCGAAGGGGGTCGCTCTGAGTCAGAATCAACTCAATGGTAGTGATTGTGGTTTGGTTTTGGTATACATTTTTAGAAAGGAACTCTCATAGTGTGGTGGTTAAGGCATTTGGCTGTTAACTAAAAAAAAGTTCAGTGGTTTGAATCCATCAGCTGCTTGGCATGAAGAAAATGAGGCAGTCTGCTTCCTGAAAATTTGCAGCCTTGGACATCCAATAGAAGTTGCTATAAGTTGGAATCCACTCAATGACACCGTGTTTGGTTTGGGTAAACATGCTCAGAAGCGAGGATGGCAAGACTTTTCATCTCACCTACTTTGGGCATGTTATCAAGAGGAACTAGTCCCTGAAGAAGAATGCCATGCTTGGTAAAGAAAAGGCTCAGCAAAAAAGAGAAAGACCCTCAAGAAATGGATTGACACAGTGGCTCTATTAAAGGGCTCAAACATAGCAACAATTGTGATGATGGCACAGGACAGGCCAACAGTTTCCTCCTGTGGTACATAGGGCTATGAGTCAGAACTGACTTGACAACACCTAACAACAACACATGCTTTCTATTCAGCTGAAATGAACATATTAAAAATTGAACTAATAATTTTCTTCCTCAAACCTACTCATCCTCCATTTTTCTTTCATGTTCTTTGGTAGCATCATGAGCAATCACCCAGTAATTGGAGCCAGAAAACATAAACTCATCCAGTCAAGACTCTGTCCTTTCTCACCTCCCACCCCCAAATCCATACTGAAGTCTTTTTTCTCTCAACTGCTTATTGCCTTCTAAAATTTAAGCCTGCCCCCTCTCCTTCCCCTACTGCCAATACCTGAATCCAGACTCTCATTATCTCCCAAACTATTGCAGTAGTTTCCTTATTAATTCCTCTGTCCTTCACCTTCCAGTTGGTTCTCAGCTTCCTCAGGGCTGCAGGTATCTAAATGCAAATCTGAACAGATGTTTCTTAGCCTCTATCTTGAGTTGGGTAACTTGAGGCTTCTTAACCTGGAACACTGACTTGAGGGCGATGGATTTGGTTTTAGTGACCTAGGGCATACCTAGCTGGATTTGGCCACTGCCTCACATCCTGCCATCTCCCTCCTCCCCTCACACACTGCTACATGCCATTCCCAAAAATACCCCTGTGCTTTTTTATGGTGCCAAGCTTTTTGCTTTTGTTGTTCTCTCTGCTTGGAACACCAGGACCCTAGATGGTATAGATGGTTTGCACACAAATATTAACCTGAAAGTTAATGGTTCAAACCCACACAGCAGCACCACAGAAGAGAGGCCTGGGAATCTGCTTCTGTAAACATTACAGCCAAGAAAACTCTATGGAGTAGTTCTATTCTGTGACACTATGAGTCAGAACTGACTGAATGGCAATGGATTTGGTTTTTTTCTTTGTTTTTGTATTTTTCTGCTTGGAACACCACTTGGTCAACCCCACTCATCATCAAAACACAACTAGGATTTACTTCTAAGAAGTTCTCCCAGATTCCACCCCCTCTCCTGAGGCTATAGTTCTCATTAATTTGCATCTGAATTACCAGAGATCTGGTTAAAACTTAGATTCTCAATCACTCAGTCAGGGGTGGAGCCCAAGAGTCTGCTTTTGGAATGAATTCCCAGGAGATACTACAGCTATTGTTTGAACCATATTTACAATAGTAAAGCCCTGGGCTCCATTAAATGCTCCTATTCTGAGTTTCTCTGTTACAGCACTTCCTTCCATGCATTAAGTACTCTTGGGCTTTTTGGCTCCCAGCATTAAACTGTGAGCTCTTTGAGATTAGAAAGTATCCTCTGTATCATAAATTCCAAGTACACATTGGGTACTGGATAAATGTTTACCAAATAGAACTGAACTGAAACTTCTTACTTCCTCCCTCCATCATTTTTTCTTCCATTTATTTCTAGCAAAGGAATGATTTTGTAACCTAAGGTCTTCAGGTCTTGACATGACTCACTCAGAGCCTTCGAGTCAAACCTGACTCATAGGGACCCCTCCTTGGGTTTCTGGGGCAGTATCTCTAGGGAAGTAGATTGATCAACCTTCCTTGCGAGCAGTGGCTTGTGGGTTTGAACTGCCAGCCTTCTAGTTAGCAGTCACACGCCTTAGGGCATGACTGTTGTTCTTATTATGTGCCGTCAAGTCGGATGTGACTCATAGCGTCCCCTCCTTGGGTTTACGAGGCGGTATCACTACAGAAGTAGGATTGCCCCATCTTCCTTCCGAGGAGTGGCTGGTGAGTTTGAACTGCCAGCCTTCTGGTTAGCAGTCAAGTGCCTTAGGCACTATGCTACCAGAGCTCCTTGGTGTATCTATGTTGTTGTTGTTGTTGTTTGCTGTCGAGTCGGCCCTGACTCATAGCGACCCCTCCTTGGGTTTCCGAGGCAGTATCACTATGGAAGTAGATTGCCCAACCTTCCTTCTGAGGAGTGGCTGGTGGGTTTGAACCGCCAGCCTTCTGGTTAGCAGTCAAGTGCTTTAGCCACTATGCTACCAGAGCTCCCAAAGCTCCTTTCATCACTCTAACCTCCTCTTAAAGACTGCTAAGCACATACCATACCGCCCATCAGCCACTCCTCCTCAGAAGGAAGGTTGGGCAATCCTATTTCCGTAGTGATACTGCCTCAGAAACCCAAGGAGGGGTCGCTATGAGTCGGGGCCGACTCGACAGTACATACCATACCACCCACCAGCCACTCCTCAGAAGGCTGGTGGGTAGGCAGAGCTAAAAGAGCTTTGTAACAGTGCCTGAGCCTGCCTGGCAGAGGCCAAAGGCCAGAGAGGCATGTCTTAGGGCATAGCAGAAGAGAGACTGTCCTGATCGAAGAACTGTATTCTGAGCACATTCCTGAACCTGAACCATTACTCCCCTAATACATCCCATAATTGTGACTATTGTCTGTGAGTTCTGTGTGGCCATTGCAACAAATTATTGAACCCAGCAGAGAAGTAGTGAAGGGCTGTGGGAGGGATGGCTGGTGTCAGAATTGGTAAAAGGCTAGAGGGTGATGGCATGTGTGGCCTCATAGGAATAAGCCTTGGGCTGCTAATGGTGATTCTGGTCTTCGTCTTGTGAAGTTAGAGGAGGTCAGAAGATGCCATGTCCTTTTTGCAGCACAAATGTATGGAGGACCAGAATATACATGTCTCTTCTCCCTTTCTTTCCTTGTGAAGAGACATGTGGCCATACCCCCAGAAAACCTAAATCAAATCAGTTGTCATGGAATCAATTCCAACTCATGATGACCCAGGTGTTTTCAGAGTAGAACTGCACTCCTTAGGGTTTTCAATGGCTATGTTTTTCAGAAGTAGATCACCAGGCTTTTCTTTTGTATTACCACTAGGTGCATTTGAACTGCCAATGTTTCCATTAGTAACCAAGTTCTAACTGCTTGCTTCATCCAGGGACCTTTCCTACCCCAGAGATTCCCCAAAATACCTGAGTCTACCAAGCTGCCCTTTAACTCATTTATTCCACATATATTTATTGAGCAGCAGCTAGGTGCCAGGCACTGTTTCTCATGTCATTGCTATCTCTCTCTCACCACCCAGTCAGGCTACCTAACATTCATACCTTGTTATGATCATGTTTTTATGCAAGGGGGACAATGCCTTATACAAGTTCCGATATCATTTCATCTATATTTTGCAATAGGAGTAGATTCAACATCTATTGGGGAAAAAAGGAGAATGGAGCTCTTTATAAGCAGAGAGGGAAAAAAAAGAAAAGATGTGAGGCCTGAGACCAAGAGAAGATTGCAGAAAAGAGGAAATGAGCGGTTACACTTAGAACCTGGTCCTGAGGGAATAGTCACAGAAGCTGCCACCATTCCACTACCTGGCACCTGCAAATAGCTTGGTGAGTGGACTCACTGAGGACCCTGGAACCTTTGTGTCTTGTTTCCTAACTCTGCCTACAAACCTGCTCCAACAACACACAAACCATCTGCTGTTTCTGAGCAAGCCATGATATTTCCACATTTTCATGTCTTCATGCATGTTTCTCTCTCTGCTTCTATTGTGTCTCCTCTCTGCCTCCACCATTCTTCAAGGTTCAATGTAAATGTCACCACTTTTTGAACACTTTTACAAAATCCATCTCCCTATGTGTAATCTTATTAGTTAGTTAGCTAGGTAGGTAGTTCTTACTCCTTGTTCACACTCTCTGAGAGTGGGGACCCTTCTTTGTAGCCCTTTATTTGGCCTGTGCATAACACATTGTCACTGTATGTCAAATGAGAAGAGCATTAGCTGAAATCACCACTGAAAAGAAGACTTAGACTGAAATTGGGCACCCAGGACTTTATTTACACAAACCTACAGCATCCAGTAATCATGTTGGAAGGTAAGCAGATAGTGGTATTGAAAAGAGAGTACTGATTTCACAAAGATTTGTTAATTTGCTTCCACATAATCTTCCTCTCATATTTTTTAGGGTATCCATAATCAGAGAAGGAAGTCAAGAATTAAGAAATTACTATCTTTATCACAATGCAGTTACCCTTGATATAACCAAATAATTCCTACAAGGGAAAGTTGGTTACAAGGATACAATAGTGGAAAACTGCTAAAACAACTGGTGAGACAACATTGCAGGAACATGTTTTATACACAAGGGAAGAGGTCTTTTCTGATTTTAATATAGAACTTCAAAAAGATACAGATATCTCCAAAATCAGAAAGAAAGAGCGGTTAAAATAATAACATACCAAAAGTACCATGGGCTGTCAGAAGAACTAACAAATTTGTCCTGGAAGACGTGCAGCCAGAATGCTCCTTGGATGCAAGCATGGCCAGACTTCATCTAACCTACTTTGGTGAGGGGACCATTCCCTGGAGAAGGATGTCATGCTTGATAAAGTGGAGGGTCAGGGTGGTGGTTATGTTTGTGTGTCAACTTGGCTAGGCCTGTTTGAGTGACTGGGCAGCTGGATGTAGTATTCCCCATGATGAAACTGGTAATCAACTCCATGGTAGAATCTACTGTGAGCAGCTGAGTAGCTGCCTTTGGGTATGTGGTCTGTTTCCTGTATATAAGCAGCAGCTTTGGGAATGGTCTCCAGCTTATGGCATACTTGGATCCTCCATGTAGCCATGTTGTTGTTCAACAGCCTGCCATGCTCTGCCGACCTTGGGACTTACAATGGACTTGAATTAATGGCCTGCCGTGTGGTTTGGTAACATTGGGACTATGCCATTTTATTTGTTGACCTTGGCTTGTTAGCCTTAGCAGCCAGTAACTGCTTGGGTGAAGAGATGCCTCTAGCTTAAGCGGGCTGGGAGCAAGATGCAGAGCTAAAGCCCAAGGTCGAGGGGCTTTCACCCAGCCCCCAGAGCCTAGCACTTTAAACTCGGACTCCTAACTTCTCTAACTGTAAAAGAATAAACTCCTGCTTATTAAACCCATCCCATTTGTGGTATATTCCTGTCAGAGTGGCACTAGGTAACCAGAACAGTCAGCAAAAAAGGGGAAGGCCGTCAATGAGATCGAATAACACAGTGGCTGCAATGATGAGCTCAGGTATAGCAAGGTTGGTGAGGCTGGTACAGAGCTGGGCAGTGTTTCTGTTGTACATAGGGTTGCTGTGAGTCAGAGCCGACTCTACAGCACCTAGCAACAACAACAACAACAACAACAAAACATTTATTAAGCCCTCTGTATAAATAAATGTTCTAAAGTACAGGTATAACTCTTCTTAATCTGCCCAACAATTTTATGATATATGCACTATTATTATTGAAGAACTAGAGAAGCCATCTTGCTGAGAAATTACAGAAGGATAACAAATTAAGCTTTTGGGACCTCCATTAGCTGATGTGGCACAACACAAGATGAGAAGAAACAGGTGCAAATATCCATTAATAATTGAAACATAGAATATACAAAGTATGAATCTAGGACAATTGGAAGTTGTCAAAAATGAAATGGAACACATAAAGATTGATATCTTAGGCATTAGTGAGCTGAAATGGACTGGTTTTGGCCATTTTGAATCAGACGACCATATGATCTACTATGGTGGGAATGACAAATTGAAGAGAAATTGTGTGACATTCATCATCACAAAGAATGTATCAAAATCTATCCTGAAGTACAATGTTGTCAGTGATAGGATAATATCCATATGCCTACAAGGAAGACCAGTTAACACTACTATTATTCAAATTTACATACCAACCACCAAAGCCAAAGATGAGGAAATTGAAGATTTTTACCAACTTCTGCAGTTTGAGATTGTCTGAACTTGCAATCAAGATGTGTTGATTATTACTGGTGATTAGAAAGCAAAAGTTGGAAACAAAGAAGAATCACTAGCAGTTGGAAAATATGGCCTTGGTGATAGAAATAACACTAGAGATCACATGATAGAATTTTGCAAGACCAATGACTTATTCATTGCAAATACTTTTTTTCAACAACACAAATGGTGGCTATACACATGGACTTCCTTAGATGGAGTACACAGGAATGAGATTGACTGCATCTGTGGTTAGAGGCGATGGAGATGTTTCAGCCAAAGCAAGGCCAGGAGCTGATTGTGGAATAGACAATCAACTGTTCATATGCAAGTTCAAGTTGAAGCAGAAGATAATTTTAAAAAGTCCAGGAGAGCCAAAATATGACCTTGATTATACCTCTCCTGAATTTGGAGACCATCTAAAGAATAAATTTGATGCATTGAAAATCACAGGAACTGTGAGATGACATCAAGAACATCATCCATGAAGAAAGCAAAAGGTCATTCAGAAGACAAAAAAGGAAGAAAAGACCAAGATGGATGTCAATAGAGCCTCTGAACCTTGCCCTTGAATGGAGAATAGCTGAAGCAAATGGAAGAAATGATAAGATAAAAAAGCTGAACAGAAGATTTCAAAGAGCACCTCTAGAAGACAAAGCCAATTACTGTAAGGAAATGTGCAAAGACCTGGAGTTAGAAAACCAAAAGGGAAGAGCACACTCAGCATTTCTCAAGCTGATAAAATTGAGGAAAAAAAAAAATTCAAGCCTTGAGTTGCAGTACTGAAATATTCTATGGGCAAAATATTGAATGATGCAGGAAACATCAAAAGAAGATGAAAGGAATACACAGAGTCACTGCACTGAAAAGAATTGGTCAATGTTCATCCATATCAGGAGGTGTCATATGATCAAGAACCAATGGTATTGAAGGAAACAGTCGAAGCTACACTGAAGGAATTGGCAAAGAACAAGGCTCCAGGAATACCCGTTGAAATGTTTCAATAAACGGATGCCCCACTGGAGGCACTCACTTGGCTGTGCCAAGAGATTTGGAAGACAGCTACCTGGCCAAATGACTGGAAGAGATCTATATTTGTACCAATTCCAAAGAAAGGTGATCCCACAGAATGTGGAAATGTCAAACAATATCATTAACATCACATGCAAGTGAAATCTTACTGAAGATAATTAAAAAACAGTTACAGCAGTGTATCGACAGAGACCTTCCAGAAATGCAAGATGGATTCAGAAGAGGACGTGGAAGGAGGTATATCATTGCTGATATCAGATGGATCTTAGCTGAAAGCAAAGAATACCAGAAAGATGTTTACTTATATTTTATTGACTATGCAAAGGGATTCAATTGTGTGGATCATAACAAATTATGGATAACATTGAGAAAAACGGGAATTCCAGAACACTTGATTGTACTCATGAGGAACCTGTACATAGACCAGGAGGTTGTCATTCAAACAGAACAAGGGGGTACTGCATGGTTTAAAATCAGGAAGGAAGTGCATCAGAGTTGAATTCTTTCACCATACTTATTCAATCTGTATGCTGAACAAATAATCTGAGAAGGTGAACGATATGAAGAAGAATGTGGCATCAGGATTTGAGGAAGACTCATTAATAACCTGTGATACACAGACAACACAACTTTGCTTGCTGAAAGTGAGGATGACTTGAAGCACTTACTGATGAAGACTGAAGACTACAGTCTGCAGTATGGATTATACCTCAATATAAAGAAAACAAAAATCTTCACAATGGGACCAATAAGCAGCATCATGATAGATGGAGAAAAGATTGAAGTCATGAAAGATTTCATGTTACTTGGTTCTACAATCAACACCAATGGAAGCAGCAGTCAAGATGATGAATAAGGAAGACCAAAGAACAGTTGATGCATTTGAGTTGTGGTGTTGGTAAAGAATACTGAAAGTACTATGGACTGCTAGAAGAGCTGACAAATCTGTTCTGGAAGAAGTGCAGCCGGAATGTTCCTTAGAAGTGAGAATGGCCAGACTTTGTCTCACCTCCTTTGGTCATGTTGTCAGAAGAGACCATTCTCTGGAGAAGGATGTCATGCTTTGTAAGGTAGAGTGTTGATGAAAAAGGGGAAAGCCCTCAACAAGGTGGATTGGCACAGTGGCTGCAATGGTGGTCTCAGGTATAGCAAGGATTGTTAGGCTGGCAAAGGTCCTGGCAGTATTTCATTCTGTTGTCCATAAGATTGCTGTGAGTTGGAGACGGCTCAACAGCACCTAACCACCACCACAACAAATTAACAGCTATGATTAGGGTAGACATTAACCATGATGATTAATTTTTCTGTCTTTCTTTTCTCTCTCTCCTTCCTTCTACATAAATAGTTTAGTCACTCTAGGCTGTTTTCTTTCCTTACATATCCCTTTGATCATGTGACATAAACTTACTGCCCATATTTAGCTAACTGCTAAATAACTGCGGTTAATGGATCGAGACACGCTGAGAAAAGAGACACCAAGCAACCAAGATAAAGAAGAAATAGGGACATCCTCAACCAAGAGCCCTGAGTGTTCCCACTCCCACATTTTCCCCTCTTCTAGAGTTAATTTTTCTGGACAAGTACGAAGAGTTTACAAAACATTTCTGACTAAAGCAGGTTTTACATCACTGACCAAACCAAACTCCCTGCCACTGAGTTGAGTCCAACTCACAGCAACCCCCATTGGGTTTCAGAGGCTGAGACAGAAAGTTCACAAGGAAGAGATGACTCATCCTGATAATAAGAATAAGACATTGTCAGCATTCCTTAACCCCTCATACCCCTTAGCCTAAATCTTTTTAAAAACTCTAACCTTTCCTTGGGGAGACAGACTTTTCAGAGAAACGATTCTCCTGTCTCCTTGGGTATTGATACTCAATACATTCTTTTGCTGTCCCACTTTACCTGTTGTGATAATTGGCTCTATGCAACAGGGGGTAAGAACCTTGTTCCTGAACCTTGGCGGTTCAAACCCACCAGCCACTCCTCAGAAGGATGATTGAACAATCTACTTGCGTAGTGATACTGCCTCGGAAACCCAAGGGGGGTCGCTATGAGTCGGAACCAACTCCACGGCAGTGAGTTTGGCTTGGTTTTGGTTTATTGTGTTCTACTGAGCAGTTATTGCATCCTAGGAATTTCAATGAAACTTTACATGCCTTATTTTCGAATCCTTACAAGAAAGTAAGTTATACTGTTTTCTAAATGAGAAAAATTGAGGTGAAACTAAGTTCCTTGCTCAAGGCCATGCTGGCTCTATATTTCATAGTAAATATTATATACTCATGCTCAGGTTTGTTGGTATATGGAGCTGACCTTATACACTCAACATCATAAGGGTTCTCAGGTTAAAAAAAAAAAAAAGACTTTGCTAAACTATAGATCTTCTTGCGTAAGTGTGCATAACATGGTCAAAAAGAACTTCATATTAATAGAAGTAATTATGAATATTTTAGAGATCCCACATCATCCTGTGCTCCAGGACATCTTCAAATTGAAAAAATTCCACTAGTTTCTTATGCAGTTCTTTCCGAAAATACAAAAAAACAAACCCACCTCTATGGAGTCGATTCCAACTCATATTTACCCCCATTGGGTTTCTAAGGCTATAAATCTTTACAGAAGCAGTCTGCTTCCTCTGCCTTTCCAAGAAAGCAAGGTAAAATTCCAAACACAAGAATGTTTCTAAATGTAATAGCTGCCTTTTGTCCTTAGGGACATATCCTATAAAGCATACATTTCTGGAAAATAGGTGTAGTGATTAAAGCATTCAGTTGGCAAACCAAAAGTGGTTTAAACCTACCAGCAGCTGATCCATGGGAGAAAGATAAGGCAGTCTGCATCTGTAAAGATTTACAGCCTTAGAAACCCTATGGGGGTCACTATGAGTCAGAATTGACTTAATATGGTACACTTGCTTCCCTTGAGTTGATTCTGGCTCATGGTGACCTTATGATACAGAATAGAAATGTCCCATAGTGTTTCCAAAGCTGTAAATCTTTACAGAAGCAAACTGCCATATCTTTCTCCTGCTGAGTTGTTAGTGGGTTCAAACCACTGACCTTTTGTTTAGCAGTTGAGCAATTTAAGCACTGCACCACCAGAGTGCCTTAAAACCAAACCAAACCAAACTCACTGCTATCAGGTCCACTCACACTGCTATCAAGTCAATTCAGACTCTTGTTGTTGTTGTTGTTATGCGCCGTCGGGTCGAGTTGGACCCGACTCATAGTGATCCCTCCTTGGGTTTCCGATGCTGTATCACTACAGAAGTAGATTGCCCAACCTTCCTTCCGAGGAGTGGTTGGTGGGTTTGAACCTCCAGCCTTCTGGTTAGCAGTCAAGTGCCTTAGGCACTATGCTACCAGAGCTCCCATTCGGACTCTTAGCAATACCCACTGGGTTTCCAAGGCATTAAATCATTACGGAAGTAGATTTCCCAGTCTTCCTTCTGGAGAGTAGCTGGTAAGTTTGAACCTCCAACCTTCTGGTTAGCAGTCAAACGCATTAGGCACTGTACCACCAACCAAAACCAAACTCATTGCTATCAAATAGTCCCAACTCATAGCAACCCCTCCTTGGGTTTCCAAGGCAGTATCATTACAGGAGTAAATTGCCCAATCTTCCTTCCAAGGAATGGCTGGCGGGTTTGAACCTCCAGCCCGATAAATTTTAATTTACTATGTACTCTGTTGAAAGCAAACTGGATGCAGCATCTGTGAACCTCATCGAGAGCCAGAATCCATTTAGTGGATCTCCTTGCTGGATCCCCTTTCTTCCTGCCTCTGACACATGTGTCTCTCCCAGAGCTGCAGGCATCATTGGAGGAAAAGATGACTGTCCTAGAAGAGGGCAAAGGACTACAAGGAGTCAAATTATCCTGCTGGAACATCTAATGCTTCTTCAGGAGGTTACCCCACCAGGCTAGGTCTCTCCACTAGCTAATGAACCACCGGATGGTAGAGCTTTCATCTTTGTTTCTCCCGCCTGCTAGCCCTATACCTGGAAATGTTGTTAGCTGCTGTGAAGTCAGCTCCAACTCATGGAGACCACACATAGAACAAAACACTGCCTGGTCCCGTACCATCTTCATGATCACTGATATATTCAAGCCCATTGTTGCAGCTATTGTGTCAATCCATTTCACTGAGGGTTTCCTTCAATGTCTTGGCCTTCTACCATAACGTCCTTCCCTAGCAATTAGTAGACTCCTTACAATGTTTGTTAAATGAATACAAAGGAAATAGACCCATATCCAGCTCCTGTATTTAGAAAGCTTCAATTACATGTTAAGGTAACACTTAAAAATAAAAATATAGACATGTAAACTCCAATCATTTAGGTATATAATCTAAGTCCCCATCTTTAGTGCCCTACCCCACCACATACAGTTTACAAACGGGAAGGAAAAAAAAAAACGCAGTCCTAGAATACCCAGTAGATGGCACCACACACCAAATATAGTCAAGGTTCAGCTCCTGAACTAAGGGTGAAAGCTCCGGTTCCTGCTGGTCTGAAGGGTTCTAAATGGACATGGGTTAGAGACTACACCTATGGACCTGCACTTTACAGGTACCTCTATTTCTATTTTGGTTCAACTGTAGATATAAAATTTTCTGTTTGCTTTGTGTCCTAGAAAGCATATAATCTTTAGATTTAATGTTTAGTGATGACTTTTAAAACATGAAACAATGGCAAATGCTGCTTATGATTCTGAATTTGAAAAGCAAAATACCCAGTTTTATATACAGTTTGATAACAGCTATGTCACTAAATTTTTAAAATGTGTGTAAATGAAATGGAAAGAAAAATTCCAAAATCTGAACAGTGATTCTTTTTGTGATGACTTTTTGTATACATATACACATATATACTTAGTCTTCTGTAGTCTCCAACTTTCTTGAACATTTTCATAATGTAAAGTATTGATTTGACACAAAACTAAATGTAAATATTTAGTAATCATTAGTGCTTATAAAAAGTTCTCCTTTTTATAAGCCCATCAACAGAAGAATGGATAACCAAACTATGCTATATACACACAATGGAATACTATGCAACCCCAAAGAATAATGCAGAATTGGCAAAACACTGCATAATGTGGATGAACTTGAAGGACATTATGAACTTGGAGGACATTGAGTGAAATAAGTCAATCACAGAAGGACAAATATTGTATTAGTCCGTTGTTGTAAAAAGTCAAAGTTTATATATGGAAGGAAATCTTCTTTGTTTGTTACCAGGCGTAGGAGGGGAGGGGAGGGAACATTGTTAGATAGGTAGAGACAAGTTTTGATTTGGATGAAGAGAAGGGCAATATACCAAATGTGAGTGATCAACACAGTGATATTGAGGAAGAGGAAGACATAGAGAGGTATGTAGGAGGTATAAACAACAAAGATGAACCCTTTGCACATACAGTACTGCATTGTCAGTGAAGGCAAACATTGATATATGGGTAGATAGATGGGTGGACAGGTGGAACTATTAGGTATGCAGGGAAGGAGTGTGTCCAAGACCATGTATAGGGTTGGTAGACAAAGTTTCTACAAGTGTATTGGTATGTTCTGTAAGAATTCCCAGGTATATAGTAGAGCTAATAAGGGGCATGGTTGTAGTCACTTCTTGGCCACAGCCAGCTACCCAGGGGGAGCGAGTAGTTGGACCTGTGGGATTGGGACTATAGTCGCAGGGGCTATCAATCTAAGTTGTCATAACATACTACACAAAACATTGTTCCACTTCCAACTTTGGTTAGTAGCAACTGGGATCTTAAAAGCTTGAAAGTGGCCATCTAGATGGGTCTTTTCTCACCCAGATCCTAGAAGAATGAAGAAAACCAAAGATGCATGGAAACAATTAATCCAAGCAACTGGTATACCATGTGATCCTCAGCCTATATGACTATGAAACCAGAAGAACTAGATGGTGCCTGGCTACCATTGTCAGCCACTCAGAGGGGGATCTATGTAGGAGATCCTAGATAGAGTGGGAGAACAATGTGGAAAAACTCAAAATCATTAAGAAAAAAAAAAAAAAGAGCAGGTTTGCTGGTCTGATAGAGCCTGATGGAACCCCTGAGACTATGGCCCCTAGTTGCCCTTCAGGTCTGGGATTGAACCCACTCCTGTGGCTTCCAGCCAAACAAAAAGCAGACATATGAGCTGAACATTTACATTAGGTAGATACACTCCTTGGATAGCAAGGATCATGGAGCTGGTGCAAGATCGGGCAGTGTTTCGTTCTGCTGTGCATGGGGTCACTATGAGTCGGAAGCAACTCGATGGCACCTAACAACAACAACTTGGAGAGATCAATCATGGGAGAATAGAAGGGCTGTGTATGCACAGGGAGACAGCTCAGGGGGCAGGAGTGCATGGGAGGAAAGGACACAGGGAAGAGGTAACTATGGGGAGGAAGTAGGAAGAGAGCTGTTGCATTGTGGGAGACTGCAGTCAATGTCATGAGACAAAGTATACAAACTGCTGTATGGCAAGTGAATTTGCTCTCTAAACTTTCACCCAAATCACAATTAAAATTAAAAAAAAAAAAAAAAGTTCTCCTGAGCCAAGTATTCTATTTGATTCTCTTTGGAGAATTGTTGGTGGGGTAGGATAGGCAGAGCCTCGATGGGAGTCCCTGGGAGTGGCAAACTGTTAAATGCTCCACTGCTAACTGAAAGATTGGTGGCTTGAACCGCCTAGGGTGCCTAAGAAGAAGGGCCTACCAGTCTGCTTCCAAGAGGTACTCTAACACTCTAACACGTGTGGGGTTACCATGAGTCAGAATCAACTCAACAGAAATGGCTGGTTTTATTACTTGTTTGATTTATTGACTGTTAATATCACTGATTCTCAATTGCTGCTCTAGAATCATCCAGGGAACTGTCACCAATATTTTAATTATTTTCAAGACCCTTAAAAGAAGTGATATTGAAATCAACTCTCTTCTTTAGTAACTTGAACTCCTTGAGAAGATGTCAGGTCTAGAAAAGGGATTTTACAGGCTGAATGAAAACACATTCACCCATCAATCTGTGTATGGAAAATGGTGAAGCAACAGCACTGTGAATCAGGGCTGGTACAGGCACGTGTACATCTTACAGCTCTAAAAGCTGGCTCAATTCCAGTATTTCCTCTAACTCTGCTGCAGCCCATGGGAGGTAATTAGCTAATGACAGTAAAGGGCTTTTAAACTTGAAACATGCTGTATATATGCTAAACAACACAGAAAAGACACAGAGGATTTCCACTGACTGCCAATACTTTTCAACCAGATACTTGATGCATCTTTCAGCCAATTTTTCTTTTGTAACTGAAATCTTCCTAATCTTTAATCCAAAGGAAACAAAATGAAATATTTATTTTTAAGTGCCTTTCCTACAAATCAAAGACTTAAGAAGATTTTCCTGCCCCAACAAAACATTGTCTTGTAATATGGTTTGTGTGACTGAAGATAAGCAGTTGTCCGCTTTGCTTGGATGATTGAAAAGTGGGAGCAATACAAAGGTAGGGTCTTACTAGGTGGTCCAGTATGAGTCCTGTGACTGCCCTACCCAGCACCTTTTGTTTTAGAGCAAATGATTCACCCACAGGGTAATTAAATAGTTTGAACTTCCAGTGAAAAACAGCAGCCTTTTCTTGCTTCCTTGCTCAGTTCCCGTTTCCTCTGTAGAGGAAACCTCTTGTTTCTTCTGCTTTGAGATCCTTTGGTGTTTACTTTCCTTGTACTCTATGTCTCCTTGGTTAATCAATCAACTTTAGCCAATATCAATTGATCCCCCAGAATGAAAATGAACATGTATCTCATAGTCTCATATTCCCTTCAATGTTTGGTAGCAATGGTAGTATTTTATTTCCTCTACTGGTACTAAATTTTATATCTTTAAATAAGTACTCAACTTTCTATTTGTTTTTAAATCTCTGGACTTCCTATACTATAAAGTTAAGATATTGGTCCCCCTTCCCCATTCTTCCACTTTCTTCTCCCTTCCATTGTTGTCAGCTACACTTTATCACTAACACAATTATTAATATTTGCAACTATGGAAATTTCTTCCATACTTTGTCCATTGGTTGACTTCAAAAGTTAAAAGCCAATGTAATTCCATACAAACAGTACAGTATAGAAGGGGGTGGAACTATACAGTTAAGAAAATCTGATAAACAAACACTACTGCAGCCAAGTGTTCCAGGTCCCCTGACATGTATCTCAAGTATATATCCTTGATTTCATGTGATAAAAAAGGCAGTTTACCTCTGTGGTCTTCCTCCTAAAAACCCATAACCCCAGCTTCAATATAAGAAAAAAATCAGAGAAACCTCACTTGAGGAACATTCTACAAAATATCTGACCAGAATGCCTCAAAACTGTCAAGGTCATCAAAAATAAGGAAGGTCTGAGAAACTGTCACAGCCAAGAGGACGCTAAGGGGATATGATGGCTAAATGTAATGGATGGGATCCTGGAACAGGAAAAGGACAGTAGATTAAAGAGATTTGAATGAAGTATGGACTTTAGTTAATTAGTATAATACAAGTACATTAATTGCAGCAAATACACCATACTAATGTAATAGAGTTATCGTATGGGAAACCAGGAATGCTGCATTATTTTTGCAAATTTTCTATAAATATAAAACTATTTTTAAAAACATTAAGTTTATTAAAAAATAAAAATAGAACCAAAACAATACAATGCATTAACTTTATTATGATTAATATAAACAACTGTCCAGTGCAGATATGCTAGGATGACATTTTCTCTTCCATAGATTCAGTGTTACAATCCTAGATCTCTCAAAAGAAGCAATTTGCAGCATCAAAGTCAATAGATTCCCTTTTTTCAAACTCCATCAACTGTTTACATTCCTGACTAGTTTGCTTCCTGCAAAGGTCTGTGACTATATTGTTCAGAATTTTCTTTCTTGGGTTTCTGATTATCTTTTCATCTTGTTTTTTCTAGGCTGTGGCATTTGCTATCCATGTCAACCATTAATCCTCCCTCCTCACTTTCTGTCTCTTAGAAATGTGTTGAAATCTCCAGCTCATTGGTGTCTCCACCACACATGTTTTAAAAATTTGTTTACATGTATTTCAGTGGTGTCATAGGAGGGAAACAAGCATACACAGGCTCAATCTCCTGTTTTGAAAGAGAAACTTACTTCACTTTTCCTATAGAATTTTCTAGAGTGTACTAGCTCAAGGAATGAAAAGGATTTGGGGCCCTACTCTTGGCTATATCTCATCCTCATGGAGAAAGAAATAATGCATTTGATCAATCAGTGGCTATCTTAGTTATCTCATGCTGCCATAACAAAAAAATATCACAAGTGGGTGCCTCTAAAGAAAAAACATTTATTTTCTCACAATTTAGGAAGTTAGATGTCTGAATTGAGAATGTAGCTCTAGGGGGAGGTCATTCTTTGTTTACTTCAGCTTCTCATAGCAGTAATCCTTGAAGTTCCTGGACTTGAAGATGCATCTGCCACATGTGTCAGTCTTCATATGGTATGCTCCCATCCCCATCCCATGTTTGTCTCTGGATCTATTCTGCTCTTTTAACACCAGAGTGATTGGGTTTAGGACCCACCCTACTCTGATATGACCTCTTTAACAAAACAAAAACCAAAAAGCCAAACGTATTGCCATTGAGTCGAATCCGACTCATAGCAACCCCTCCTTGGGTTTCTGAGGAGGTATCACTACAGAAGTAGATTGCCCAACCTTCCTTCCGAGGACAAAGCCCTTATTTCCAAACAGAATTCCATTCATTGGTATAAGGACATACTCAATACATACTTTGGAGGGATATAGTTCAATCCATAACAATTGTTTTCCTGTCACCAGATATTTCTTGAAGTAGATTATTCTGATAATCTAAGCCTCTACCTTGTTTTTAAAGAAGTGCATGATTGTAGGAAAATGGATTCTAAAAGAAACATTCCTGAATATTGAACAGGCCCTTACAAAAAGCACATCCAAGGACTTTCAACATTGTCTTGGATGAGGTAAGTGGGATGAAAAGAATTTTAGAAGAGACAGATAAGTCTGAAACAGCATTTAGTGATCATGTAGCTCTAATCCCAATCCCTGACTTTTCCACTGAGGACATAAAGCCCTGGTGAAGTTAAGGTTTTACTCAGTCAGTCAGGTTGTTGTTGTTGTTATGTGCCATCGAGTCACACCCGACTCGAGGCAGTATCACTACGGAAGTAGATCGCCGCGTCTTCCTTCCGAGGAGTGGCTGGTGGGTAAGTGGAAACAGTGAGGCTAGAAAGCAAGTTACAGAGCTTTCTGATGTACACCCTACGGTTGACTCTTAATTTCCTCTCTTCCAGCCACATCCTTTCAAGGAACTCTAAAAGGAGATATGGAGAAAACGGGCTTCAGAGGAGGAATGTAGTTGGGAAGGGTTCTGCCCCTGCTTTTTCCAGGGACCTGTTTATTCTGGCTGGGGTCAGTGAACAAAATTCACTCACTCTGGGGACTCTCCTTTCCCCCATATCACTCACTTCCCTGCTCCAAACCTGCGTGGGAGAGGAAGAATACAGATATCCTTGTCTGGCTACATGTGCCCTGGCTCTAGGAAATGATGATATCTTGTAGAGGAGGTGATGTTATTAGCTTTCATCAAGTCGGCCTTTGATCCACGGCAACCCCGTGCACAACAAGAGTGTAATCCATACGGTTCTCATTGGCTGAGTTTTCAGTATTACATCTTGAGCCCATTCTTCCTAGTCTGTCTTAGTCTGGAAGCTCTGCTGAAACCTGTTCAGCAGCATAGCTACAAGAAGCCTCCAATGAGAGATGGGAGGTGGCTGCACTTGAGGGGAGTTGTGCAGGAATTGAACCCACCCCTCCTACACGGAAGGCAAGAATTCTACCACTTAACCATCACTACCTCCATAGAAGGCACTAGATGTTGCCATTTACGTAGGACACCATTGTCTCCAAATTTTCTTATGTCTTCAATATTCATGTGAAAATGAATTCTAAGGGAAGAAGGGCCATAATTTTATGATGTTTAATTCAATATAATATGAGGCAAAAGAGATTTTTTTCTTTTTTTCGATACCCTTTATTTTCTTTATTGTTTTTGCTTCAGGAAACAAGAGGAGATAAAGAAAAATGTTCACAGTACACTTGATTGTTTGTTTAATTAATTTTTGAAGCACAAAGTAATAAAGAGGCAGTCCTCTTCACTGTCCTACAATTTCCTTCTGTAACTTTACTCAGCTCTGGTAGCATAGTGGCTAAGACACTTGCCTGCTAACCAGACGGCTGGCGGTTCAAACCCACCAGCCACTCCTC
>NW_006922069.1:1380438-1389008 GCF_000298275.1 Orycteropus afer afer | reverse complement strand
TCGGGGCCGACTCGACGGCACATAACAACAACAACAACAACAACTTTACTCAGATGTGTTTTCCCCAGGGCAACTGTTAGAATAATCTCTGAATCCCATGTTGAAAAATTCCTAGGAGCGAGCTCTGTGTTGCACTGAGAGTTCATATCTACATGCTGCCACTGACTCTCATTAAGATATCTGAAAATGAAGGACAGCTATGACTCTGCAAAAATTCCTATTTATGAGGGATAGCCCACATCTCCCTTAAACAACTTCTTCCCATCCTCTCAGAGTCTTGTCTCTTGAGCTGTACCTTGCCAAAGAGATAGAAGGCTCAATATTGTTGTTGTTATCCACTATACCACCAAAAAACAAAACTCATTGCCATCGAGTCGGTTCCGACTCATAGCGACCCCTCCTTGGGTTTCCCAGGCAGTATCACTATGGAAGTAGATTGCCCAGTCTTCTTTCCAAGGAGTGGCTGGTGGGTTTGAACGACCAGCCTTCTGGTTAGCAGTCAAATGCCTTAGGCACTACACCACCAGAGGTCCTTAATTTAGCTTCATTGCTAGCTTAATTTTGTCACTGATATAATGTAATATAATTGATATAATATAAGAGTCCCTGCATGGTGCAAATGGTTAATGGTCCTGGATGGTAACTGAAAGGTTGGGGATTTGAGTCCACCAAAAGTGCCTTGGAAGAAAGGCCAGGCAATCTGCTTTTGGAAACCTATGGAGTATGGTTCTACTCTGACATGTGGGGTCACCATGAGTTAGAATCAACTGGACACCAGCTAGTTTAAGGCATTAAGGGAAACTCACAAAACAGATGAAATATAGATGGTGGTTAAAGGACATAGGTATATATGTACAGTCAGGGCATGGACACTAACTCTGCCATTAGTTGAATGAACTTGGACAGGTTTCACTCTAAGACCTTTTCTTTTTCTATAAAATAGGGATAATAATGGTGTTCACTTCTTATGGTCATTGCTGTGAAGAATATGAAATAATCCATTTAGTTCAATGTCTGACCATAGTTGTTGTTGTTGTTGTTGTTATGTGCCGTCGAGTCAAACCCGACTCATAGCGACCCCTCCTTGGGTTTCCGAGGCAGTATCACTACGGAAGTAGGATTGCCCAACCTTCCTTCCAAGGAGTGGCTGGTGGGTTTGAACCACCAGCCGTCTGGTTGGCAGGCAACTGTCTTAGCCACTATGCTACCAGAGCTCCCCTGACCATAGTAAGCACTCAATATTCTCATCATCAATATTATAACCCTTGACAAACCTCTCACTCTCTTCCCCAGGAATCTCAACATCAGTGTTACATGAATATTGCACATGTGTGTGCACGTGCGCATCCACAGGTGCGTGCTCATATGGGTATGTTCTTTCTGAAAGAGTTATTTTCACTCTTAGCTGGCTTTTGTAGATTACTTATTTAGGGGGAAAAGAAATCTGATATAAATGGGCAGTAGATTTCTGATACGTTCTTTTTCTCTGCTTTCCCAATTAAGTCATTTTTTTTTAAAGAAAGTTTAAGGTGGCATTTAAATTTTAGACTCACTGCATGAGGACACATAAATACAGCAAATTCTGTGAACTAAGGCAATAAAGAAGTGTAAAGATTAATCTAATACTTTGATTAACACATAGTTGACAATTATCAAATAATTGAAATGTTGTATGCACTGAACACTAAAACCTGACTGATCATTATTTAATTTTTTTTAGTATTTCAAAAAATAATTCATGGACCTCATTAAAATGAAATCTCTTGCTCTTTGAAAAGCACCATTAAGAAAATAAAAAGCTAAGCCATAGATTGGGGAAAATATTTGCAATATACATACCTGACAAAAGACTAGCATATTACAAAACAATAATAAGAAAACAACAACCAATATTTTAATGGACATGAGATTTGAACAGATATATCACAAAATACAATGTACAAAGGCTCAAAAGCTCATGAAAATATGTTCAACATCAGCAATCATAAGGAAAAATGCATATTAAAGACATAATGATATATGACTACACATACATTACAATGGCTAAATAGGTTAAAAGACTAACAGTGTCAAGTATTGGCAAAAATGTAGAGTAACTAAAAAGTCTAATATACTCCTGGTAGAAATGTAAAATGGTAAGAAGCATTTTGGAAAATAGTTCACACCCAAGAGAAATGAAAACACACATCCACACAAAGATTTCAGCACAAAGGTTTATAGCAACTGGAAATAACCCACATACCCATCAATGGGTGAATGGATAAACAAATTGTGGTGGGTCTATACAACAGAATAAATAAAAAATAATGACCTACAGTCAAGTATATGGATGAAGCTCAAAAACATTATGCTAAGTGAAAAAAACCCAGACTCAAAAAAATACAAACTATGTGAACTGCTGTATGGAAAATTAATCTGCTCTGTAAATTTTCATCCAATCACAATAATATATATATATATATACTATATGATTCCATTTAGAATGTAATCTATAGTAACAGAAAGCAGAGCAATAGCTGCCTGGTGACACAGGTAAGGATAGAAGTTGACTGCAAAGGGGAATGAAGATTGAGGTGATGGAAATGTTCTAAAGGTTGATCTATGGTAGCTGTTACATGGGTGGACACATTTGTCAAAACTCACTGAACTTTGCACTTTTAATGGGTACAGTTTATTGTTTATAAACTTTATTTCAATAATTTTAAAAGAAATAATAATACAGGTTTCCTTTTCAAAAAATCTGAGAACTTCTAAGATGTCATTGCAGAATTGGTTTACAGAGCAAAGATAGAAAACATCATAAATAGTCATCAACAGATGCTTTGATAAATCAGTAATGATGACTCTATACTGTGGCATACAATGCAGCCGTTTAAAAGGCTAAGCTAGCACTATATGTTTGATAGGAGTCTCTGAATCATGCCAACAGTTAAGCAATTGAAGACTAACCAAAAAAATGGTGGTTTGAACTCATCCAGACGTACCTCGAACTCATCCAGAGGTACCTCAAACAGATACTGTGCTCTGTTTCCTGAAGTTCACCACCTTGAAAATCATATGAAGCATAGTTCTACTCTGTAGCACATGGGGTCACCATAAATCTGAATCAACTTGATGGCAACTAACAACAGCAACGTGAGCTCTGGTGGCGTAGTGCCTAAGACACTTCACTGCTAACCAGAAGGCTGGTGGTTCAAACCCACCAGCCACTCCTGTGAAGGAAGGTTGGGCAATCCACTTCCATAGTGATACCACCTCAGAAACCCAAGGAAGGGTCACTATGAGTCGGGTCTGACTCGACAGGCACATAACAATAACTACTGCAACAACATATGTTTGGTATGGATGTTTAGGATACAGTAAGTGAAAAACCAGGTTACTCAACAGTATAATTCATTTGCATAAATATGTGTTAGGGACTGTGTTACAAGAACTCCTTATATCATATATGTTGTTCTTATGTGCCGTCGAGTTGGACCCAGCTCATAGCGACCCTTCCCTGGGTTTCTGAGGTGGTATCACTAGGGTGGTAGATTGCCCAACCTTCCTTCCGAGAAAGATTTGAACCGTGGATGGGTTTGAACCACCAGCCTTCTAGTTAGCAGTCAAGTGCCTTAGGTACATTTTATATATAGATATGTATATTTATATGGCATGGAAGGATCTACACTAGTCTACTGAGTAGTAAACCAGTGAGTAGGGGGAATATCTACAGACAGACATTTACAAAGAAATATTTCACTTTCCACATTTTCCATTCTTGGAATTTTTACAATAAGCTAGTTTGATATGTATAATCAGCAGAAACAACAGCAGTACTTCCATTTGGCAATTGAGGATGGCCTGATACCTTCCAGACATCCTTATGAACACCAGTCAGCTTGTCCTTTCCAAGTGGGGAAAGGCTGATTAATATGGATTTCAAATTAATATGGATATCAAACGACTCGACAGCACCTAACAACAACAACAACAACATGGATTTCTAGTTCAATAAGCAAGGATTTACTGTATGTTGGAAAGGAAAATATTCTGCTTGGTTCTTCCACCAATCTAGTGTAAAAAACATGTCTTGACTGGTGGATGGGAAAATAAGATAACACGCCCTGCCCCCCAAACTTGGGGGTCTCCAAGTCTAATTTTCCTTTTCCTCCTTCTCCAAAAGTATCAGTAAACATCTTTTAAGCTGGATAGGAAACTCTGAGAGCACCTGCCCCTGCAGGCCTCCCTTCATTATGACACACACTTTGGGCAAAACTGATAAAGATCAGAGCACTGAAGCACAGCTTTCGCTGCAGATCTTGGAACCTTGAGGAAATGACAATTTTGGCAACTCTAAATGCTCAGACAGAACACCCAAGTTTCCCCTTACATAAGACAATGTCAGGGCAATCCCGAGGAACAGAGTCCGTATAATCATTGTTCTCAAGAGAGCCTTTCAAAGTCCTATCATTATTGTATATCTTCTTAACCCTGAAATTAGATATTCTCTTACTGCCTCCGGTAGTTTCCCTCATCTAAAACCAAAAAAGAGAACGCATTGCGATTGAGTCATTTCCAATTCATAGGGACCCTGTAGAACAGAGAAAAACTGCCCAATAGGGTTTCCAAGGCTGTAATCTTTATGGAAGTAGACTGCCACATCTTTCTCCCACAGAGCAGCTGGTGGGTGGGTTGGAATCTCCGACCTTTCAGTTAGCTGCCTAACGCTTAACCACTGCGCGATCAGGTCTCCATCCCCTCATCTACACACTATAATTATCATGATGAGTTCTCCAATGTCCTAATTAACAGAGAAAGAAAAGCCCTGGGGGAAAAAAAAAAAGCCAGGACCCCAGGATTAGACTCAATAGTCATACCTGGCAATGCCAGTGAGGAAATTAGCCAAATATAGAGGAGAATGATTCATCTCCTTCTGCATTTCCTTATCTTCCCTTGCTTGCCCTTCCTGTATTCTTCTCAAAGGAACATATCAAAAGTTTGTTTCTGCTTTTCCTGCTCCCCTATTTAATCTCCCTACCCCACATGGCTTTGCATGTGCCCATCTCCATCATCAGAATTCAGTAAATGTTGTTGGGATAAAAAAAGAAAAAACATTGCCTGTCAATTGATTCCAACTCATAGTGTCCTATAGGACAGAGCAGAACTGCCCCATAGGGTGTCCTAGCTGTAATCTTTACAGAAGCAGGCTGCCACATCTTTCTTCCAGGGAATGGCTGATGGGTGGGTTAGAATTTTCAGCTTTTCAGTTAGCAGCCAAGTCCTTTAACCACCAAGGCTCCTTTGTGTTGGGTTAAGAAATTGCAATTTGCAGTGTGATTTGAAAACTTTTTCTAACCAATAAATTATGGATTTCTGCAGTATATTTAAGTATAATTTTTAAAAGTAAGCAGCCTGAGTTTACTTAAATAGGGCCTAGGTTTCAGATTTGGGAAAGAAGGGATGTTAAAGAAGTATCTATCTAGCCACCCTTCCCCTTCCTTCCCCTTGTACAATAAGGAGGAACCTGGTGAGCTTAAGAGCAAAGCCACTTTGTTTAGTTGAGTGGCCCAGCCATTTAGCTACCTCAGCAGTGAGTCATGGGGTTCCAAGGTTATCCATACAAAGGGCTTGATATTTACCAGCTACTGCAGGATGGTTAGCTACGAACTAAAATTCCCCAGCAGTTCAGTTATGTGGACTGAAGTGCCCAGCCCTTCTGGAGAACTCACACCCAATATCTTATTACTTCTGCCTATTCACTATTCATTTCTCAATTTTCAGCTCTCATGTTCTTACTTCCTGTCTGTTTTTCTCTTTGTTTTTAAAGAGGTAAAAAGTGAGAGAGGTCAGTAGAGGAGAAGAGAGGCTCTGAACAGAGAGAGGAAGAAGGTCTCTCCACTCTTCTGTCACTTACTATACACATGCATACCCACCAAGGCACCTTGTCTTTGTGAGAGACCCTGAGGACCAGGAGTCCTGACTAGATACCTCTGGACACTTCTTAAGTCAGGATAACAGGAGACTCCTGCTGTCCATGCACTCCTCACTCCTTACTCATTCCCTGTTGATGCTTCCTTTCTTGATAAATGGCTTGCCTTTCTCACGAGCCAAATGGGTCACAGTGCCTTAAGAAGTTCAGAAGAACTACATGATGCCTTGCTACTACCAGCCTTTCTGATCAGGGCCCTAATACATGGATTCTGATACAATGGGGGAAAAAACAAGGAACAGAACCCAAATTCTTAAAAAATCCAAACTTACTGGATGAGTTGAGACTAGAGGAATCTATGAGACTTTTGCCCTGAAATACTCTTTAAACTTTGAACAGAAACTATCCCCTGAAGTCACCTTTTAACAAAGTAACAGAAACAACAACAAAACCCATCTAGTGTCTCTCTTCTTGTCAAGAGCAAAGAAGAATGAAGAAACCCAAAGATGCATGGAAACAATTAGTCCAAAGGACTGGTACACCATGTGGTCCTCAGCCTATATGACTATGAGACCAGAAGAATTAGATGATGCCCAGTTACCACTGTCAACCACTTGGAGGGGGATCTATGTAGGAGGTCATGGATAGAGTGGGAGAACAATGTAGAACAAAACTCAAAATCATGAAAAAGAAAGAAAGAAAGAGATCAGGTTTGCTGGTCTGATAGAGCTTGATGGAACCCCTGAGACTATGACCCCTAGCTGCCTTTCAGGTCTGGAACTGAACTCACTCCTGTGGCTTCCAGCCAAACAAAAGACAGGCATATGAGCTGAACACTTACATTAGGTAGATACACTCCTTGGAGAGATCAGTCATGGGAGAATAGAAGGGCTGTGTATGCATAGGGAGACAGCTGGGGGCACTGGCAGGAGTGCATGAGAGGGAAGAGGTAACTATGGGGAGGAAGTGGGAAGAGAACTTGTTGCATCGTGGGAAATTACACTCAATGTCATGAGACAAAGTGTATGCGAACTGCTGTATGGAAAATGAATTTGCTCTGTAAACTGTCACCCAAATCACAATACAAACTAAAAAAAAAACACCACCATCTATATGAGACTATGAGACTAAAAGTTCAACAATTACTTTAAAGCAAAGAAGAGAAAATAAGGAGGCAGGAAAATTAGAGTACTAAACACAGAACAACCAGAACACAAAAAGAATATTGTCACATTGTGAAAAATGTAATCAATGTCGCTGAAGAATTTGTGTAGAAATTTTCAAAAGGGAACCTAATTTGCTGTGTAAACTTTCACTGAAAAACACAATAAAATATTATTTTTTAAAGCCTGCTTTAAGAGGTTATCTTTTTCTGATAATAATATCATTAGTATAATATTTAACAGTTTTAATGCCCTTTCACTATAAATTTTCCTGTCTAAACCAAACACAACACTGTGAAACATTTTCCATTATTATCCCCTATTTACAGATAAGGAAACCTGAGTGCTGACCAGTCTAACACATTAAGAGGCAAGTGATGGCATCAGGACTCAGCCTTAGATATAAGTCCCAGGGATTATGGAATCCAACAGTTGTTTCTAGTAGAAACTGTCCCACCCATAGCCCCCTGGCCCAGAGAAGTTTCATTAGGCTGGTGTCTGTGCCTCCAAGACCACTTAGTGGACTAGAGACAGGCACCTGGTCTAAAGGCAGCCTATCCATCATGAAGGTGCCTTGGACCAAGATCTCTACTCAAAGAGGCAATGCCAATGAGTATAATCGTTAGGACTACCTCTCTCTGGCATTTGGATTGAGGAATTTGCCTATTTGTAAAGAGAGGAGCACAGAACAGACACATGGGGGCAAGGAATAAAGCAGAAAAATCACAAGAGGGAGAGTGGGTACTGACCATGAGAAAGACAAAAGGAAGGGTCTATCTCAAGGAGTCCCTGGGTGGCACAGATGGGTAATGCACTCAGCTGCTAACCAAAAGGTTGGAGGTTTGAGTCTACCCAGAGGCACCTCAGAAGAAAAGCTAGGCAATCTACCTTCAAAAAAATCAGTCACTGAAAACTCTCTGGAACACAATTCTTCTCTGATGCACATGGGATTGCCATGAGTCAGAATCAATTTGGAATTTGGTGGCAACTAGTAGAGCTGACTAGTTTCTGCTTGCAATTTGTGCATCTGTGATAAACACTCTCTTTTCTAGATAATGTTCGTGTTTATTTGCTTCTTGAAACCAAGTGTCTTTCTTTCCACTTTCCACTTGGCATTAGTCTTTGCTGACTTATCCCAAAGCAACGTCCTCCCTCAGGTACCCAGGAAGAAGATATATGGGGCAAGAGGGTCTCTCACATCTCACTATGGGAGGTGGTTGGTCCTATTCCCAGATTTTCTGTTGCTCTCCTCTCTCCACTGCCCACATAGAGAGCATCTGGCCAAGTCAATACATTCAGTTCTCCTCAGTTCAACTGGTGAGGCAGGCAACATGTAGAACACACTGGCTAAATACCGGTGGTTGATCTAATTCTTTGAAGTTCAGCTTTAAAATGAGCATAACTTCCGAATCAGAGAAAGTAATCTATGATAAGATAAACATGACATTTTGATTTACAAACTCTGATTTTGTGCGCCAAGGGGAAAAATTATATGT
>NW_006922069.1:1375655-1380308 GCF_000298275.1 Orycteropus afer afer | reverse complement strand
TGATTCCTACTCATGTTGTTGTTGTTGTTACAAGCTACCCTATAAAACACTTCTGAAATTACACTGAAGAGCAGTGTGCTTTCCTTACAAAATTTGTGTAGGAAATTACTGTTCAGCAACACGTCTCAGTGACTAAAAGATAGAATATTTGAAAGAAAGAAGACATCTGGAAGAATTTTCGAACTCAGGAGGGATCTCTTTTCCATTCATCTAGATCTTACAGAAGGAAGAATAATTTGACAGACCACCTGAAAGTGCTTTTGTACTTTTGCCTTTATTTTTTTCTCTTCACTTTTTCCTTTTCCATTTTTCTTTCAGCTATAATTTTTTTTAAGCTAATCTGGATCATTTTTATTACATTCACACTCTGGAGAGGAGCTGTTCCCTGAATACTTTTTACCTGTTTTAACAAGACTTGGAGTACAAGAGCCCGAGGTGTTTGAATCAGGACACTTCAAGAAACAGCTGGCTCTCCAATCCCAAATGTAATAGTGCAAACAAATATGATTCAGCTTGAATTGGTGGAAACGCCTAGAGCTTTCCAACTAAGAATATCCTGACATAAAACAGAATATAGAAAGAATCTGCAATCTTTCAAAACTAAGATACAATCATTCGAGGCCCTGTTTTCTGTTACCATGGTGGTAGGGCAATGAATGAATCCATTAGAGATGTGTTTAGTTGCAAATAAAAACACACAAAACATCAAAGCATGGCTTAACCTCCAAAAGGAAATCAGTAACAAGGGTGAAAGAGGAGGCACAAGAAATGAGAAATAAACTATTTTGTGGAAATGAAATAGCCATTTACAGCTCTTACTCCTGGGTTATCTTTTCACAATTATTGGACCTGTGGGTCTCGGAAAAATTAGGGCTACCAAAGGGAGTGTTCTTGTAGGGGGAAAAACCAACAAGCAGGCTGCCCACCAAAAAAATCTACTTCTCTCAAATTGATTCAGACTCATAGTGATCCCATAGGACAGAACAGAACTTCCCCTTAGGGTTTTCAAGGCTGTGAATATTTACTGAAGCACACTGCCTCATCTTTCTCTCACCGAACAGCTGGTGGGTTCGAACTGCTGACCTTTTGGTTAGCAGCCCAATTCTTCAACCAAAGCAGGGTGCAGGATTCCTTAAAAAAACAAATTACTGTCAAATTGATACCAACTCATGGTGATCCCATTTGTGACAGAGTAGAACTGTGCTCCATAGGCTTTTCAACAACTGATTTTTCGGAGGGAGTTCATCTGACGTTTCTTTGCAGCACCTCTGGATGAATGTAAACCTCCAACCTTTCGTTCGGCAGCTGAGTGCTTTAACCATTTGCTCCACCCAGGGACTCCAGTGTTCCTTATTCCTCTCCAACTCTGTTGTGTCTCCCCCCCACCTCACCCACCTTGAATGATTAAGACACAGCTAAGATCACTATAGGAGCTCTGGTAGCATAGTGCCTAAGGCACTTTACTGCTAACCAGAAGGCTGGCGGTTCAAACCCAGCAGCACTCCTTGGAAGGACGATGAGGCAATCTGCTTCCATAGTGATACTGCCTCAGAAACCCAAGGAGGGGTTGCTATGAGTCGGGGCTGACTCGATGGCACGTAACAACAACACAAGATCACTGTGGAAGGAGCCACTAGAAAAAGCAAGGAGTTTGGAGTCAGATAGACAAAGGTTTAAACTCTACCCACCAACAATTATTAAGTAAGATCTCAGATGCGTTACATAGCCTGCCTGTGCTCTGTTTCCCACTTTTAAAATAGGACAAATAATGCTTCTGCAACAGAATTTATGTAAGGACTAAATAAGATTGCAATGTATATAAAACGGCTTAGTACTCCTTTCAGGGGACCGCATGCCAAGTATTTGTTTCCTCACCATTAAGTAGGAGGGTGACAATTACCTCTAAGTGGGGAAACATGATGAGAAAAAGCTACCCACAGTTCAGGTTCTTAGAGAAAATAGAAAAGGAGAGACAAGGGGGAGGGTACAAAAGTGAACATTCCAGGAAGAGGTCATAGCTGATTTATCAAGTGGGATGAAATTATCTTGGTCTATAATCAGTAATAGAGGTCTTGGGGCAGCATAGCGACTCTTCTTGGGTTTAATTTTCAGAAAGCCTCGCTTCCCCTCCCAGCTCTGCTGCTTGCAAGTCACCAGGGCCAGTCTCTTCACTTCTCAACTTCCTTACAGATAAAACGGGGTTAATAATACCTGCCTTCCAGGGTTTTCGTGAGAGTGAGACGTGATATGGAAGGTACCTGGCTCTAAGCCAGTCTCTTATCATGAACCAGTTGTTACTGAGTTGAGTCATGGTGACCCCCTGTGTGTCAGAGTAAAACTATGCTCCATAGGGTTTCAATGGCTGATTTTTCAGAAGTACATCACAGGTACATCTCTGGGTGAACTTGGACCACAAACTTTTGGTTAGTAGCCAAGCCTGTTAACTGTTTGCACCACCCAGGAACTCCTCAGTGTCTTATACATACCTAGTAGCTTTTCCTAACCAGCTGAGAGCTACTGAAACAGTATCTGAAGAGGCAGGACCTATGAACATGAACTTCTGGTATTTATTAGTATTTCAGCTAGGTTACACTGCAGTTAAAAGTAACCCCCAAATTTTAGTGACTTTTTTTTAGTGTGGTGAAAATACACATAACAAAACATACACCCACTCAACAATACCTGCACATACAATTTAGCAACTTTGACTACTTTCTTCAAATTGGCAACATTCATACTAGGTTTTTTTCTAAATTTTTCCACTACCATTAACATAAACTCGATATCCCTAAGCAAACCTTAACTCCCACTTCCCTCATTTCTTCTACCCCTGATAGTCATCTATTATCTTTAGTTTCTATGTATTTGTTTACTTCATATAAGCAAGATCATACAGTACTTGTCCTTTACAACTGACTTACTTTACTCAGCATGATGCTTTCAAGGTTCATCCACGTTGTGGTATGGATCAGGACTTCAACTCTTTATGGCTTAGTAGTATTCCATTGTGTCTATACCACATTTTATTTATTCACTTATTTGTTGATGCATACTTCAGTTGTTTATACCCTTTGACTATGTGAAAAGTGCTGCAGTGAACATTGGTGTACAAGTTTCTGTTTGTGTTCTGGCCTTCACTTCTTCTGGGTATTGTCCTAGGGTTGGGATTGCTAGGTCATATCATAGCTCTGTGTTCAACTTTTTGCAGAACCACGGAACTGTTTTCCACAGTGGGTGCAGTAGCTGGACCATTTTGCATTTCCACCATCAATGGCTGAGGGGCCAGTTTCGCCAACCTCGCTTTCTGTGTTTTTTTTTTTTTTTTTTCCAATGATTGACATTCTAACAGGGTTGGGATAGTATCTCATTGTAGTTTTGATCTGCATGTCTCTAATGGCACATAATGTAGAACATCTTTTCACGTGCTTACTGGCTATTTGGGAACTGTGGTGGCGTAGCGCCTATGGCATTTGACTGCTAAGCAGAAAGCTGGTGGTTCAAACCCATCAGCCTCCAGCCACTCCTCAGAAGACTGCGCAATCTACTTGCGTAGAGATACCGCCTCAGAAACTCAAGGAGAGGTCACCATGAGTTCAAACCGACTTAGCAGTGAGTTTTTTTTTTTTTCCCAGACTATTTGAATACCCTCTTTAGTGAAATGTCTGTTCAAGTCCTTTGTCCATTTTTTTTAATTGGGTTATTTGTCTTTTTGTTAAGTTGTAAAAGTTTTATTTATGTATTTGGATATTAGTTCCATATCAGACATATGGTTTCTGAAATTTTTTTCCGAATCTGTAGGTTGTCTTTTCACTTTGTTAAAGTCTTTTGATGAACAAAAATATTTAATTCTTATGATGTTCTATTTATTTATTTTGTCTTTGCTCCTTGTGCTTTCATTGCCACATCTGATAATCTATTGTTGAAACTAAGTCCCACAGCCACATTCCTACATTTTCTTTTAAGAATTTAATGGTTTTACTTTTCATAATTATGTCCATGTCCATTTTGAACTGATTTTTGTGTATGGAGTGAAACATGGATCCTAATTCTTTCTTCTGCAGATGGAAATCCAATTATTCCATCACCATTTATTGAAGAAACTATTCCTTCCCGGCTGAAGGGATTTAGCACCCTTGTCAAACATCAATTGACCATAGATGTACATATGGATTTATTTTTGGATTTCAAAAGCTATTCCATTGGTTTATATGTCTGTTATTACACCAGTACCAGGTTCTTTTAATGACTGTGGCTTTACAATATATTTTGAAATTAGAACATATGAATATTCCTCTTCAAGATTACTTTGGGTAGTACTGACATCTTAACTGTATTAAGCCTTCTAATCCATGAACTCCTCAGAAGGCAGGTTGGGCAATCTACTTCTGTAGTGATACTGCCTCAGAAACCCAAGGAGGGGTCGCTATGAGTCAGGGCCGACTCGATGGCACATAACAACAACGACAACAATCCATGAACTCAGAAAGTTCTTCCATTTATTTAGGTTTTCTTTAATTTTACTTGTAATTTTTTTTTCCTTCCATAGATAAATCTTTCCTTGACCTTTACAATAACAGACAAATACAATATTTGTCCTTTTGTGATTGACTTATTTCACTCAGCATAATGTCCTCCAAGTTCATCCATGTTATG
>NW_006922069.1:1371250-1372636 GCF_000298275.1 Orycteropus afer afer | reverse complement strand
CTAAAAATCAAAGGTTGGAAAAAGATATATCAAGCAAATGGCAACTGTAAGAGAGCAGGAGTGGCAATACTAATTTCTGATCAAATTGACTTTAAGACAAGAAGTATTCAGGCATTTTTCTTCAGTCTCATTAATTTTGTCACCATTGCATCAATTCTACTCCTTTGCCCTTCCGATGTGTTATCTATTTCTGACAATTTAGTATTAATCTTCTCGATTTCTATCTGTACATTTAGAATCATTTCTAATTTTTCATTTATTTTGTCATTTTGTTCTTGTATTTTCTTCCAAAATTCTTCTAGGGTTTTTTCTGTGTTTTCCTTGGTCTGTCTCTCAATCCTTTGAAGATACCTAAGGATAATTCTTTTGAATTCCTTATCAGAGAGTTCCAATGCTGCTTCTTCCTCAGGGATGTGTTTTGGATCTTTATCCTGTTCCCTTGTTTCTACCACTTTATCTTGCTTCTTCCTGTGGACTGTGATGGTCTGTTGTCTCTGAGACATTGTGGTGTTGTTGTATTTAGATGTCTGTTAACTGTTTGTGCAGAGCAGTTAAGGATGATTCAGGCTCTTCTTGATGGTTTTTCTTCATTGGCCCATTGATGGAGAAGGAGGTGGTGGCTCTCATTCAGTAAGTGAAGTTGCAGGAGGTGTGGATGTAGTTGTGTCTTATGGGGACTGTTGCTGTCTCCCATTCAATTAGATAAAAATTACAATTGAATAACCATCAAAAAACTTTTCAGTCGTCCAAGTCCAGAGTATCCTTGGGTTACTGGCAAGCAGAACCTGTTCTTAAGCCCCTGGAATCTCAGAGAGCGCTGTCTCTTTAAATATCCAAAATGCTCAAGCCCCTTGTAAACATTCAAAATAGCAGCGCCCTCTGGACAGGTAAAAGTCCATAGCTCAGCCTGCCTTTCTCTTCGCTGGTGCTTTGCATTTTATTCCCCAGCCACCAGAGCAGTCCTCCATGCAGTCCCTAGCTGGCAAGGCTGATTTTTAGGTTCTTAGGTCATACCACCATTCAGCACTCTCCAAGCTGTCTGTGCCGTGTAGTCAGGCTTGCTCAGGATTGCTGCCAGACCACAGCTCCGTATGTCTCCTTTTTTGGTATTTTCATGCAAATTCTTCTGTTAGTTGGTGTTTAAATCCTTCCCTTCAAGGCTCAGGGGTCCAGGATTATCTTCTGTGTCTGTGTTAATTGTTTCCCCTTTTCTTTGTTGAAGAGGGTCTGTGCAGTCTTTCTCCCTATTCCACCATCTTACCAGAAGTCCTATTTGTAATGATTTTTTTTTTTTTAATTGTGATTTGGGTGAAGATTTACAGAGCAAATTCACTTACCATACAGCAGTTCACATATACTTTGTCTCATGTCATTGACCACAGTTTA
>NW_006922069.1:1347693-1371150 GCF_000298275.1 Orycteropus afer afer | reverse complement strand
GTTTGACATGAGTGGGTTTCCTTTTGCCTCAGGTTTCTTCTTTTCTGAGGTTATTTTATATATTGCCTTTATTATTATTATTATTGTGATTTGGGTGAAGATTTACAGAGCAAATTCACTTACCATACAGCAGTTCACATATACTTTGTCTCATGTCATTGACCACAGTTTACCACAATGCAACAGCTCCCCTCCCACTTCCTCCCCACATTTACCTCTTCCCAGTGTCCATCCCTCCATACACTCCTGCCCCCTGAGCTGCCTATTTGTAATGTTTTATATTTTTCTGGGTACTAGTCTTTCTGCTCCCTGGTTTAATTTATTCCTAGCTACTTCATTCTTTTAGATGCTATTGTAAATGATAATGCTTTCTTAATTTCCTTTGTGTTTGCTCATTGCTAATGTGTAGAAACCCACATTGATTTTGGCATGTTGGTCTTGTTCCCTGCAACCATGCTGAATTCCTTTGCTAGTTTTAATAGCTTTATTATGAATTCTTTGGGGTTTTCTATCTATAGTATCATGTCTTTAGTGAAAAGGGATAGTTTTACTTCCTCATTCCTAATTTGGATATCTTTTATTTGTTTATTTATTCTAATTGCTCTCACTCAGTGACTCAAGTTCAAAGATTTATCTCTTATTCATGTTACTGTCTATTCATGGCCAACTGGGGCTTTATTCCAGGCCACTATCATCCTCACTAAGGCCCCAAACTGGCGGAGCAGCTGCCATCAGGAACAAAGCTGGTTGCCATGACAGGAAAAAGATAAGATGTTGAATCATCCTGACGTGCAAAGCTTCCATTCACATTTCATTGGCCAAAGCAAGTCACATGGACATTCTTTCACATCTGTGAGGAAGTACAATCCACCCTATGTCAGGAAGGAAAGAGAACAAGAATATTTATGAGAAGCTCTAATGACTACCATAGTTAGGGAGCAAAGACTTCAAAAAGGTTCAATTATCTCTTTTCCCAGAGAAAGATTTGCTGTGAATTAGCTTGCTGAGAACTGGCACGTTACCAAGGATATGTTTTCCTTTTCCTGGTGAGAATAATTTATTAGCAAATAGTCTTGCTGAGTTGTTGCACTTTTTGCAATCTTTTCTGTTGCCATGCCCACAGCTAAGATTAACCACCCTAAGTTAATTTCTGTAGCCTTCTTTATATAGTCGAGAACACTGCCTTTTCTTGACCTGTGGATCTCCTCTTTTCTCTCATGCAAGAAAGGTGCCTTCATACTTTTCTTACCCACACTTTGAACCCCACATTTCTGTCAGCATTGAAAAAATGGAACCCTATATTAGAAACTGTTTGAAATAGCAAATGTTCTATGTACATTTCCCACTAAGGGTTGATTCTCTTTTTTTGTGTGTGATCCAGAAGAGCAGGAAAATGTTTCTTACTGAGCTCTGATGGCGTAGCGCCTAAGGTACTTGACGGCTAAGCAGAAGGCTGGTGGTTCAAACCCATCAGCCACTCCTCAGAAGGAAGGTTGGGCAATCTACTTCTGTAGTGATACTGCCTCGGGAACCCAAGGAGGGGTCACTATGAGTTGTATCTGACTCGATGGCAGTGAGGTTTTTTTTTTTTTTGGTCTTAGTTACCTAGTGCTGCCATAACAGAAATACCACAAGTACGCTTTAAAGAACAAAAATTTATTCTCTCATGATTCTGGAGTCTAAAAGTCAAATCAAGGCCTCGCTGTGTTGATTCCTTCTATGGTCCTCTCTTCTAGTTACTGGCAACTGCCATTGATCTTTTGTGTTCCTTGGTGTCTCTGTTCCCCCTCTGTGTGTCTCTGTGTCTATTCTGTTCCTTTTATAACTCAGAAGTGACTAGGTTTAGATCCATCCTAAAGTTTCAAAAATCAAAGACTTTGTTGTAACTGAGATGCATCTGACCCAAGCCATGGTATTTTCAATTACTCATATGCATGATAAAGCTGGGTAACTAAAAAGAATGACCAAAGAAAAATGGACTCATTCAAATTGTGGTATTGGCAAAGAATATTGAATATACCATAGACTGCCAGAAAAATGAACAAATCTGTCTCAGAGGAAGTATAACAGAAATGCTCCTTAGATGCAAGCAAGATGAGACTTTGTCTCACTTATTTTAAACATGTCATTAAAAAAAAAAAAAAGCCATTGCCATCAAGTTGATTTCAACTCATGGTAACCCAATAGGACAGAGCAGAACAGCCTCATAGGGTCTCCAAGGCTGTAAAAATCTTTATGGAAGCAGCCTGCCTCATCTTTCTCCTGCAGAACAGCTGGTGGGTTCAACCCACTGATCTTTCGGTTTGCAGCCAAATGTTTTAACCACTATACTACCAGCGCTACTGCTTCTTTTTTTTTAAAAATTTTTATTGTGATTTGGGTGAAAGTTTACAGAGCAAATTCACTTTCCATACAGCAGCTCATATACACTTTGTTTCATGACGCTGACTGCATTTTCACACAATGCAACGGCTCCCTTTCCACTTTCTCCCCATAGTTACCTCTTCCCTGTCCTTCGCTCCCATGCACTCCTGCCCGGCAAGCTGTCTCCCTGTGCATACACAGCTCTTCTATTCTCCCATGTTTGATCTCTCCAAGGAGTGTATCTGTTGTTGTTGTTGTTGTTATGTGCTGTCGAGTCGCCCCGACTCATAGCGACCCCTCCTTGGGTTTCCGAGGCAGTATCACTATGGAAGTAGGATTGCCCAACCTTCCTTCCGAGGAGTGCCTGGTGGGCTTGATCCGCCAGCCTTGTGGTTAGCAGTCAAGTGTTTTAGCCACTATGCTACCATAATGTAAATGTTCAGCTCATATGCCTGTCTTTTGTTTGGCTGGAAGCCACAGGAGTGGGTTCAATTCCAGATCTGAAGGGCAGCAAGTGGCCATAGTCTTAGTGGTTCCATCAGGTTCTATCAGACCAGCAACCAGAGCTTCTTAAACATATCATCAAGAAGGACCAATCAATGGAGAAAAATATCATGTACGGAAAGGTAGAAGGGTCAGCGAAAATATTGGACCGCTCAGTGAGATGGATTGACACAGTGACTAACAACAGGCTCAAACATAGCAATTTTTTGTGAGGGTGGTGCAGGACTTGAGTAATGTTTCATTCTGTTATACATAAGGTCTCTATGAGTTGGAGCACCTAACAACACTCAGATAAGACCTAATTAACATAGCAAAGAAAACCATATTTCCAAACAGGATCACATCCACAGTTATATGGGCCAGAATTTCAGTATATATTTTTGAAGAATATAATTTAATCTATAACATTTCCTTCCCATTATTGTCATAGGCAGGTAATTCTTAGATTTGTCTTCTGAAAGGAGTCTTCCTAAAACTCAGAAAATATATCAGTTACCTACTACTGCATAGAAAACTATCCCACAACTTAGTGACATAAAAGAATAATAAACATTAATATTTCTCACATTTCTGTGGATCAGGAATTCTGGAGCAGCTTAGCTGGTGGTTTTAACTAGGGCTGTAGTGAGGTTGTCGTCAATATGTTATGTCAGCCAGGGCTACAGTCATTTGAAACGTGACAGAAAGTGGAAGGTGTTTACTTACAAGTTCATTCACTCATATGACTGGAAAGTTGGTGTTGGCTGTTGGCAGGAGGCTTCAGTTCCTTCCACATACGGCCTCTCGCAGGGTTGTTAGAGGGTCCCCTCCCCTGAGTGATGGATCCAACAGAGGCCAAGGCAGCAATTGCAATGTTTTTATGATCAAAACTCAAAGTCACAGTTACTCCATAGTATTCCATTGCTCATACAAGCCAGCCATGATGGAGCATGGGAAGGCATTATATGTTGTTGATGTTGCTAGGTGCTGTTAATTCCAACTCATAGTGACTCTATATGCAACAGAATGAAACACTGCCCCGTCCTGCACTATCCTCACAATCATCACCGTCCTTGAGTCTGTGACCACAGCCACTGTGTCAATCCATCTCCCTGGGGGTCTTACCCTTTTTCACTGAACCCTCCATTTTACCAAGGATGATATCCTTCTCTAGAGATTGGTCTTTTCTGACAACACGACCAAAGGAAAAAAACATCCTTGCCTTCATAGAACTTACCTTCTTATTCTTATTTTTACCTTTGGGGCAGACTTCAATTGAAATGAGAGAGCGAATTCTTGTCTTAATTCCTGCAGTAATCAGCCTCCACAATGGCCTCCAGTGATCTTTGCCTCCTGATATTCCCACCTCTGTATAATGCCCTTCACCACTCGCCTGCCAGTTTGTTGTACTGTGGTGGCTTGCATGTTGCTGTGATACTCGTTTCTTTCCACAGATTTAGTTGATTTAATTCCTGCATGTTTTGTTTCTCTAATGCCACCTAGGAGTTCTGGTAGCATAGTGCCTAAGGCACTTGACTGCTAACCAGAAGGCTGGCGGTTCAAACCCACCAGCCACTCCTTGGAAGGAAGATGGGGCAGTCTACTTCCGCAGTGATACTGCCTCGGAAACCCAAGGAGGGGTCGCTATGAGTAGGGTCCGACTTGATGGCACGTAACAACAATAACAACAGCACCAAGCACCACCCTAACAGAAATATACCACAAATAGGTGGCTTTAACAAAGGAATTTATTCTCTTACAGTTTAGGAAGCTAGAAGTCCAAGTTCAAAATGCCAGCTCTACGGGCTTTGTGAAAGCCCCTTGACCTTGGTCTTCAGCTCTACCTCTTGCTCCCGGCCCACTGGAGCTAGAAGTGTCTCTTCACTCGGCAGCTGCTGGCTGCTGAAGCTAACAAGGCCAAGGTCAACAAACAAAATGGCATAGTCCTAATATTACCAGACAACACTAGCAGAGCACTAGTTCAAGTCCAGAGACAGTCCCAAGATCAGCAGGAATCATGGCAGACTGCTAAATCAAGACTCAGCTACATGCAGGATCCAAGCACGCCAAAAAGCTGCAGACCATTCCCAAAGCTTCTCCTTACACACTGAAAGCAGACCACATCCCTAAAGCAGCTACTCAGCTACTCGCAGTAGATTCCACTATGGAGTTGATTGCCAGTCTCATCGTGGGGAATAACTACATCCATCTGCCCAGCCACTCAAAACCAGGCCCAGCCAAGTTGACACACAACTTAACTACCACACTGTGTAATCCATCTGGCAAAGTCCATATATATAGTCACCATTTATGTTGTTGAAAAATGTATTTGCAACAAATAAATCATTGGGGTTTCTATTTGTCTGTTTTGTTTTTAACTTTTTATTTTAAGTTGGGTGAAATTTTATGAAGCAGATTCGTTTCACATTCAACAGTTCATAAGTTCACACACATTTTGTTTCATGACACTGATTACAGTCCACACAATGGAACAGCTGTCTGCCTACGTACTTCCTGTGGTTATACCCTTTCGCTTAGTCCTTCTTACCTATGTATTTCTGCCTCTCTAGCTTTCTCCCTGTGCAAATACTGCCCTTCTTATCTCCCATGGTTGATTGTTCTAAGGAGTGCATCTCCCTGGTCTAGTTGTTCTGCTCATAGACCTGAATAAATCATTGGTCTTGCAGAATTCTATCATGTAATCTCCAGCCTCATTTCTGTCACCAAGGCTGTATTTTCCAGCTACTCTGCTTCTTCTTCTTTATTTCCAGTTTTCATATTCCAATCACCACTAATTATCAATACATCTTGATTACATGTTTGGTAGATTTCAGACTGCAGAAGTTGGCAAAGATCTTCAATTTCTTCATCTTTGGCTTTAGCGACTGGTGCATCAATTTGAATAATAGTATAAACTGGTCTTCTTTATAGGCATATGGATATTATCCTATCACTGACAGCACTGTACTTCAGGATGGATATTGAAATGTTCTTTTTGATGATGAATGTGACACCATTTGTCATTCATGGCTAAGTAGACCATGTTGTTGTTGCTGTTAGGTGCCATCATATCAGCTCCAAGTCATAGTAACCCTATATACAATAGAATGAAACATTGCCTGGTTCTATGCCAGCCTCACAGTCCTTGCTATACCTGAGCCCATTGTCACAGCCATTATGTCAATCCATCTCATTGAGGGGCTTCTGCTTTTTCATTGATGTTCCATTTACCAATCATAATATCCTTCTCCAGGGAATAGTCCCTCTGACAACATGACCAAAGTAGGTGAGACAAAATCTGGCCATTTTCACTTCCAAGAAGCATTCCAGGTGTACTTCCTCCAGGACAGATCTGCTAGTTCTTTTACCAGTCCATAGTACTTTCAGCTTTCTTCACCAACACCACAACTCAAAAGCATCAACTCTTCTCCAGTCTTCCTTATTCATTGTGCAGTTCTCACATGCATATGAGGCAATTGAAAATACCATGACTTGGGCTAGGCACACCTTAAGTCTTCAAAGAGACATTTTTGCTCTTCAGCATTTTAATGAGGTCTCTTGAAGCACATTTGCCTAGTGCAATACATCATTTATTTTCTTGATTGCTGCTTCCATTGGTATTGATTGTGGAAACAAATAATATGAGATCTTTGACAACTTCAATCTTTTCTACATTTATCATGATGCTGCTTATTGGTCCAGTTGTGAGGACTTTTGCTTTCCTTATGTTGAGGTATAATCCATACTGCAGACTGTGGTCTTCATCAGTAAATGCTTCAAGTCATCTTCACTTTCAACAAGCAAAATTGTGTCATCTGCATATCACAGGTTGTTAATGAGTTTTCCTTCAATCCTGATGTCATGCTCTTCTTCATACAGTCCAGCTTCTTGGATTATTTGCTCAGCATACAGATTGAACAAGTATAGTGTAAGGATACAACCCTGACACACTCCCTTCCTGATTGTAAACCATGCAGTATCCCCTTGTTCTGTTTGAATGACAGCCTCCTAGTCTATGTACAGATTCCTCATGAGCACAATTAAATGTTCCGGAATTCCCATTCTTCTCAATGCTATCCATAATTTGTCATGATCCACACAATTGAACACCTTTGCATAGTCAATAAAATACAAGTAATTATCTTCCTGGTATTCTTTGCTTTCAGCCAAGATCCATCTGACATCAGCAATGATATCCTTCATTCCATGTCTTCTTCTGAATCCAGCTTGCACTTCTAGAAGTTCTCTGTCCATGCATTGCTGCAACTGTTTTTTAATTATCTTCAGCAAGATTTTACTTGCTTGTGATATAAATGATATTGTTCAATAATTTCCATTCTGTGGGATCACATTTCTTTGCAATGGGCACAAATATGGATCTCTTCCAGTCAGTTGGCCAGGTAGATGTCTTCCAAATCTCTTGGCATAGATGAATAAGTGCCTCCAGCGGGACATCCATTTGTTGAAACATCTCAATGGGTATGCTGTCAATTTCTGGAGCCTTGTTCTTCACCAATTCCTTCAGTGCATCTTCAACTTCTTCCTTCAATATTATTGCTTCTTGATCATATGCCACCTCCTGAAATGGATGAGCATTGACCAATTTTTTTTGGTATAGTGACTGTATACTTCTGTTTTCTTTTGATGTTTCCTCAATCATTCAATATTTTGTCCACAGAATCTTTCAATATGGCAACTTGAGGCTTGATTTTTTTCCTCAGTTCTTTCAGCTTGAGAAACACCAAGCATGTTTTTCCTTTTTGTTTTTCTAACTCCTGGTCTTTGCATATTTTATTATAATAATTGACTTGGTCTTCTAGAGCTGCCCTTTGAAATCTTCTGTTCAGCTCTTTTATCTTGTCATTTCTTCTATTTGCTTTAGCTACTCATCACTCAAGGGCAAGTTTCAGAGTCTCTTCTGACACCCATTTTGGTCTTTTCTTCCTTTCCTGTCTTTTAGATGACCTTTTGTTTCTTCATGGATGACTTTCTTGATGTCATACCACAATTACTCTGGTTTTTGGTCACTGGTGTTCAACTCATCAAATCTGTTCTTTAGATGGTCTCTAAATTCAGGTAGTATATAATCAAGGTCATATTTTGGTTCTCATGGACTTGTTTTAATTGTCTACAGCTTCAACTTGAAGATGCATTTGAACAGTTGATGGTCTGTTTGGCAGTCAGCTCCTGGCCTTGTTTTGGCTGAAGACACTGAGCTTCTCCATTGCCTCTTTCCACAGATTTAGTTGATCTGATTCCTGTGTACTCCATCTGGTGAAGTCCAAGTGTATAGCCACCATTTATGTTGTTGAAAAAAGGTATTTGCCATGAATAAGTCATTGGTCTTGCAAAATTCTATCATGTGATCTCTAGCATCATTTCTATCACCAAGGCCATGTTTTCCAACTACTGGTAATTAGTTTGTTTCCAACTTTTGCATTCCAGTCACCAGTAATAAACAACACATCTTGGTTGCATGTTTGGTCAATTTCAGATTGCAGAAGCTGGTAAAAATCTTCAATCGCCTAGTCTTTGGCTTGGTGGTTGGTGTGTAAATTGGAATAACAGTAGTATTAACTGGTCCTCCTTGTAGGCATATGGCTATTATCCTATCACTGACAGCATTGTACTTCAAGACAGATCTTGAAACTTCCTTTGTGACGATGAGTGCAACACCATTCCTCTTCAATTTGTCGTTCCCAGCATAGTAGATCATACGATTGTCTGATTCAAAATGGCCAAAAGCAGTCCATTTTAGCTCACCAATGCCTAGGATATTGATCTTTATGCATCCCATTTCATTTTTGACAACTTCCAATTTTCCTAGATTCATACTTCTTACATTCCATGTTCTGATTATTAATGGATGCTTGCAGCTGTTTCTTCTCATCTTGAGTAGTGCCATATCAGCAAATGGAGGTCCCAAAAGCTTTACTCCATCCACATCATTAAGGTCGACTCTACTCTAACAAGGCAGCTCTTCCACAGTCATATTTTTATTGCCTTCTGACCTGAGGGGCTATATTGGACAGTGTTTCAGGGATATTCATAAAGTTTTCCAGTAATATATCAGACAGTGTTTCACTGCTATTCATATCCTTTTCACTGGCCAGTTCTTTGAGAAGCTCATGGCACCTTCCTTCTTTTGAGTCTGCCTTAGTCTGGAAACACTGCTGAAACCTGTCTGCTACGAGTAACCCTGCTGGTATTTGAATACCAGTGGCATAGCCTCCAGCCTCACAGCAACTTGCAAGCCATCACAGTATGACAAACTGACAGATGAGTGGTGGTAGTAGACTAAATCATTGTCCAATTCACAGTGGTCCATATCAGTCCAGTTCAGGTCACTAATGCCTAGGATATCAATCTTTATACATTCCATTTCATTTTTTATGACTTCCAATTTTCTTAGATTTATGCTTTGTACATTCCATGTTCAAATTATTAAAGGCTGTTTGCAGCTATTTCTTCTCATTATGAGTGTGCCACATGAGCAAATGAAGGTCACTGGACAATGAATAAGAAAGACTGAAAAATAATTTATGCATTTGAATTAGGGTGTTGGTAAAAAAAAAATGTTGAACATACCATGGATTGCCAGAAGAATCAACAAATCTGTCTGGAAAGAAGTACAGCCAGAACATTCCTGAGAGGTGAAGATGGTGAGACTTCATCTCACATACTTTGGACATGTTACCAGGAGGGACCAGTAGAAAAGGACATCATGCTTGGTAAAGTAGAGAGTCAGTATAAAAGAGGAATACCCTTAACAAGATGGACTGACACAGTGGCTACAAGAATGGGCTCAAATATAGCAAGGATTGTGAGGATGGTGCAGGACAGGGCAGTGTTTCGTTCTGTTGTATATAAGGTTGCTTTGAGCCGTAACCGAGTCTACAGCACCTAACAACAACAACAACAACAACAACAATTTATGCTTTTGATATCATGTTCTAGTGCCGCTTTGAAAACTATTTTTTCTTAATTTCCTATGCAGGATTCCTGATATCTCTTCCTGCCCCAAATTATTTAGAATAATAAAAACTAGTATTTACTGCACATTTATTGTGTGCAAGTTTTTACTAATGGGAGCTTTGGTAGCGTAGTGGCTAAGGCACTTGACTGCTAAACAGAAGGCTGGCGGTTCAAACCCACCAGCCACTCCCCGGAAGGAAGATGGGGCAATCTACTTCCGTAGTGATACTGCCCTGGAAACCCAAGGAGGGGTCACTATGGGTCGGGTCTGACTCAATGGCACATAACAACAACACAACAACAACAGCTTTTACTAAGAGTTCAGAGAGCCTCAGTAACTTGCCCAGGATCTCAGAGCTAAAAAACCAAAAACCAAACTCACTGTCATCGAGTCAATTCTGACTCATAGTGACCCCCATTGGGTTTCTGAGGTGGCAAACCTTTATAGAAGTAGCTAGCTCCGTCTTCCTTCCTTGGAACAGCTGGTGGCATCTCAAGACTAGTATGGATTAATTCAGCCAGTCTGACTGAGGAGCCCATACTCATAACCACTTCACTGTTCCTAAGCACTTCACTGTTCCACTAGAGCCAGCTGAATATGTCTTCCTCATCTTGACATTTGTTCCATTTTTGCAAGAGAAAAATGATGTGTCTGATGTTAGTGTTGGACAAATTACTCTGTCCATGTTCTTTGTTCCCTTCCTTTCCCTGAAGTGACCTCCCCTGTTCCACCCTTTCTAGAACTGCCAGAATCTACAAACTCTCCAACACATACACGGACTGGTCCAAAAAAGCAAAACAACACCCTCGTTGATAGCACAGAATACTTGAAGTCTTGATGCCTCAATTGCAGTCTCTTCTTGCTCCTTGCCCCATCCCAGCTCTGTGGAGTCTTTAGTTATGAGAGTTGAGAGTTTGACATCCTGGGACAACTTTGCTACTTCTTGGAGGTAAATCCCACTCTGCAGCCTGCATTGGCACCCAAGTTAAAAATCGTAGACTTAAAATAGTTCAGCTGTCAATTCAGTGAAGTATAATAAGGTGGAGCAGTATAGGAACAAAGGAAAATTAGGGCAGCTTCTCAATTCTTCTGTTCACTTCGATGATACTGATGCTCAGACTTCCACTTCATTATTATTTATTTAATAAATGAGGATAATTTTTAATAAAATATCCAACAGGAGCTCACAAGCTTCTTTCTCCCACACTGTACCATCTTTCCCAGTGCATCCAATTGCCTATCGAATCTGTTCGAATCTACTTCACTCAGATGCAGCCTCTCCCGTCTACTTCTGCACTGGTTCAGATCCTTATTATATCTTTTATTTATTTATTTTATTTTTGCAGTGTTTCCTCTCCTCCCCTCTCACCCCTGCCTTACCATCTCTTAGGTGAAAGAACTGGTTTCATTTGTCAGTCTTCTCTTCAATCTAATTGAATTCAATTGAATTATCTCTTCATGGTTATCTTTTCCCATATATTATGAGATTCTTAAGGTCAAAGACCAAAAAAAAATTCATTTCCCCAGGACCTAGCACATAGTCTCCCATCTAAAGCCAGTCAATAAGCATGTATAGAGGGATTTTCAGGGGAAGCACTCGGTTGCTAACCAAAAGGTTGACTATTCAAACCCACTAGTGGCTCCACAAGAGAAAAGACCTGGAGATGTGGTACCATTAAAAATTACAGCCTAGGAAACCCTATGGTACAGTTCTATGTTGTCTGAATCAACACTGTGAGTCTGAATAGACTAGATGGCACACAACAACGTGTCCTGTGCCTACAAATCCTTAATGAAAAAAAAAACTAAACTAAACCCATTGCTGTAAAGTCAATTACAACTCAGTGATACTGTAGGACAGAGTAGAACTGCTCCACGGGGTATCCAAGACTGTAAATCTTTACAGAAGCAGACTGCTTGCTACATCTTTCTCTCACAGAACAGGTGGTGACTTTGAACTACTGACCTTTCAGTTAGCAACTGATGGCTTCAACCACTGTAGCACCAGGGCTCTTTCCTTAATGAAGACCTTGTAATAAACATGTTTAAATGTCATGCTAGCCACATGTGTAAGAGTCCCCCTTCCTGTCTTGCCTGGGATAATGGACTTTGGAAGCACTTGAGAGAAGATCAAGGCAAAACAGATATCTGGTCTCCCATGACTGGGAAGTCATCTGCTGGCCTGTAAACTTCTTTTTGTCTCAGTTATGGGAGAGAGCCTGGGCTGTGTCCCTCTCAGATCTATCTCCACCAGGGCTTGCCAAGTGATCAGGAAGCTGATTCATTATCTTTCCCAAACACAGCAACACCCATTTTCTAGAGTGCATACATTCCCAGAACACTGATGAAGAGGAAACCAAACTTTTTTCCAAAAAAGTTAGGTTAACATTGCAAAATTGTTCAGATTAGAAGGAGCAGCAATTATGGCTCTATTTGAGTATCATGATCCCTATTATCATATGGGAACGGTAGAGGTGAGCAGACAGGACAAAAACTCACAATTTAGGTGTTCAGAAGATAAGCCAAATGGATACCACCTGCTCCCTAATTCTATCTACCCAGTCCTCTGCTGTCCTCCTTTTATATCCTCCTTGAAAAGGTCACTATCTAATACCACCGTCCCTTTCCCATAAAGATTAATGACTTAGGCTTCAGCTGGATGTTTATAGCTCCTATGCTCAGCCTTCAGCTAGCTCTGAGTGTGCTCTGGTCCTGTGGTGGAAGGAACACAACCAAACCAGTTGCTGTAGAGTTAACTCCAACTCATGATGACCCTGTGTATGTCAGAGCAGAATTGTGCTCCATCAAGTTTTCAATGGCTGACTCTTCAGAAATAAATTGCGAGGCCTTTCTTTTGTGGGGCTCCTTGGTGGACTTGAACTTCTAACCTTTCAGTTAGCAGGTGAGTGTGCTAACCTTTATACCACGCAAGGACTCCAGAAGGAACACAGTGTGCACTTTAAATGGATTTCATTCTGCATCAGTGAAGGTTGTTGGCTGGGGCAAGTTTCCTCCTGAATTACCTAAGGACAAACATCTCCTATGGTCAGTGTTACTTTTCTTCCAAAGACAACAAAGGCCAGTAGCACAAGAGCAAAGCATTTTCAGCCTATTTTAATATGCTCTGCAGCTGATCCTACTACGAAAACTCTAGCATATTGTGGTAAAGGGGTTTTTGTTTCCTTCCTGGACCTATCACATTACAAAGGTCCCTGTTAGTTGAGAATGTTTCATTCCTCAGACAGAATTATTTGATCACCATATATCTCCCCTGGTAGAGTATACATGAGGCTGGGGGTTGGGGTGTGTTGGGGGGAGGAATGTCCTCTATCCTCCTACAGCAATAAATGGAAATTTAGAAGTTGGCATGTAGAACTAGCAAGATAATTGCAAGGGATAAGTTTGCACTTAGGATAAGGTTTACTTTAGCAAGATAATTGTAAAGGGAAAGTTTATGAATTCAGGGCCTTGATTTACAAAGTGTCCTTAAGAAACTGATGTCTCTAACTTAACAGGAAAGAGTAAGATTCCTAACTAAAACCCCTCAAAACAAAATCCACTGCCATCGAGTTGATTCTGACTCATAGCATCTCTACAGGACAGAGTAGAACTGCCCCAAAGGGTTTCCAAGGCTGTACATTTTTACGGAAGCAGACTGGCTCATCTCTCTCCCACTGAAGGGAGCGGCCTGTAGGTTCAAACCACCAACCTTTTGGTCAGCAGCCAAGCGCTTTAAGGAACTAAATACTCTCAAGTCCTTCCTCTCCTCTTCCAGCTTATTATCTGCAAAATGAAAGAAACTAATCAAAGATTTCTGGAAGATTCTTGGAATTCAATGTAACTCAGCTAACATCTATGGAGTGTCTGCTATGTGGTAGGTGGTGAAGGTACAATTTTGTACCATTAAGGGAGAAATTCCCACTGTTTCTACAAATTTGTTTTGAAAAATAATATGCTAGAACAAAAGGTGACACCAAGAGTATTTATTTTTTTTGCCATGCCAACCTAACAGAAAAGGAAGAAAACATTTGTCCCAAAACAATTCCTAAAAACTCTACGGTAGAGTCTCATGGGATAGGTCATTAGGGTTCAGAAGTTTACAAAAAGTATTCCAATTTGTTTCTCTTCTTTCTTTCAGTAGTGACTTCACTTAACCTCGACAGTGACAAAGAAACTTCTTCAAGGAAAAACTATTTTGAAAGGAAAAAAAGAGATCTGAACAACAATTCAATCCTAACCATCATTTCAGCTGGAAATATGAGCTTTCTTAATGGTGCCAGAAAAGAAGTAACCTTTTCTTAAAGTCTTTCAAATGACAGAAATCTTTCATGGGAATGCAAAACTGAAAAATCTCAGAAATACTACTTTTCTACTACTGGGTCTTCAGAAATACCCTAATTTTCCATCCCACCCTGTCCTAAGAAATCATCTAATTCCATTAGAAAATTCCAGACTTAAATAAAAGAGCCTATTTAACTTGCATTATAATGCAAAACATCATTTGCCAGAGAACTTTGATCACTTATCTAAGGTTTTTTTATGACACATTATTACCAAATATATTCTGAATTCTCAGATGCATTTGCCCTCTTCCTTCATTTTGTAATGTCAGATTTTAAATGAAATTGGCAACAGCACATACAAAACAAATGCTTCAGAAATTACTTGAGCCATTTTGATAAATGATGTTTCCTCTTCTACTTACTGAAAGTACAAGGATTTTTTCTTGTTTTGTATTGGTTTTGGTTTGGCTTTACATTTCAGGAAATGGTCTCACTTTCTACCTGTTGATCAAAACATAAATCTAGTTGACATGTTGATTTGTCTTTCCCTTTATATGTGCTACTAAATTATAATTCAAGTCTTCTGCTTTCTATCTTACTTTCACTTCTATTCCCCTAAAATCCATTCTTCCCATAACTGCCAGGTTGATCATGAAGACTATAATTCGATCATGTTACTTCAACCTCTTTAAAATCTTCCATTTTCTTCCATCACACTAAGATAAAATCCAACTTCATGTCATTTGGCTTTCCTCTTTGACCTTAATCATGTATTCTTCCTTTCCCCCTCACATTTCTACAACTTTCTGTTTCTCTAATCCAAACATCAAGTTTTTTTCCCCCAGCTCAGCACCTATGCAAGTGCTGTTTCCTCTTGCTAGAATGCTCTTCTCTAGATTCTTTTCATTTTCCTTCTTATTCAATGTGAGGTCCATGGACTAGCAGTATCAGCATCTCCTGGGACCTTGTTAGAACTCTCAGGTCTGACTCTTGAAGTGCTGAATCATGATCTGCATTTTAGCAAGGTCCCCAGGTGGGGATCCTATGCAAGTTGTAGCTTGAGAAATCTGGCTGATGTCTCACCACAATTTTCATCTCCTCAGGAAGGCTTAGCTGACTCTCAATCATAATTAACTTCTTTAGTAACTATTTGTTTGATTTTTCTCATGGCAATAAATGTAAATATAAATGCCTTATTTGTTGAATAACATGTTTATAGTTTTTGCCCACTGGAGTGTAAGCTCCACGGAACTAGAGGTTTTCTGTTACTATTCCACCATGCAACTATCTCATCAATAAGCATTTGATGGATGAATGAATATTCAAATACATATTTAATCTAAATGATCAAAGGGATGGTGGAGTAAAACAATTTTGTGATTCCTCTTTGTATGGCTTTATCTGACCTAATTATCAGCTAGAAAAATTTTAGTCAAATCAGCTGTTTTGGCATAATCTCTTATAGTGTCCTAACTGAGTTCAAGGAAGGAAGGAAGGAAGGAAAAAAGACTGGTCTTGGAGATGAATGGGTTGCCATTGCAAAGAACTGCAAAAGTTAAGATTGCAGAGCCAAGTAAAACGAGATCACAACCAGATCCCCAATATGATGTAAATTATGCTACTTTCTCACTGTCCAGAGTTGGTAAAATACTGATGATTGAAACTTTACATATCTGATTGTATAATATGGAATATATTGCCAATTATTAGCCATTATGAAGGGAAAATATGTTAACAGCCTTAAATTAAGAAAGTTAATTATATGACAGCTTAATGCAATGCGTGGATTGTATCCTGGATCCTGGATCAGAAAAATGAAGAACATTTGAGGGTCATTTGGGGAAGTTTGAATATGAATTGTGTTCAGTGGTAGTTCACAGGTTGAATTCTTGTCTTCCATGCAGGAGACCTGGGTCGATTTTTGGACACAGTATCTCACATGCAGCCATCACTCCTTTGTCACTGAAGGCTTGCATGTTGCTATGATGCTAAACAAATTTCAGTGGAGCTTGCAGACTAAGACAGACTAGGAAGAAAGGCTGGGTGCTCTATTTGCCAAAATTAGCCAATGAGACTCTAAGGATCACAAAACTCCAATCTGCAGCCAATCATGGGGATGGAGCAGGACTGGGTAGTATTTCATTCCATTGTGCACAGGGTCAACATGAGACAGGGGCTAACTGTACAGCAGCTAACAACAACAATACTAATCATTTATTGCTTTGCCACAAATAATTCCAAACCTTAGCGTCTTAAAATAGTAACAATCATGGTAGTGTAGTGCCTATGGCACTTGACTGCTAACCAGAAGGTTGGTTCAAACCCACCAGCCACTCCTCGGAGGGAAGGTTGGGCAATCTACTTCTGTAGTGATACTGCCTTAGAAACCCAAGGAGGGGTTGCTGTGAATCGGGTCCACTCGAGGGCACATAACAACAACAACAACAAATCATTTATTATCTCTCATGATTTCTTTGGTCAGGAATTTAGGAGTGGCTAGATCGGGCAGTTCTGGCTCAAGGTCTTTTATGAGTTTGCACTCAGATGTGCGCTGTGGCTGCAGCCAATGGAAGGTTTAACTAGGGCTAAAAGATTCCCTTCCAAGGTGATTTACTTAAGTATCTCAAGTTAGTGCTGGCAGGTTGACTCCTTTCCGTGTGACAGCTTGAATATTCTCAAAACATGGCAGCTGGCTTCCCTTAGAATGAGTAATTCAAGAGACCAAGGTAGAAGCTGCAATGTCCCTTATAACCTAGCCTCAGAAATCACACACCAATACTCCCATTCTGTGCATTTTGTTGGTTATATGAATCAGTCCTAAAGCAAAGTGGGAGGGAAGGAATTACTTAAGGGCATAAATAAATACCATGAAGTGAGGCTCACTGGGGCCATCTTGGAGGCTGGCTGCTACACATTTTATATTTGGTTTTTAATTTAATTATTATTAAATTTCCTGGATGTGATCATTGTACTGTACATATATAGGAAAATGTCTGATTCTTAAGAGAACTGTGCTAAGCTATTTACAATAGCCAAAAGATGGAAACAACCTAGGTGTCCATCAGCTGAGGAATGGATGACCAGACTATGGTACATACACACAATGGAATACTATGCAACCCTAAAGAATAACCTAGAATCTGCAAAACACTGCATAACGTGGATGAACTTGGAGGGCATTATGCTGAGTGAAATAAGTTAATCACAGAAGGATGAATATTGTATTAGTCTGTTATTGTAAAAGTCAAGGAAATGTTTATCTATGGAAGGAAATTTTCTTTGTTGCTTACCAGTAGGGGTGGCAGGGGAGGGGAGGGAATACTGTTACATAGGTAGGGATAAGTATTGATTTGGGTGAAGAGAAGGGCAATGTACCAAATGTGAGTGATCAACGTGGTGGCATTGAGGAAGAGGAAGACATAGAGAGGTACATGGGAGGTACAGACAACAAAGATGAACCCTTTTGCACATACAGTACTGCATTGTCAGTGAAGGCAAACATGGGTATATGGGTGGATAGATGGGTGAACAGGCTGAACTATTAGGTATGTCTATGATGCAGGGAGTGTACCCAAGAACATGTATAGGGTTGGCAGACCATGGTCCTATAAGTGTATTTGTATGATCTGAATTTTCAGGTGCATAGTAGAGCTGACAAGTGACAAGGTTGTAGCCACTTCTTGGTCACAGCCAGCTGCCCAGAGGGACCAAGTAGTTGAACCTGTGGACTCAGGACCATAGCCACAGGGGACATCAAGCTCAATTGGCATAACATACTATATAAAACATTGTTCCACCTCCTACTTTGGCAAGTAGCAACTGGGATCTTAAAAGCTTGCAAGCAGCCATCTAGATGCAACAATGAGTTCTCTCCTAGATGCAACAATGGGTCTCTTCTCATCCAGAGCAAAGATGAATGAAGAAAACCAAAGATTCATGGAAGCAATTAGTCTTAGCAACTGGTACGCCATGAGATCCATAGCTTATATGACTATGAGACCAGAAGAACTAGATGGTGCCCGGCTACCACTATCAACAACTTGGAGGGGGATTCTGTGTAGGAGATCCTGGCTAGAGGGGGAGAACAATGTGGAACAAAACTCAAAATCATTTGAGGAAGAAAAAGGGGGACCAAGTTTGCTGGTCTGATAGAGCCTGGTGGAACCACTGAGACTTTGGCCCCTAGCTGCCCTTCACGTCTGGAATTGAACCCACACCTGTGGTTTCTAGCCAAACAAAAGACAGGCATATGAGTTGAATATTTACCTGAGGTAGATATACTCCTTGGAGAGAACAATCATGGGAGAAGGAAGGGCTGCTTATGCACAGGGAGACAGCTCAGGGGGCAGGAGTGTATGGAGGATGGACACAGGGAAGAGGTAACTATCAGGAGAAAGTGGGAGGGGAACTGTTGCATTGTGGTAAACTGTAGTCAATGTCATGAGACAAAATGTATGTGAAGTGCTGTATGGAAAGTGAATTTGCTCTGTAAACTTTCACCCAAATCATGATTAAAAAAAAAAAAAAGAGAGAGAGAGAGAGAGAGAGAAATGTGCTAAGGCATTTAGAGTGAAATATCACAACATCCGCAGTTGACTTTCAAATGGTTGAGCAAGCAACAACCATAAACAAACAGACAAAAGAAGACACTACCAAACCAAAAAACCAAACCTTGCCACTGAGTCAATTCTGACTCACAGTGATCCTATAGGACAGAGTAGAACTGTCCCATAGGGTTTCTTTTATTTGTTTATTTTTAAATTTAACAAGTAATCTATAAGACAGATATTCTCCTTATTGTATATTGTCTTCCCTTTCCACCCAAATTAATATGAATCTCTGGTGGCATGGTGCCTAAGACATTTGAGTGCTAACCACAAGGTTGACAATTCAAACCCACCAGCCACTCTGCAAAAGGAAGATGGGGCAATCTACTTCTGTAAAGATTTAGCACCTTGGAAACCCAAAGGGGGTCCCTATGAATCGGAATCAACTCAATGGCAGTGAGTTTGGTTTTTGAGTACCCTCTTGTTAGTGGTTTACCTTCCCTTCCTCTCCCACCCCTGGTAATCATTAAGGAATATTTTTTTATGTGTGTTAACATTTTCTTAACTTTTTACAATTTGGCAATTTACTTCCATAGAGACCCAAGGAGGGGTTGCTGTGAGTCTGAAATGACTCGACAGCAGTGAGGTTTCTTTTTTTGTTTGTTTTGTTTTTGTTTATACCATTTTCCACAGTGGTTGCACCATTTTACAGTCCCACCAGCAGTGTATGAGGATTCCAGTCTCTCCACACCCTTTCCAGAATTTGTATTTTCTGTTTTTTTGAACTTTGCTATTAATTCTGGGGTGAGATGATTTCTCATTAATGTTTTGAGTTGCATCTCTCTAATGGCTAATGATAGCAAGCATTTCTTCATATGTATGTTGGCTACCTGAGTGTCTTCTTTAGTGAAGTGTTTGTTCATGTCCTCTGCCCATTTTTAAACTAGATTATTTGGTTTTTTGTTGTTGAGGTGTTGAAATTTTCTATACAGTTTCTCTATTTACACATGATATGATCCTATATATAGAAAACCACAAAGATTCAGTAAGAAAATTACTGGAACTAATTGAAATGTTCAGCAAAGTGGCTGGGTATAAGATCAAGACACAGAAATCAGTAGGATTCCTTTACACTAATGATGAGAACTCTGAAAAGGAAATGAGGGAAACAATACCATTTACAATAACCACATAAAAGATGAAATACTTAGGAATAAATCTAACTGGAGACACAGAAGACCTATACAAAGAACACTATAAAACACCACTACAAGAAACCAGAAGAGACCTACATAAATGGAAGAATACACCATGCTCACAGTTAGGAAGATTTAACACTGTGAAAAGGTCAGTGCTACCAAAACCACTTACAGATAAAATGCAACCCCAATCCAATTCCATCATCAGTCTTTAAAGAAATGGAAACACCAACAACTTTAAATGGAAAGGAAAGAGACCCTAGGCAAGTAATGCACTACTAAAGAGGAAGAACAAATCAGGATGTCTCATACTTTCCTGATCCCAAAACCTACTGTACGACCATGGTAGTCAAAACTGCCTGGTACTGGTACAATGAAAGACATGTAGACCAATGGAACAGAATTGAGAACTGAGAGGTAAATTCATCCATCTATGGACAGCTGATCTTTGACAAAGGGCTGAACTCATTAACTGGGGAAGAGATAGCCTCTTTAACAAATGGTCAGCAAAACTAGATATCCAATTGGAGAAAAATGAAACAGGACCCATATCTCACACTGTATTAAAAAAAAAAAAAACACCTCAACATGGATCAAAGACATAAATGGAAAAGCTAAAACTATGAAAATCATCAAAGCAAAATAAAGACAAACTTGGGGGCCCTAATACCTGGCATAAATATACTATCAAACATAAATAAAAATGCACAAACACCAGAAGACAAAATAGACAGGGACCTCTTGAGTATTAGACACTTACGGATATCAAAAGATTTCATGAAAAGAGTCAAAAGAGAACCCACAGACTGGGAAAAAAAATTTGGCAATGGTATTTTGGACAAGGGACTAATCTCTAAAATTTATAGAAAGCCCCACAGGGTTTCCAAGGGTATAATCTTTACATAACAACAACAACAATCTTTACAGAAGCAGTCTGCACGTTTTGCTCCTGCAGAGCAGCCAGTAGGTTCGAACCACTGACTTTTGCTGAGTAGCCAAGCACTTAATCACTGTACCACCCCCACACAGCTATATTTTATGATTGTTGTTGTTGTTGTTGTTATGTGCCGTCGAGTCGGCCCCGACTCATAGCGACCCCTCCTTGGGTTTCCGAGGCAGTATCACTATGGAAGTAGGATTGCCCAACCTTCCTTCCGAGGAGTGGCTGGTGGGTTTGAACTGCCAGCCTTCTGGTTAGCAGTCAAGTGCTTTAGCCACTATGCTACCAGAGCTCCTATAAAAAGATAAACAAGCTGTCATCAAGTCAATTCTGACTCATGGTGACTCTGTGTGTTTCACAGCAGAACTGTCCTCCACAGGGATCTCAATGGTCAATTTCTCAGAAGTAGATCTCCAGGCCTTTCTTCCAAGGAGGCTCTGAGTGGCTTCAAGCCACCAACCTTTTGGTTAGTATCTGATCACTTAACCATCTGTGTCACCCAGAAATTCCTTTTATAATTATACATGTTATTGTTGTTTAGTGCTATCAAGTTGATTCTGACTCATAGCAACCCTAGGAACACCATACAAAACAACACTGTCTGGTTCTATGCCATCCTCACTATTGTTGCTATGTTTGAGCCCATTGTTGCAACTACTGTGTCAATCCATTTCATTGAGGATCTTCCCTCTTTTTGGCTGACCCTACACTTTGCAAACAATGTTATCTTTCTGCAGGGATATTATACAATTTTATATAGATATAGATATAGACACAGATATATATATAGATAGATAGATAGATAGATAGATATACACACACACATACGTGTGTATAACTACTATACATATTACTAAACTATTGGTAGATTTAAATTATAATGGAATATTTCCATAACATAGAAGACAGGCAAGCACTACAAAATAGGGGTGTATCTCCCCACATTAGCCTGACAGCCAGTAATTAAACACTTACCAACACACCATCATCTGTGTCTATACACAAACACATATATGTTGTTGTTAGGTGCTGTCAAGTCAGCTCTGACTCAGTGACCCCATGTACAACAGAATGAAACACTGCACAATCATGTGCTATCCTCACAATCCTAGCTATACTTGAGCCCATCCTTGCAGCCACTGTGTCAATCCATCTTCTTGAGGTTCTTCCCCTTTTTCACTGACCCTCCACTTTACCAAATATTATGTCCTTCTTCAGGGAATGGTCTCTTCTGACAACATGACCCAAGTAGGTGAGACCAAGTCTGGCCATTCTTGGTTCCAAGGAGCATTCCAGCTGCACCGCTTCTAGGACAGATTTATTTGTTGTTCTGGCATTCCATGGTATTTTCAGTTTCTTTGCCAACACCACAACTCAAAAGCATCAACTCTTCTTCAGTCTTCTTTGTTCATTGTCCAGCTTTCACATGTATATGACATGATTGAAAATACCATGGCTTGGGTTATGTGCACCTTTGCCTTCAAAGTGACATTGTTGCTCTTCAACACTTTAAAGAGGTCTTTTGCAACATTTTTGCCCAGTGCAATATAACATCTGATTTCTTGACTGCTGATTCTATGGGTGTTGATTGTGGATCTAAGTAAAATGAAATCTTTGATAACTTCAATCTTTTTCCATTTATCATGATGCTGCTTATTGGTCCAGTTGTCAAGATTTTTGGTTTCATTATGCTTAGGTGTAACCCATACCTAAGACTGTAGTCTTAATTCTTCCTCAGTAAGTGCTTCAAGTCATCTTCACTTGCAGCAAGCAAGGTTGTGTCATCTGCATATCGCAGGCTGTTAATGAGTCTTCCTCCAGTCCGGATGCTGTGTTCTTCATATAGTCCAGCTTCTCAGATTATTTGCTCAGCATACAGATTGAGTAAGTATGGTGAAAGGATACAACCCTGACACACTGCCTTCCTGATTTTAAACCATGCAGTATCCCTTTGTTCTGTCTGAATGACAGCTTCCTAGTCTACGTACAGATTCCTCATGAGTACAATTAATTAAGTATTCTGGAATTTCCATCCTTTTGAATGTTATCCATAATTTGTTATGATCCACACAATTGAATGCTTTTGCACAGACAATAAAACACAAGTAAATATCATTCTGGTATTCTTCGCTTTCAGCCAAGATCCATCTGACATCAGCAATGATATCCCTCATTCCATGTTGTCTTTTGAATCCAGCTTGCATTTCTGGATGTCCCTGTCAATCTACTGCTGCAACCGTTTTTGAATTATCTTCAGCAAAATTTTACTTGTGTGTCATATTGTTTGATAATTTCCACATTCTGTTAGATCATCTTTCTTTCTATGGATCTCTTCCAGTCAGTTGGCCAGGTAGCTGTCTTCCAAATTACTTGGCATAGATGAGTAAGTGTCTCCAGCACAGCATCTATTTGTTGAAATATCTGAATTGGTATTTCATCAAATTCTGAAGCCTTGTTTTTCACTAATTCCTTTAGTGTGGCTTGGACTTCTTCCTTCAATACCATTGGTTTGTGATCATATACTACCTCCTGAAATAGTTGGACACCCACCAATTCTTTTTTGTACAGTGACTCTGTGTATTCCTTCCATCTTCTTTTGATGCTTCCTGCATCATTCAATATTTTGCCCATAGAATCCTTCAATATTACAACTCAAGGCTTGAAT
>NW_006922069.1:1346365-1347317 GCF_000298275.1 Orycteropus afer afer | reverse complement strand
TGAAGGGCAGCTAGGGGTCATAGTCTCAGTGGTTCCACCAGGCTCTATCAGACCAGCAAATCTGGTCCCCCCCCCCTTTTTTTTTCTCCAAATGATTTTGAGTTTTTTTCCACATTGTTCTCCCTCTCCATCCAGGATCTTCTACACAAATCCCCTTCCAAGTGGATGACAGTGGTAGCTGGGCACCATCTAGTTCTTCTGGCCTCATAGTCATATAGGCTGCAGATCAGATGGTGTACCAGTCATTAAGACTAATTGTTAACATGAATTTTTGTTTTCTTCATTCTTCTTTACTCTGGATGAGGAGAGACCCATCGTTGCATCTAGAGGGAAGCTTGCAAGCTTTTAAGATCCCAGTCACTACTCACCAAAGTAGGAGGTGGAACAATGTTTTGTATAATATGTTATGCCAATTGAGCTTGATGTCCTCTGCGACTATGGTCCCGAGCCCACAGGTTCAGCTATTCAGTCCTTTTGGGTAGCTGGCTGTGACCAAGAAGTGACTACACCCTTGCCCCTTGTCAGCTCTCCTATACACCTGGGAATTCAAATCATACAAATAAACTTATAGGACCATCGTCTGCCAACCTTATACTTTGCACACTTCTTTATGATCATTTTCTTTGTCTTCTCAAGTTGCTTTCAAAATCTTCTGTTCAGCTCTTTTATCTTGTCATTTCTTCCATTTGCCTTAGGTACTTTCTGCTCAAAAGCAAGTTTCTGAGTCTCTTCTGACACCCATTTTGGTCTTTTCTTCCTTTTCTGTTCTGATAATGACCTTTTGCATTCTTTGTGTAAGATGTTCTTGATATAATCCCACAACTCATTTGGTTTTCTGTCATTGATGTTCAAAGCATCAAATCTATTCTTCAGATGGTCTCTAAATTCAAGTGGAACATAATCAAGGTCATATTTTGGCTTTCATGGACTTGTTTTAATTTTCTTCAGCTTC
>NW_006922069.1:1345115-1345939 GCF_000298275.1 Orycteropus afer afer | reverse complement strand
GTGTATCTACCTAATGTAAATGTTCAGCTCATATGCCTGTCTTTTGTTTGGCTGGAAGCCACAGGAGTGGGTTCAATTCCAGACCTGAAGGGCAGTAGGTGCTATAGTCTCAGGGGTTCCACCAGGCTCTATCACACCTGCAAACCTGCAAACCTGCCCCTCCCCCACTTTTAAAAATGATTTTGAGTTTTGTTCCACATTGTTCTCCCACTCTATCCAGGATCTCCTATGTAGATCCCCCTCCAAGTGGTTGACTGTTGTAGCCAGGCACCATCTAGTTCTTCTGGTCTCATAGTCATATAGGCTGAGGATCACATGGTGTGCCAATCACTTGGACTAATTGTTTCCATGCATCTTCAATTTTCCTCATTCTTCTTTGCTCTGGACAAGCAAAGACCCATTGTTGCATCTAGATGGCCACTTGTAAGTTTTTAAGACCCCAGTTTCTACTCACCAAAGTAGGATGTGGAACAATATTTTTGTGTAATATGTTATGTCAATTGAGCTTGGTGTCCTGTCCTTGTTTTGTTAGCTTCTTCATAATCTATTTCCACAGATGAAGTCGATCTGATTTGTGTGTGTTCCATCTGGTGAGGTCAACAGGTATAGCTGCTGTTTATGTTGTCAAAGAAAGGTATTTGCAGTGAATAAGTCTTTGGTCTTGCAAAATTCTATCATGCGATCTCTGGTGTCATTTCTATCACTGAGGCCAGATTTTCTTTTTTTATTTTTTATTGTGATTTGGGTGAAGATTTACAGAGCAAATTCACTTTCCATACAGCAGTTCACATATACTTTGTCTCATGACATTGACTACAATTTAC
>NW_006922069.1:1324047-1344905 GCF_000298275.1 Orycteropus afer afer | reverse complement strand
CCCCCCCCCTTTTTTTCTCTCCAAATGATTTTGAGTTTTGTCCACAATGTTTTGTCTCCCTCTCTATCTAGGATCTTCTACATAGATCCCCTTCCAAGTGGTTGACATTGGTAGCTGGGCACCATCTAGTTCTTCTGGTCTCATAGTCGTATAGGCTGCAGATTGGATGGTGTATGTACCAGTCGCTAGGACTGATGGTATCCATGAATTTTTTATTTTCTTCATTCTTCTTTGCTCTGGACGGGAATAGACCCATTGTTGCATCTGGATGGAAGCTTGCAAGCTTTTAAGATCCCAGTCACTACTCACCAAAGTAGGAGGTGGAATGAGGCCAGATTTTCCAACTACTTTTGATTCTTCTTTGTTTCCAACTTTCACATTCCAATTACCAATAATCATTGATACATCTTGATTACATGTTTGGTCAATTGTAGACTGCAGAAGTTGGTAAAAAGTATCTTCAATTTCTTCATATTTGGTTGTCGTGCTTGGTGCATAAATTTGAATAATAGTAGTATTAACTGATCTTCATTGTAGGTGTGTGGATATTATTCTATCACTGACAGCACTGTACTGCAAGGTAGATCTTGAAACATTCTTTGTGACAATGAATGCAATGCCTTTTCTCTTCAATTTGTCATTTCTGGCATAGTAGATCATATGACTGTCTGATTCAAAATGGACAATACCAGTCCATTTCAGCTCACTAATACCTAAGATGGGAGCTCTAGTGGCATAGTGCCTAAGGCATTTGACTGCTAACCAGAGGGCTGGCAGTTCAAACCCACCAGCCACTCCTCGGAAGGAAGATTGGACAATCTACTTCCATAGTGATACCATCTCGGAAACCCAAGGAGGGGTTGCTATGAGTTGGATCCAACTCAACAGCAGTGAATTTGGTTTTGGTATACTTCATACCTTCCATGTTCTCATTTTTGGTGGATGTTTGCAGCTGTTTCTTCCCATTTTAAGTCATTACCCATCAGCAAATGAATGTTCCAAAAGTTTTACTCCATCCATATCATTAAGGTCAACTCTACTTTGAGGAGGCAGCTCTTCCCGTCGTATTTTTAGTGCCTTTCAACCTGAGGGGCTTATCTTCTGGCACTGTATCAGACAATGCCTCAGGGCTTTTCATAAAGTTTTCCAGTAACATATCAGACAGTGTTTCACTGTTACTCATGAGGTGTCCACTGGCCAAGTGTCTCAGAAATGAATGGCGGCCCCTTCCTTCTTCTGAGTCTGTCTTAGTCTGAAAGCTCTGCTGAAATCTCCATGGGTGACTCTACTGGTATTTGAAATACCAGTGACATAGCCTCTAGCTTGACAGCAACACGCAAGCCACCACAGTATGCCAAACTGACAGACAATTGGTGAATATATATATATATATGTATATGTATATGTATATGTATATGTATAGGACACAGAGAAAGCAAATGAACCAAGAATGTTAATTGGGCAAGCTAGGTGAAGGATTATGGGTGTTCTCATACTATTATTGCAATTATTCTATAGATTTGAAATTTTTTCAAATAAAAATTTGAGGAAAATAAAACATATAATCACGGAACATGGGTAGAAGTATAATTGAAGTTGAAAAATATTGGCTATGAGTTGAAAATGGTTAAATTGGTGAGGTACTCATGGTAGTTTATTATAATAATCTTTCTGTTGTTGTTGTTAGGTGCCATTGAGTCTATTCCAACTCATAGCGATCCCATGTGTGCAGAGGAGAGCTGATCCATAGTGTTTTCTTGCTGTAATCTTTACAAAGCAGATTTCCAGGTCTTTTTCCTGCAGAGCTGTGAGGTGAGTTTGAATCACTCCTCTTCTGGTTAGCAGCTAAGTATTTAACTGTGGTGCCACCAAAGTGTCTAAGATTTTTTCTACTTTGGTATGTTTTTGAAATTTTCCATATTAAAAAGTTAATAAACACACAAAAATAAATTCATAAAGAATGTTAATCCAACAGAAACACATTGTTGAACTATGACAAATGTAAGAACAAAAACATTTCTAGACATTTATCAAGTATGGCCAAGCCAAGCTATACCTAGCATACCTACATGATCAAACATCTTCAAAGGAAAAGCATTTGCCAAAAAATTTGGAGCTTTCAGTAACCATACTAGGGACAGGTTACCTTTATTTTTGTGAGGTCTAAGGTGACAAGCTTTAAGATTTTATTGAGAGTCAAACTGGATCACTAAACATCAGGGAGTTTGTACTTTGCACACAGTAGGCAATCAATACCTATGTGATGAATGAATTAAGAAAAGAACTTCCCCTTTCCTGATCTCTCTCAGGGTAAATAATTCCACAATCATTAACACTCTCCTGCCCAAGATAGAGGAGACTGTGTGGTAAAACGACAATGGAGAGCATCATGGACAGAGTGTATATTATAGCTGTTGAAGCAAACTGCCCTTCCCCTTGGAATATAGAGCAGGTGAAGGCCAGATTTATGAATGTGCAACCTGTTCAATGCTTTCTGGCTGCCATCTTGAAATTCTTCACTTAGTTTATCTTTGAACTTGGATTTTGTAAATCAAGCTGATGGGACAATGGAGTATATGTGTGAGCAGAGGAGACAGGTGTGATACTCATGTCCTCTGTTCTATGTGGCCACATCTGCACACAGCATTTGTGATGTTCCATGAGCACCAAGTTCCATGGACACACAATGCATGGGAGTTCATTGAGACTCAAAGCGAATACAAGGAAAACGTGTTCCATCTAAGACTAAGTAAAGGATTGGGGGTACTGATGGTCTCAAGAGGCCATGCTTTATGTTCCAAACAGAATTGGATCTAAGTGCAGAACGAAAGCAATAGCATTCTTAAAAAAATCCACGAACAAAGAGCCTAGTCATATGCTTCTTACTCACATTACTCTCCTGAATTAGCCAAACTACTTACACTGCAAATGATGACAGAGAAGGAAAGGGAAGATAGGGCAACCCACAGTTACTTCTCCTTTCAAATCCTTCCTTACTCATCAGTAAGTCAATGGTAAAGAGTGTTTGGCAAAATGTGCACATATGAAAAGGTGAAATAAAAACAGCTAAGTTAGTTAGCATAGTGCCTAAGGCACTTGACTGCTAACCAGAAGCCTAGAGGTTCAAACCCACCAGCCACTCCTTGGAAGGAAGGTTGGGCAATCTACTTCTGTAGAGATACTGCCTTGGAAACCCAAGGAGGGGTCGCTATGAGTCAGGTCCGACTTAATGGCAAATAATAACAACAAGTTATATAAGGAGCCTTGGTGGTGCAGTGGTTAAGCACTCGCTGCTAACTGGAAGGTTGGCAGTTTGAATCTACCAGTTACTCCACAGGAGAAAGATGTGGCAATTTGCTTCTGTAAAGATTTACAGCCTTGGAAACCCAATAGAGCAGTCCTGCTCTGTCCTACAGGCTCACTAAGAGTTGGAGTCAACTCAATGGCAGTTTAGTGAGTGAGTGAGTTAGTGTAGCTTTCCACTGTTCTGATAAAAACAAAATCCATTCACATTTAAAATACAAGTTGTGCAATTTCAGTGATTCTACATTTGAGTTAAGTGCTCCTATATTTGCATTTAAAATGGGTATTGAGCAGTAAAATTTATGCTTATAATTTTTCTTTACTTAAAATGATATTGAATAGCAACTAAAAAACACCATGACAAGTTGAGAGAGAAAACCAGAAAGAAAAGATAAAGCTTTATGTTTTAATACCCTTAACAGTTACCTTTTCCTTCCTTTTTGAAAAACAGGCACCACATTTTCATTTAGTACTGTTGTTGTCGTTAGGTGCCATTGAGTCAATTCTGACTAGTAGCAATCCCATGTGTTACAGAGTATAACTGCTCAATAAGTTTCCTAGACTCTTGATAGTGTAGTGGTTAGGGCATTTGGCTGCTACCAAAAAAGTTGGTGGTTTGAACCCGCCAGCTCCTCCACTGAAAAAAGATGAGGTGATCTGCTTCTGTAAAGATTCACAAAGTCAGAATCAATTCACTTGCAGTGAGTTTGGTTTTGGTTTTAATCTTCACAGAAGCGGATCACCACATCTTTTTTCTACTCATTTAATACTGGGACCTGAAAATTATGTAGCCAGCCCTGGCAAAGAAAATCACAATTTTTGTGAAGAGGAATTTCTTTTTAATTTCACAATACTAGAGAACCTTGGACAGGGTGGCAATAGGTCAAAAGGGATGGGTTCCTCTTTATGTTCACAGCAACAAAGTGCCTTCTGAACTTCTCTTTTGGTGCTTTGAAAGTGAACTAAAGACCGAATAACCACCTGGAGCCACACGGGCAGAGTTTTGGGTTGTGCCTCTATCTCCTCCCAACTCTGATTTTTGAGTCCTTTTTTCTCTCCCAACTCTGAAGCTCAGATCTCTGGGCCTGGAAGTTTAGTCCGTACTTCTTTTCTGATGAATGGCTAAATAGCAGAGAAAATGAGTTCTTTAACCTCTAATTTGATTTTAGCTATGTCTGCAAGCTTCCCCCCACCCCAAATGGGCCAAGCCTTTCTCACCATTCCCAGAACATAAAAACATATTTTGAAGGTACAGAGCTGAGTACTTTCTCACATCTGGTATCATCTCCCTTTGATATTGAGATTTTCTCCTAAACCAAATCTTCTTGGGGTGGAATAGCAGCTCGAAGCTTAAAAGGAGATAGCTCTCTACTCCCAACAGGCCCAGATCTGGCTTCTCCAGCCAGCCCAGAACAACCTGGCAACCAAAGGCTGTACACACTGTTTTAAAGTTTAACTTTACACAAACAGCACAGTGCACTCCAAGGGCAAGGTCCAAAAACAAAGTCTCTGACACCCTTAACTTTTAGTGTCTTAGATGATTCTGGGTCATCGAGGCCTTTAGGTTTTGGCCTGTGTGGGGAGACATTAGAAAAATAAAAGCTTCTCTTCTTGGCCCCATGGCATGCAGCCAATCGGCTAACCAAAACTATTTACTCTACAGAGCACAAAAGCCCTAAGACACAGAGGATATATTTCATCCAGAAGGCTGCATGATGAGTGCTGGAAAGCCTGGGACTAAAGTCAGAAGCTCTCCCCTTATCACCTATGTGACCTTGGCAAGTCACTCATTGTCTGGGTTTCCGTTTCTTCATCTATAAAGTGGGAGTAAAGTGAAACTCCAGCTTACTTACTTTGAGTACAACATCAGGAAAGACCAGTCTCTAGAAAAGAATATCATGTTTAGTAAAGTAGAGGTCACTGAAAATGAGGGAAACCCTCAGTGAGATAGACCAACACAGTAGCCACAACCATAGACTGAAACATACCAATGATCATAAAGATGGCCCAGGCCCAGGAATCATTTCATTCTGTTTTATGTAAGTATACCATGAGTCAGGGCCTATTCTCCAGCAACTAAGAACAACAGCAAATAACCCTAGCCCTGCTGGCCTAGTGAAGCGGTTGTGAAAATATCATTTTATGTGCAAGTAGTTTTTATCAGTAAAAGCATACCCAAAGTTATAATATTATTAAAGATGAAGTGTTCTGAAAAACATTTTAAACTTAATGTATTCAGTCATTTAACAAATATTTATTAAGTACCAACCATAGACCACATTCTATTCTAGGTGATGGAGATAAAACCAGTGAACAAAAACAGATAAATACCTCTATCCTCATAGAGTTTATAGTTTGTTAGCCAAGAATAATAACTATGAAAATAAGAGTAGGATTGCAATTTAAATAGGATGGTGTACCAGATTGTTATAATCATGACCCCTAATGAATCATACTTTCCTATGTATACATCTCCTTGCAATGGGCTTTGTTGTTCCTGACTTGCCAGTAGGATGTGGTAGAACCAAAGATGTGTGAGGTCTAGAGGCTAGGCCCTGAGAAGCTTGAAGCTTCCACTTGGGAGTGGAACATTACTGCCATTGTTAAATTAATGTATTCAGTCATTTAATAAATATTTATTAAGTACTGACTGTATTAGACTATAGAAAAATGAGATTCCACATGAAGAGAGAGGCCATGCCAACAGAAGCATGAAGACCCTAGTGCTATCCCCTTCAGCCAGAGTACAGCTACCAGATGACTGCAGCTTTGTGGACGACTCCAGTGAGCCCAGCTAACCCACAGAACTGTGATAAATATAAATTGTCAATTTTTAATAAATGGCTAGCAAAAGCCTTTTTGGGGTTATATTTATTTATTTCTAAATTTTATTTCTGTTGTTTGAGAAAGTTATATTTGAGCAATGAGTTGAAGAAGGTGAAGGAGGGACCATGCCCGTATCTAGGGGAGAGCATTCCAGGGAACAGGAACAGCTGGTGCAAAGGCCCTGAAGTGCAGGCAAACTGGCATGTTGTGATGCTGGAGCACAGTGCACTAAGGGAATACCCGTAGTAGGTCAGAGGGGTAATGTACATGTGCAGATCAGTAAGCCATTTAAGGACTCTGTCTTTTACTTTGTGTTAAAAGAAAGTCAGTGCAGTTTTGAAAGGTAGAGTAACATGGTTTCAAAGGACATGCATTTCTGTAATATTTGACTTTTGTATAATGATGAACATGTGCTCCTTCTGTAATCAGGAAAAAAGAGAAAAAGACATCAGAACACTTAGCTACATAAGAAAAAGCAAACGTATGTAAGCCATGCCCTTTAATGCCAACATGTGGGTACAGAGGAGAGGGGGAAGAGGGATAAAGAAATAGGAAAGGGGGGAGGGCAAGGAGGAAAAAGGTAGAGGGGAGATATTGCAGCTGATTAGAAGAGTAAGTGTCACCAAGCCTCACTATTGGATTCTTTGCAAACTTGGACAGGTATTAAACGTTTTCTTTGCACTGTTCTCTCACTCTCAAATGCATCTCTACAGAACGATGTCTGGCAAGAGATTCGGGGCAAGGGAGCAGAGGGTGGAGCCAGAATAGAAAACAAAGCATGAAATGTACTAGGACTCAAGTATAACTTATTTACTCCAGCACTTAGCACCTTGCCTAGCTTATATGGGACAGGTTCTTGATTAATATTTCTTGAAGAAAATAATTAATTGATCTGGGCAGTCTCCCTAAATTATTCTGCCCTCCTTCAGTTTGTTGTAATGTAATGGCTTGTGTGTTGTTGTGATGCTGGAAGCTATGCCACTAGTGTTTCAAATACCAAAAGGGTCACTCATGCTGGACAGGTTTCAGCAAAGCTTCCAGACTAAGACAGACTAGGAGGAAGGTCATGGTGATCTACTTCTGAAAGATCTGATCACTGAAAATCTTATTAAAAGCAGTGCAACATTTTCTGTTATAGTGCCGGAAGACGAGCCCCTCAGGTCAGAATGCATCCAAATTACAACTGGGGAAGAGCGGCTTCTTCAGAGTACAGTCACTCTTAATGGTGTGAATGGAGTAAAGCTTTTGGGACCTTCATTTGCTGATATGGCACAACTCAAAATGAGAAGAAACAGCCATAATCATCCATTAATGATCAGAACATAGAATACACGAAGTATGAATCTAGGAAAAGTGGAAGTGGTAAAAAATGAGATAGGTATTCTAAGCATTAGTGTGCTGAAATGGACTGGTTTTGGGCATTTTGAATGAGGCAATCACATGGCCTACTATGTCAGGAATGACAAATTGAAGAGGAATGACATCACATTCACTGGCAAAAAGAACATTTCAAAAATCTATCCTGAAATGTAATGCTGTCAATGATAGGATAATATCGATACACCTACAAGAAAGACCAGTTAATATGACTATTATTCAAATTCACACAACAAACACTAAAGCTAAAGATGAAGAAATTGAAGATTTCTTCTGCAGTCTGAAACTGACCAAACATGCAAGCAAAATGCTTTGATAATTACTGGTGATTGGAATGCAAAAAGTTGGAAACAAAGAAGAAGCTGTAGTGGAAAATATAGCTTTGGTGACAAAAATGACACCTGAGATCACACAATATAATTTTGTAAGACCAAGGACTTATTCATCACAGATATATCTTCTCAACAACATACAGTGACTATACACATGGACCTTGCCAGATGGAATACACAGAAATAAAATCAACTATATATATGGAAAGAGACAATGGAGAAGCTCAATATCATCAGTCAGAATAAGGCCAGAGACTGACTGTAGAACATACCATCAATTGCTTATATTTAAGTGTATGTTGAAACTAAAGAGTCCATGAGATTCAAAATACAACCTGGAGTATATTCCACTTGAATTAGAGTCCATCTGAAGGATAGATTTGATGCATTAAACATCAATGACAAAAGACCAGATGAATTGTGAGATGACATCAAGAACATCATACATGAAGAATGTAAAATAATTAAAAAGACAGGAAAGGAAGAAACAATCAAAATGATGTCAGAAGAGACTCTTGCTCTTGAATGGAGAATACCTAAAGTGAATGGCAGAAATTATGAAGTAAAAGATCTCAACAGAAGATTTCAAAGGGTAGGTCAAGAAGACAAAGTAAAATTTTATAATGAAATGTGCAAAGACATGGAGTTAGAAAAATCAAAAGGGAAGACAATCCTTGGCATTTCTCAAGTTGAAAGAACTGAAGAAAAAATTTAAGCCTCAAGTTGATATATTGAAACATTCTATGAGCAAAAGAATGATGCAGGGAGCATCAAAAGAAGATGAAAGGACTACACAGAGTCATTGTAACAAAAAGAATTATTCAACCATTTCAGGAGGTAGCGTATGATCAAGAACTGATGGTATTGAAGGAAGAAGTCCAAACTGCATAGAAGACTGTGGCAAAAAAGTGCCAGGAATTGACAGACTACCAATTGAGATGCATCAATAAATGAATGCAACACTGAAAGCACTTACTCGACTATGTCAAGAAATTTGGAAGATAATACCTGGCCAACCAACTGGAAGAGATCCATATTGGTGCCCATTCCAAAGAAAGGTGATCCAACAGAATGTAGAAATTATCAAACAATATTGTTCATATCCCACATAAATAAGATTTTGTTGAAAATAATTTAAAAAAACTGTTGTGGCAGTACATCAACAGGGAACTACCAGAAATTCAATTAGGGGACATAGAGCAAGGGATATTACTGCTTATGTCAGATGAATCTTGGCTGAATGCAAAGAATATCAGAAAGATGTTTGCTTGTGTTTATTGACTACGCAAGGCAGTCAACTGTGTAGATCATACCAAATTATGGATAAGATTGCAAAGAACAGGAATTCTAGAAGACTTAATTGTGCTCTTGAGGAACTGGTACATAGATCAAGAGGCAGTTATTCAAACAGAACAAAGGGATACTGCATGCTTTCAAATCAGGAAAGGTGGGTGTCAGGGTTGTATCTTTCACTATACTAATTCAATCTGTATACTGAGAAAATAATCTGAGAAGCTGGACTTTATGAAGAGGAACACAGCATCAAGCTTGGAGAAGGACTCATTAACAACCTGTGATATACAGATGACACAACCTTGCTTGCTGAAAGTGAAGAGGACTTGAAGAACTTACTGATGAAGATCTAGGCTCCAGTCTTCAGTATGGGTTACACCTCAATATAAAGAAAACAAAAATCCTCACAACTGGACCAATATGCAACATTATGATAAATAGAGAAAAGACTGAAGTTGTCAGGGATTTAATTTTACTTGGATCCACAATCAACGCCCATGGAAGCAGTAGTCAAGAAACCAGACAATGTATTGCACTGGGCATATGTGCTGCAAAAGACCTCTTTAAAGTGCTAAGAAGCAAAGATGTCACTTTGAAGATTAAGGTGAGCCTAACTTAAGCCAAAGGAGCCCTGGTGGCATAGTGCCTAAGGTATGTGACTGCTAACCAGAAGGTTGAAAGTTCAAACCCACCAGCCACTCCATGGAAGGAAGACTGGGCAATATACTTCTGTAAAGATTTACTGCCTCAGAAACTCAATGGGGGTCACTATGAGTGAGAATCAACTCGATGGCAATGAGGTGTTTTTTTTTTTTTTTTTAACCTAAGCCATGGTATTTTCGATCATCTCATATGCATGTGAAAAGTGGAAAATGAATAAAGAAAACCAAAGAAGAGTTGATGCTTTTGTATTGTGGTATTGGCAAAGAATATGAAAATATCATGGACTGCCAGAAGAATGAACAAATCTCTCCTGGTGGAAGCGCGGCTGGAATGCTCCTTAGAAGTGAGAATGGCCAGACTTCATCTCACCTACTTTGGTCATGTTGTCAAAAGGGACCATTCTCTGGAGAAGGACATCATGCTTGTAAAGCAGAGGGTCAATGAAAAAGAGGAAGGCCCTCAATGAGATGGGTAGACACAGTGGCTGCAACAATGGGCTCAAGTACAACAATTGTGGGAATAGCACAGGACTGGGCAGTATTTTATTCTGTTGTACGTAGTGCTGCTATGAGTCAGAATGGACTCAATAGCACCTAACAACCACAACCACTACTTTGTTGGTACAACCAAATGCTAAAGGAAGATCTTTCAAACAAAGAATGGGTGAGGAGGAAGGCTGATATTTAATATAATAAACAGGAAAAGCCTTTTCTATTTAAGCCCTGTATACATCATGGTCTGTCTGAATTTAAAAAATGTAACACATGAAGCTTGACCTTCAGTCATAGTTGAGATTTCACAGGTTCTAAGATAACCTTTTACGTCTCATCATTTAAATCTAAGTGTGATTGCATTGACAGAATTAAAACCACAATGAAAAGGTTGTATGAATTATATTAGCTTGTAAATGTACTATTCATTTATTTTTTCTTCTTTGGTAGGGAAAGCGTTGGAGAAACAGACAAAGATGCTCAGGGTAGTGTGATGGAGAGTCTATTTTTAAATGAACATTTTGTCTGAAGTGCAAGTGTGCTTTGCTATACCCAACAGATGCATTTCCAAGATATTGTGTATAAACCACTTATTTCTAAGTTTCAGAGGGACTCACAATAATGAATAGAACAAGATTAATTTTTTTTTTCTCAAAAAATCATCCCTTTAGTCATCTGTTCTGTAAACTTTTTTTTAATGGATCAAGTGTTTTTAAAAGTAGGGTACACACATATATATTTGAAATTAATTCTTCAAAGGAAGTAAAAGGTGAACAATCTGTGGTCATAGAGGTGATTCTTCATCTTTTGAATAAATTAGAACAGACTCAACACTTTAAGCCCTCATGACCATCCTAGTACAAGTTTCAAGTTAACCAATAAGACACAATTATGATCAGCACAGCAACCAATTCCTTATCCACAGTACAACTAAAACTATCAACATTCCATTTTGAGGACTCAATAAATTAGCTCAAGACAGAGTTCATGGCAGCTATTCTCTGGAAATTTACCTTCAGGCCTTTGGCCAGAAGGGTTGTTGGGTTTGACCCAAGCTTAGAGGACTCCTTAGAAACATTCAAAACTAATTAAAGCAGGTTCTTGGTAATACTATGTCTGGTTACTTGGATTTGCTAAACAAAATAAACTAATAGTATAGGAAAAGCTGCTTGTGAAACTTATGTCACTGAAGATTTGTCTTTGCTGTCTTTTGAAAGAAGAGAGAAGCAGCATAGTTAGTTCTTACTTGGGCCATGCCAATTTCTTTATCTCTAGGAGCTCCGGTGGCACAGTGATTAAGGCATTTGGCTGGTAACCAAAAGGTCAATGGTTCAAACCCACCAGCCACTCTGCAGGAGAAAGATGAGGAAATCTATTTCCATAAAGATTTACAACTTTGGAAAGCTTACAGGGCAATCCAACCCTGTTCTGTAGGGTTGCTATGAGTTGGAATTGATGTGATGGGAGTGAGTTTCATTTTTTTGTTTTGTTTTGTTTCTTTCAGTATAGTCTCAGAGCCCTGGTGCTACAGTGGTTAAGTGCTTGGCTGCTAACCAAAAGGTCAATGGTTCAAACCTACCAGATTCTCTGTGGAAGAAAAATGTAGCAGTTTGCTCCTATGAAGATTTATAGCCTTGGAAACCCAATGGGGCAATTTTACCTATAGGGTCACTATAAGTTGGAATCAATTCAATGGCAATGTTTTTTTTTTTTTTTTTCCTCCCCAGGTATAGTCATGGTGGCACAAACAGTTTGCACCTGTCTACTGAAAGGTTGGATGTTCAAACCCACACAATGTCACTGTGGAAGAAAGTCTTGGTGATCTGCTTCCGTAAAAATCACAGCCAGTAAAACCCTGTGGAGCTCAGTTCTACTCTGTAACACATGGGGTTGCCACGAGTCAGAACTGACTCAAAGGAAATGTAATTTTTTGTTTGTGTAGTATATGCACAATATACCCAGTGCCATCAAGTTAATTCTGACTCATAGACCCTGTAAGATAGAGTAGGTATGGTTCAGTGAATTATTTAATATGGCCCTTCTAGCCATGCATGATCTTGTGTCTCCCACAAAATAATTGGGTGGGACTATGTAAATAGTATATAAAAAAGGGTATATAAATTATATATATTATAATAGTATATAAAAAGAGTATATAAATTGGAGGAAGGCTCATTAACAACCTGAGATATGCACACAACATAACTTTGTTTGCTGAAAGTGAGGATGATTTGGAGAACTTCCAGATGAAGATTAAAGACTACAGTCTGCAGTATGGATTACACCTCAATAATAAAGAAAACAAAAATCCTCACAACTGGACCAATAAGCAGCATCACAATGAATGGAGAAAAGATTGAAGTTGTCAAAGACTTCATATTACTTGGTTTTACAATCAACTCCAACAGAAGCAGCAATCAAGACATCAAAAGACATATTGCATTGGGCAAATCTGTTGCAAAAGACCTTTTTCAAGTGCTGAAGAGCAAAGATACCTCCTTGAAGACTAACCCACTGCCGTCAAGTCAGATCTGACTCATATTGACCCCTCCTTGGGTTTCTGAGGCAGTATCACTATGGAAGTAGATTGCCCAACCTTCTTTCCGATGAGGGACTGATGGGTTTGAACCACCAGTCTTCTCGTTCATAGTCAAATGCCTTAGGCACTATGCCACCAGACTAAAAGGTGCCTATCCCAAACCATGGTATTTTCAATCACCTCATATGCATGTGAGAGCTGGAAAATGAATAAGGAAGACCGAAGAAAAGTTGATGCTTTTGAGTTGAGGTGCTGGTGAAGAATACTGAAAGAACCATGGACTGCTAAAAGAACTAACAAATCTGTCCTGAAAGAAATACAGCTGGAATGCTCCTTGGACATGAGAATGGCCAGACTTCGTCTCACCTATTTTGGTCATGTTGTCAGAAAGGACCATTTTCTGGAGAAGGATGTCATGCTTGGTAAAGTGGAGGGTCAACGAAAGAAGGGAAGGCCCTCAATGAGATGGATTAACATGGTGGCTGTAGTGATGGGCTCAGGTATATAGTAGGGATCGTGAGGCTGGCACAGGACCTGGCAGTGCTTCATTCTATGTACATAAGGTTGCTATGAGTCAGAGACAACTCGATGGCACATAACATCAACAACAACATGTAAATAAGGTGCTCGTGGCCTACCAAGGTGATTGGACAGCTTGCTAACAATGTAATTGAGGTACATGGAACCCTGCTGGGGTGTGCCCATGCAAATAAGGTATATGGAACCTTAATGAGAGATTGGTCAGTTTTATCATCCTGCTAGGATTAAAAATGAGCTGTCCCAGAGTGAGAAAGGGGGGGGTGGGACCTCACTACTACCAAGAAACAAGACCTGGAAGTGGAGTGCATCTTTTAGACCTTGGGTCCCTGTGCTGATAACCTCTTAGGCTCAGTAGACAGAGAGCACTGAAACACTGAAGATGGTGAGAAGTGGTGGCTGGCAAGACAAAATCCAGTGGCAGAGAAACAGCAACAGCAGAACCAGGAGACCAATATGAGATGACTGAAGTGGGCTTTGCAGTCCACCAAGCAAGGTAGCTACAGTGGGTGAGCCAACCCCCAGAGAGAGCTGAGTAGGTAGCTACCTTTCTTGCTAACAGAGTGGGGTGCCACCAGACACTTACCAGGAGAGCTAAAAGATTTTCTAGCACTTGCCTAAGCAGGGCAGAGGCCAGGTTAAGGGCAAAGAAAAGAGGTTTGTCCTGAGGGGGCTAGAAGAAGACTGTCCTCAAGGGGTTGGGAGACTTTGCCTACATGCCTCATGATCCTGATCCCAAATTCTAACCTGTACTTCCCTAATAAACTCCATAATCGTACTATCTGTGAGTTCTGTGCGGGCACTGCAGTGAACCCTGCAGAGAAGTAGAGAATGCTGTGGGAGGGACAGCTGGTGTCAGAATTGGTGAGAAGGTTGTAGAGAGGGGGTCTATCTGACCTCCACCTCATAGGAATCAGCTTTGGGCTGATGGTGATCTTGATTTTCTCTACTTCTACTTGTGAAGCTAGAGGAGGTTAGATGTCACCATGCCATTTTTACAGTAGAACTGTCCCATAGGATTTCCAGGGCTGTAAACCTTTACAGAAGCAGATTGCCACATCTTTCTTCCATAGAGTGACTGGTGTGTTTGAACTGCTGACTTTTTGGTTAGCAGCCAAGTGCTGACCCAGAACTGGACCAATAAGCAACATCATGATAAACAGAAATATTGAAGTTGTCAAGGGTTTCATTTTCTTGCATCCACAATCAATACCCATGAAAGCAGCAGTCAAGAAATCGAATTATGTATTGCATTGACAAATTTGCAAAAGACCTCTTTGAAGTGTTAAAAAACAAAGATAACATTTTGAAGATTAAGGTGTCTCTGACTCAAGCCACGGTATTTTCAATTACCTCATATACATGCAAAAGATAGACAATAAATAAGGAAGACCAAAGAATTGATGTATTCAAATTAGTGTTGGCAAAGAATTATTGAATATACCATAGAGTGCCAGAGAATGAACAAATCTGTCTTGGAAGAAGTCAGCCAGAATGCTCCTTAGAAGTGAGGATGGATTTTGTATCACAGACTTGGGACATATTACCAGGAAGGACTAGTTCCTAGAGAAGGGCAGCATGCTTACTAACGTAGAGGGCCAGTGAAAAACAGGAATATCCTCAACAAGATGGGTTACACAGTGGCTGCAACAATGGACTCAAACACAACAAGAGATTGTGAGGATGGTACAGGACTATGCAATGTTTCATTCTGTTGCACATAGGGTGGCTTTGAGTTGGAGCTACTTGATGGCATCTAACAACTATAGTCTTGGAGTCCACAGGTGGGGCAAATGGTTAACCCACTCAGCTGCTAGTCAAAAGGTTGGTGGTTCAAGTCCACCCAGAGACACCACAGAAGAAGGGCCCAGCAATCTGCTTCTGAAGAATCAGCCATGGCAAACTGTGCGGAGCAGCCTACTCTGTAGAGTCTCTGTGTATTGGAATCCACTCGACAACAATTGGCTTTAGTGTAGTCTTAAATTTGAGGGACTTATTTTCCAGATTTTTTTTCTTTCTGATGGACACATCCCCAAATAGTTTTGAAACATGACTAATGGAAATTACTAAAACATAAGCACTCAACCTGCCATGCGTTGTCCTAAGTGCTTCATGTGTGTTAACTCAGTTAATCCACACCACTACCTTAGATGTAAGTATTATTATTATTAACTCCTTGTCACAGATGAGGAAGCAAGAAGTACCCCCAGGTTAAGTAATTAGCCCAGGAGACACACCCAGTAGGTTGAGCCCTAGCTACCAAGCTCTGCAGCTTTCCAATTCAATGACAAACAGCTGCCGGCAGGACGTTTTGTTTATACGCAAAGAGTTAGGTCATAGGCCAAGAAAACAAATTTAAGTTCATACAATTAGGAGAATTTTTAGCAACTGAGTTAACTTTCTACCTTTTGTAATCTGTGAAGCAACTTCAATGCGTCATAATGGATTGTGATTGAGCACATACTGTTTGCTATTTCTTTAGCTTTGGTGGTTGGAAGAACTGAGGCCATAGTTAGAATGTGTCATTGGGCTAATTTTATTCTGTAAATAATAAAAAAAACTGTTTACAATATTTTAAAACATCCCCACCCCTTTCCAGGCCTCCTTTGAGCTCCTTCTTATTGCTCCATCTGTAGAATTTTTCAGTCACTACCGACTCTAATTTTAGTTCTCATGGATGAGAAATTCTCAGATATTGATTGAATGTATATCAGTTGTGTTATCTTGTAACAGCTCTACTTACTTTTACAGGCGATCAAAGGTATGAAACTCACACAAGTGTTTTTCAAATGATAATTCATGTTTTGGTAAAATTAACCCTGACACACTGAGCTCATTTGAGGAGAAATATTAGAAACAATCACAATGGATAAGAGAGGAAGAAAGGACAAAAAGGGGGTGAAAATCAAAACATGCTGGAGACTTTGAAATGCAGATCTGGAGGTGAGGGTTGGGTACACATCAACCAACAGCAGTGGGAACATTAGTTTCCTCAATTTTCTTCATTCTTTCTCTTCTAAGCAGTTTCTTCCACATGAAACTGGGTCCTTTCTCCCCACGGATGACAAATAATCTCATTCGTGACCTAGCCCAGATGGTGGAGTACAGTGACCATCGACAGAAGGAGATCCAGTAAAAATAAAGGTCAAGATGATGAAGGCGCCTGGTGCCGCCTGGGTTGGTAATAGCCTGAGAATCTGTGTTTGAAAGGCCATAATGGAAAGAAAAGTCACATCTGCCCAGAGGGCCCAGCAAATGTTACAGTGTTTTCCTGCACCCACCTTTCTGGGTCTGCTGAATGTCACTCTCCACATTTACTCTGCATCACATAGCTGAGACAGAGCGTTCTCATTTCTCAGTAAATGACCATGAGTAAAGATAGTCATGCCTTTAACATTCAGTGAGGGAAAATAATTGCACTACCTTGGGTGGATTGCCCTTTCATGACTCAACAGCCAACTGATGAAACAAGTGGTAACACTAAGGACAGATGCTGAGACACATCAAAAACTTCTGCTTAATACTAAAGAATGAAGGAAAACCCTAGCTTGGGGCATATTTACATAACCGGATGTCAACACAGATTTCAAAACATCTTTTTGAATTACTGACAGACCATCTGCCGTGTAAATTGGTGGAAAGAGGATAAACTCGGGTTGCGGGCATGCCTGGGTTTGAGACTAATATCTGCTAATGACAGCGTGGCACCAGAGACATTAGCCTCTTTGAATCAGCTTGTTCATCTCTTAAACGTGGATAATACTTTTCTCCTCTTGGTCTTGGGAGAATTAAATGAGATAAAACAAGCAAGTTGCCTATTTAGTAGCATAGTGGCTAAAGCACTTGACTGCTAACCAGAAGGCTGGCGGTTCAAACCCACTAGCCACTCCTCGGAAGGAAGGTTGGGCAATCCTACTTCCGTAGTGATACTGCCTCGGAAACCCAAGGAGGGGTCGCTATGAGTCGGGGCCGACTCGACGGCACATAACAACAACAACAACAACTGGTGGCATAGTGCCTAAGGCATTTGACTGCTAACCAGAAGGCTGGCGGTTCAAACCCACCAGCCACTCCTTGGAAGGAAGACTGGGCAATCTACTTCCGTAGAGATTGTTGTTATGTGCCGTCAAGTCAAACCCGACTCATAGCGACCCCTCCTTGGGTTTCCGAGGCAGTATTACTACGGAAGTAGGATTGCCCAACCTTCCTTCCGAGGAGTGGCTGGTGGGTTTGAACCGCCAGCCGTCTGGTTAGCAGGCAAGTGTCTTAGCCACTATGCTACCAGAGATACTGCCTCAGAAATGCAAGGAGGGGTCGCTATGCCTCGGAGCTGACTCTACAGCAGTGTGTTTGGTTTGGTTTTGGTGTCTCCTGCTGGCTCTGTGACCTTGGACAGATTACCTAACCTCACAGTTTCTTCATCTACAAAATGGGGATAATCCATATCTTTGAAGTCTGTTGTGATGAGTTGAGTACCCACCTAGCATGTTGTTGGTCCCCGACTCATAGCGACCCCTCCTTGGGTTGCTGAGGCAGTTTCACTACAGAAGTAGATTGCCCAACCTTCCTTCCAAGGAGTGGCTGGTCGGTAGTCAGAGCTATTATTATTGTTTCTTATATTGTCCCATCCACTTCTTAATGCCTTGTTCCACCTTCAGAAAAGGATCGTGAAAACAAATAGTTCCATAAAGAATAGCAGTTACTTAAACTCAGTATGTAAAAAATGTAGGCTTGCATATGTGTCAGCTACTTCTCAGAGAAGAAAATGCTATCTTCAAGTGAATTTCCTGCTTAATGTGAGGATGAATAGCAAACAATATGTTCCATTTATCTCCAGGGAGTGCTCGTCACCCTACTGACATTATCTTCACAACATCCTGGGAAAGAGGAGATGATGGGTGATTTAATCACAGTCTTCAAGAAGATGTACCCATTAGGTCAGGATGGTGATCAATTTTTCTACTGCAACTAAAGACAAAGAGCAGTGAGCCTGAGTTACAGGCAAGATTTGGGTTAAGCTCATAGATGCACATCTTTTTTAATTGTGATTTGGGTGAAAGTTTACAGAGCAAATTCATTTTCCATACAGCAGTTCATACACATTTTGTTTCTTGACGTTGACTATAATCCTCACACAACGTAACAGCTCTCTTCCCACTTTCTCTTTGTGGTTACCTTTTTCCTGTGTCCTTTCCAAAGCATTCTTGCCCTCTGAGCTATTTCCCTGTGGAAATGCTGCCCTTCTGATCTTCCATGGTTGATTGTTCTAAGGGGTGTGCCTACCTGATGTAATTGTTCACCGTATAGGCCTGTCGTAGACATATATCTTGAAATGATTTTCATCCAGACAGTATCTCATTTCAAGGTACTGAATTATGTGGCTAGTATTTACTGTTTTACAATGGCAATCACACACACACACACACACACACACAACACACACAATTCTTTACAGTATCTAAGCCGCTTGGCTTAACACCTGGATGATTCCTTTGGGCAGGGCTTCCTCTGAAACTACTCCAGCCAATTTTCATGCTGGGTTATTTGGCAGTTTCCTAGGGGCATTCTGAAAAGGCTCAAAATGGGCATGTTATCCCATAGCTGACTGAGCTTTGAGTGGCTAACCCAGACCTAGCCCGAAGGTTAAATAATGGAATGGGGTTGTTTAGTTCCCTAGGCATGTTAGGGGTGTTCACTAAGCTTAGCCTGAGTGCACATGCCCTTGGGGCAGACACAGGACTTTCAAAACCTTGTACTCTTGGGATGATGTCATATATTGCTACAACCTCCTCAAGCAGTTGATAGTGGCTGTCCAACTACCACCTCTTTCCTGTGGTTGCTATAGTGATATAAATAGCATGGTTGCCAGCAGCAGGAGCAAATCGGAGGTATGAAGGTTGGCATAAGCTACAAGCACCAGAGAACCCCCAAATTCTTCTCCAGCTAACGTCTAGCAGGAGGCTGAAGGACAGGTGGAACTCCATGTTGGTAGAAACACTAATCACCTTCCAAGCTCCTGAGGATGGCCTGCTGATTCCCTCCTAACAGGTCTATTTTTTAGGACAATGATTCCCAAACTTTAATATGCCTATGAGTCTCCTGGCTATCTTCTTAAAACACAGATTTTTATTTCTGGGGGAGGGATCTGACAGTCTGCATTTCTAAAAGGTCCCAAGTCATGCTGATGCTGCAGTCTACGAATAGCGTCCTGAGTAGCAAAGTCTTTAGCCCTGGTTGCATGTATTATAGCCCCTTAATTAGTAGCGGCTTAAGCCAAACAAGTTTATATTTCCTTCATGTAACCCTTCTCAGAGGCACAGTATCTTTCTATCCTATAGCTGCACCATGGCTGACTTATTAGTCTGCAGTTTGCACTGGACTCATTTTTTTTTTAAAGTTTTTATTGTGATTCCCCATGATGTAACAGCTCTCTTCCTACTTCCTCCCCGTTACCTCTTCCCTTCCAAGGACTCCCACCACCCGCCAGCTGTCTTCCTGTGCAAACACTGCCCTTCTTTCTGTTCTTCCATGATTGATTGCTCCAAGGAGTGTACCTGCCTGATGAAAATGTTAAAAAAATATGGAATGCTTTACGAATTTACGTGTCATCCTTGCATAGGGGCCCTGCTAATCTTCTCTGTGTTATTCCAATTTTAGGCTGCCAAAGTGAGTACTGAACTCATTTCTGTATCTGCAATATAACCTGCAGGAATAGGGAAAGGAGATGGAATGTCCCTCTCTTTAAGATCCAGATATTGCACATTCCACTTCCATTCCCATTCCTTTGGCTACAATTTAGTCACATGGCTACATCTAGCCTCAAGCAAGGCTGAGAAATGTATTTTGTTCTGCGTTCCCAGGTGCGCAACTAAAAATTCTATTACTAAGGAATAGTTGTTAGAGAAGACTAACCATCTCTATCACAGTCGGGGATAATAATTTCAGTGAATAATAATAATAATAATAATAACCCACTACCATCAAGTCAAATTCAACTCAGAGTGACCCCAACTGGGTTTCTGAGGCTGTAAATCTTTACAGAAGTAGATCGCCCCATCTTCCTTCTGCAGACTGGCTGGTGGGTTTGAACCACTGACCTTCTGCTTAGCAGCCAAATGCCTTATCCACTATGGCACCAGAGCTCCAAATGTTATTGAATATATACCATCTACTGGGCCCAAGGAGCTCTGGTAGCACAGTGCCTAAGGCACTTGACTGCTAACCAGATGGCTGGAGGTTCAAACCCACCAGCCACTCCTCGGAAGGAAGATTGGGCAATCTACTCCCATAGTGATACTGCCTCGGAAACCCAAGGAGGGGTCGCTATGAGTTGGGTTCGATTTGATGGCAAACAACAAGAACAACAACTGGGCCCTACACCTTAAATGGATTACTTCATTCAATCTTCATGCACACAAAAGTCAAAGACAGGTGGTTGGCACTACTTACTCCCATTAATGGGTAAAGCAGCTGAGACTTGTTGTTGTTGTTGTTGTT
>NW_006922069.1:1307258-1323552 GCF_000298275.1 Orycteropus afer afer | reverse complement strand
CTTCCTTCCGAGGAGTGGCTGGTGGGTTTGAACCGCCAGCCTTCTGGTTAGCAGTCAAGTGCCTTAGCCACTATGCTACCAGAGCTCCTACTAGGTGACGCTTATCTGGAGCAGTTTGTAAACTGTATTTGCAGAAGCAGAGGGATAAAGGCAGTTAGCTACTCTCCTTCCAATTTTAAGGTTTGTGAGCTTGAGGGTTTATTCCCCCCATTTCAGTCACATGACTCTAGTTCCAGGCTAGTTCAGACTTGAGAGACATTTTGTGTCCTGCTGCTCTTTTGCCCCCAGGCCTCAGCGCTCCCTCTTACAGATACCACCTTAGGGTGCACTTCTCCCAGGAGAGCCACAGCTGGCCAGGAACAGATGGGGCCACTTCGTGTCGCAGTTACAAGTTGGAAGACATTTAAAAACTGTTTTCCAGGGGTTTGTTCTTTTTTTTTTTTCTTCTTCTTCTTTTCATGAAAGGGGCTTTTTGTTAATACAGTCTTTGTTTGGGGATTCAGTTGATAAAGGGACCATTTTATTGGAATGAATTACTGACGCAAGTGCTGCCAGAAATCTTAGCCAGGCCAGCACTCTGGCTTTTATTCAGCAAGGTGAATGGAAACAACTGTTGGGCGGCAGTCTCAAGGGCACTTTGGAGCTTGCTGCCATCAGCAACTTGGATTGTTTGGTTACTAGTTGAAGCAGAGAGCACGGGAACTAGTCAGGGGAAGTACTAGAGATAATCTTAATAAAATATGACTTCCCTTTTTATATATGAAATATGTCACACAGTCACGCTAGTGCAGGAGTTATGGGGAGTGAACTCTTTCCACATAAAAACAGAAACCCGTTGCCATCAATTTGATTCTGACTCATGGCAACTCTATGTGTCACAGAGAACTGTTCCATAGGGTTTTCTTGGCTGCAATCCTTATGGAAGCATATCATCAGGCCTTTCCTCTGCAGTGCTGCTGAGTGGGTCTGAACTGTCAACCTTTAAGTTAGTAGCCAAGAGCGAACCATTCGGGGCCACTCAGGGACCTGGACTCTTATTATTAAATTACTAAATCTTCATGACAAAGAAGGGACCTCTGGTAGTGTAGTGCCTAAGGCACTTGACTGCTAACCAGAAGGCTGGCGGTTCAAACCCACCAGCCACTCCTTGGAAGGCAGGCTAGGCAATCTACTTCCGTAGTGATACTGCCTTGGAAACCCAAGGAGGGGTGGCTAGGAATCGGGTCCAACTCGACGGCACATAACAACAACAAACATGACAAAGAATGAGGTCCCTATAACGATTTTAGCTCATCCTTTTGAACCCCTGAAAACAAAGTCAAACAGTCAAAAGTAAACCAGGTTTACTCAGACTCTGTGGCATTACCCAGACATGGAACAGTAAAAGATAGTTTAAAATTAACATAATTTTCCTCAGACGGGGTGCTCAAGGGCCTTTGGAAAAAGTCATGAAGATTCTAGTAAGCCAAAACTCTAGACTCAAACTAGCTAGTTTGTTTTCTCTCATGTCTGGTGCATTCAATGCCAACATAAATTCAGGAGGACACATGGGCCAACAAGTACCTTGGGGCGTCACAACTCTCTAGACCGCTGTTTTCTTGAAACTCCAAAACCCAGTATATTTACAGTCTGCTAAATGAATCAGCATTTCTTAGGAAACTGTTCTTAATATGTTAAACTGCTACTTGCAAACAGTAGCATGGAAATTGGCATTTAAATCAATTGACCATAAACTCTTCACAGTTCAAGGAAATCATTAAGGGCTGATGAAGTCAACAGAAATATGGGTAAGAAAGGTACCCACTAATACTATTTGAAGGTCTCGAACACCACTCAGTTCTAAGTGACTGAATACCAAACACCACACAGGAAATGGGTGCCTATGAGCAGCACTGCTTGGGCAGGACGGCCAGGGGTTAAGTTTGGGGTGTGCTGCAGATTCCAGCTCCTACAGAGCAGCCTGGCTCCAAACACCAAGGTAATCAGTGGGAGTCCTGTCACTTCTGCCCTTCACAAACAATATGCACTTGTTTTAAGAAAGACAAGGATCCTAAGATCTGGCCTGTTTACCTCACAAATAAGACATGTGGAGGCCCTCTAAAAAAGTTGCTCCAATTTCAGGTGGTGGCTTTATTATGCAGGGAGAACAGGGCCCTATGTAGCTGGATAGGAGGGAAATGCCTGGGAGGAAGGGTTTACAGGCAGAGTTTGTAAGAGCAAAACTTCCCCGAGCCTCTTTGACCAAGTTTGCCCCCATCATCAGCATTGTTCACTCATGCAGAACCTTGTACATCTTATCACAATGGTACTTATAATTAATGTTTATCTGCCCCACTGTAAAGCCCCATAAAAGTTCTGGTGGCATAGTACCTAAGACATCTGACTGCTAACCAAAAGGCTGGCAGTGCAAACCCACCAGCCACTCCTCGGAAGGAAAATGGGGCAATCTACTTCTGTAGTGATACTGCCTCAGAAATCCAAGGAGGGGTCGCTATGAGCTGGAATTGACTTCACAGTGGTGAGTTTGGTTTTTGGAAAAACCCCTATGTAGATAGGACTGACTTATTCCAGCATTGACTCCCCATTTCCTAGCACTGGTTGGGCATGAACTGGGTGCATAATCAATGTTAATGAACAAATGAATGGATGTCGAGAGGAATGGAAAATGTTTCTAGGAGAGAGCACTTGCTCATACCAAAATTTCATGATTGTCCTCTAACTTTCCATACTTGGGCTTTTATAAGCTGGCCCTTTTAGGAGGAGGGAGGAAGGCCAGGATGCTAGAGCTGGGGTCAGTTCTTAATTCAGCCACAGTGGTTGATGCTTTTTCTGTCGATGGTATTTCTGAGTATTACAAGATCTACCACAGGCAAAGACTCATCTCCACTTTGGATAGGTTGTGGTTTAGTGTTTTGTGAGGAATGCAAGGATATGAGTCCATTTTCCCACCTTCTCTGAATCCAGTCTTGTATAGAGAGGTTACTACTTAGTCACCCAGAATGCCAAATATTCCTGCTTCTTGTTGTTGTTATGGGCCCTCGAGTTGGCCTTGACTCATAGTGACCCCTCCTTGGTTTCCGAGGTGGTATCACTACGGAAGTAGATTCTTCAGCCTTCCTTCCGAGGAGTAGCTGGTGGGTTTGAACCGCCAGCCTTCTGGTTAGTAGTCAAGTGCCTTAGGCATTATGCTACCAGAGCTCCTAAATATTCCTGCAGGTCTATGAAATATCTGCCAACTAATATCTAACCAGGTGGCACAGAATTTTTTAATTTCTGAGATAGATTGAGACACTTTTTAACTTTGATTTTAAAAAAAGAAAGGAGTATCCTGTTAGCATTTCCGTGGACATGACCTACCTAGATGCAGCCAAATACTGGAAATACAGCCTGCCACTGAAATGAACAGGGACAGTGAAGAGTTTTCTACCTCAATGACCTGTGGGTCCTATTTCTTCCCACCACAGCAAGAGTGAAAAGGGCAAGAAATGATGACACCTGCTTTGACTTTTGTGGGATCTTCCAAATGGAGATACTGGAAGGTTGTTAACCATTAAGTCATTAAAAATTTTATTTTGGTTATAATTAAAGATACTTTTATTTATAAAAACATTTCCTATTTATTGTCAACCCTATATTATTGATAGAAAAATGTACCATATAACCAGGACTCCAGATTACAGAAAACAGTTATTATTAAAGTGCTATTTTCTTTGGTCTTTCCTTGCTACTATCTATCCTCAACAAACAAATGAAAACCTCGAACAATCCATACACTTTTACTGTATTCTAAGTCTTCCAGAATATCCATCACTACCAGTGGCCACCGAGGTGACTGTGATGCACAGCAACCCATGTGTGTCAGAGTAGAACTGTACTCCATAGGGTTTCCAATGGCTGATTGTTTGTAAGTAGATCACCTCTGGATAGATTTGAACCTCCAACCTTTGAGTTCACACACAAGTGCTATAACTGTTTTTGCCCCACCTGGGGATTCCATTTCAAGGGTATGAAAGCTATGGTCAGCAGCAGTAGCAGCAGCAACACTACGAGGCCAATATTCTAAGATGTGTTTATTCGAGGTGCTTTAAATCAAAAAGGAAGGAAATCCCTATTTCAGCAAATTTAAATTTACAAGTTCCAACCGTGTGTGTCTTTTCTGGTCTGAGTTAAAGGAAATATTGCACCAATTAATCCAAGTAAATCATGACACCCCCAAAACAGATGATATAGTAAGAAAATGTCAATTTAATCATTTACTGTAGCAGGCAAGCAATTTGTAAACATTCAGTAGCGGCAGCATCCAAGTTACAAACAATTTAAAAAGAAACCAAGATTAGTGATTATAATTCTTCCTTTCCTTTCCCCAAAAGAAACCAACCAAACAAACAAAAAGATTTGGAAATGAATGACTTAAAACACTACAAACATGGAACATTAAAGTTATGTCTTCTATCAGCCTTCTATGCATCCTCTCTGTTTTATTTTTTTTAAGATGTATCTACTCCTAAAATGCATTATCTTGTAATAACTTGTACGTGAGCATTTGCAATCTAGAAGTTGTTCCTGCATATGGGTGTGCATGTATTATCTCAGTTTAAATCCCATTTGCAAAGGGAACATTTATGTCTTGATTCAATGCTTCTTTGACTTCAAGTGGCAGGGTGTCAAAAAGGTGATCTTCCACAACAAGCCCGCTTTTCTTGAGCAGTCGACACTGGCCCAGCTGGGCTGGCAGGCGGTCCAGGCAATTGCCCTTCAGCTCCAGCTGAGTGAGCTGCGAGAGCTGACCAATTTTCTCTGGGAGGGAGGTGATGCAATTTTGTCCCAGATTCAAAGTCCTCAACTTCACGCACTTAAACAACTGTTTTGGCAGAACGTCCACTTTGTTCCCAGTGATATGCAAATGCTGCAGGTTCTGAAGCAATCCTATTTCTATTGGAATCATTGAAATGTTGTTGTAGCTTACATCTAAGCATCGGAGTTTCTGTAAACTAAACACTGCCACTGGTAAAGATTCGAGCTTGTTGTTAGAGAAATAAAGTGACTCCAAGTTTTTGACATGGGTAATGGAGGGAGGAATGGTAACAATTTTATTATGCCATAATTTTAAACAAGTCAGTCTTTTTAAATGCTGGAAACTGATGATTTCCTCAATTGTGCGTATGCTATTTGATTTTAAATCCAGCTCCTGTAAATTAGAGAGGCTGAAGATAGCATGTGGGATTCTCTCTAGTTCACAGTTCTGGAGTTCTAGCTCAGCGACATTCATCATTTTCTTAAGGCTGTTCAGTACCAAGAGTTTAGTGCCGTCATTATGAATGACTAACTTTGTAAGATGTGGCGCCACATCTGTGATGTTGGAGGGGACTTTGGTCAAATTGCTCTTCACGTGGAGAATCTTAAGATGCCTCAACTCTCGGAGAGATTCGAGTCCTATCATCTTATTGTTTTCAGAGTTCAAATTGCCTATCAAGTACAACTCTCGAAGGTTTTTGAGCAAATACACCCAGGCAGGAATTTCAGCCACATCAGTGAACTTCACATGAAGGCATCTCAAGTGATCGCGGAGAAAACTAAAAGCAGTCTGTTCAACTTTTGCAGGGCAGTGGCAGAGGTGAAGCTCTTGGAGATTAGTCATTTGAGATATCTTAGCAGGAATTTTAGCTTCTGGAATCAGTTCAAGTTTTAGCACATCCAGGTCTGTGAGGTCAAAGACAGCATCAGGCACGCCCGACAGCATAAACAGATGTAACTCCTGCTTGTCCTGGGCATTGCGGGATACGTGCTGCCTAAGCTTCTCAAATGTCCACTCATGGTTCAAACTAATTTCCCTAAGTTTATTTTCACTGACTTCTGACAAGAACACACCAAAACGCTTGGAGTATAGCTGGTCATATTGGTCTACCATGTGTAGAAGGAATGCAAAATCATTTTTGACATCTGGAATGTCACTGAAACTGCTCTCTTCTCTGACTTTTTCAAAAGAATATTCCTTCAAAGGTATCCTGAATAACCAGAAGAGAGTGTAGAGGCAGATAAAACCATACACACAAATAATGGATATGTAACTGATGAGAAGCTTTTTCAACATGTAAGCCATATTATGGGTGCACTCAAATACTTCATACCCAGTCAGATGCTCAACTTTTGGCTTGCAGACGTGTTCAAAGCTGATTGCATTGACAAAGTTTGCAGTGTAGCAGAGGATAAAAATGAACTTGGCTGTTTTGATAACTGTTTGGACCACGTAGAGTTTATAGATCAAGTCACTGTCTTCCACATGGGCACGGAACTTCCTTACTTTCTCAAACAGGGCTTTGGCCTGTTCCCCGTCTTTTTTATCCAGGATGGTCATGCTAGGGACTTCAATTACTGGCTTCTCGGCTGAAAATTTGAAGCCGCTTTTCTGGATCATTGGGGTACTGGCACTGGGGCTTCCTTCATCACTGCTGGTAGACACATGCTTTGGTAGAGTCTGGGCACCTGTTATTCTCTGTTTGTTTTCCTCTGAGTCTTCACACGCCGTCTCAGACAACGCTTTAGTAGTCCAAGGAGATTCAAAGCACTTTCCTAGTATTGAAACAAAATGTTCTACTTTTGAGCATGTTTTGGGATATTTGAACCAAAAGTTGCTACTGACCATGAGAATAATAGTATGTATAAGAGCAAGGTATGGAAAGTACTTAGAATACCATGGAAGGGCCAGATGGTAGCACATCTGATTAATAAATACGTATTGCTGGAAATCCAAGTTTGTTTTTCGGCCTGTTGGGTCTTTCTTCTCTTTCTTTGCCTCCTGATTGGGAACGGTGGGATCTGTGCGAGGATATGTGGCTCTGAGAGGTATGTCAGGTGTCACAGCAGATGTGCCAAAGGAAATGTCATTTGTCGCCCGCCCATCTTGGTCAGTGGCTGCTTCTGTCTTCGGGATGTCGGTGGTGACGTCAACATTTCCTGGTGGCGCGTGTGCCTTTGAATTTACAGGAGATGGCAACACTGGCAAGCAGACCACCTGATCTTTGGTAAGTTGCATGGTTCCTGCAAAGATGGCTACCATCAACATAACGACAGCCAGATAATCCATAAACACATCCCACCATGGTTTCAGGATTCGGTAAGTTGGCTGAATGTCATTAAGTGAAGCAACTTCCGCAAGGGTAAACATTCCTAGGAAGCAAGCAAACAAAAGACATTTTAACAAAGATGCAAATGAAAACATCATAGGAGAAAAATTTTCAACTTGCTTCTATAACTAAATAAAGTTCCCTCTTCCACATCTTTCTTTGAACCTAAGATAGGTGCAGTAGTAAACAAATTAAAGGGACACAGAAGTTTTTCTCTTTCAGTCCAAGAAAGAAAACAACTAACAACAAGGTGGGGAGTAAGGATTGCATTCTAGGTAAAAAATGGTAACACCCTGCATGAAGTCTACAATGGTTTGAATAGAATGGAAGGGAAAGATTTGAGAACTATTTAGGAGACAGAATTGTAACTTCCTGACCTTGAAGGAGGATATGAGAGCAAAATGGTATTCGTTGTGGTTTAGGTTAAAACTGAAGCTTTGGGGCAAGGGGCTAGGATGGCTTTAATTTTGTATAAGCCAGAGGTGTCTGGAGATACTGTTAAACTATAGAAGCCTGTGCACCATGCTCAGTTCTACTATTTACTAATGGTGTGACTGTCCAAGCCTTGTTTCCCACATTCACGATGAGGATGATGACTTCTTAAGGTTGTTTGAAAGGTTAAATTCAGTTATACTTGCAAAGCTCTTATATATCCCCGGCCCCAAGGAAACACTGGATGTATGTTAAATCTTACCACTCTGGTGGTAATATCCATGGATAGTTAAAACTAAGGGTCTAGAGTTTAAGAGTCTGAGAATACAGACTTAGCTGGAACTCTGGCCACTAATGCAGCAGCCATGGAAAATGTGTGGGATGAAAAGAGGACCAAAGATATAAGTGGACATGAAATCATCCGTAATGAGCATTCTGAATCAGTCAGGACCTTTGATGTCTACAAAAGCAGATGAACCTGGCAGCACTGAAAGGAGCCCTGGTGCCAGGACACTAGAAAATGTGGTCAACATTCACAACCAGCTGGTTGCTTTAGCTTTAGAGTCTCAAAAGCAGTTTATGCAAACAACAAAGTACAAGTACAATCATACTGGAAGTAACCAAGAAAACACTAATAAGTTTATAGTGGCAAGCAATGGGCATGAGCTTTTATGATCATGTACTTGAACCGAAGGTTTATTTTCTATTTAGAAGTTCCAACTTCTCTGTTTGAAAAACAATGTTACCACAATCTGCTTTCTCAGGAAGTGCTAAATCTGCAATAATCATATGTAAAATGATTTATTTCTTTCTTTAAAATTAAATAAGTAACCAAACCCACTGCCATCAAGTTGATTCCGATGCATAGCGACCATCATTGGGTTTCCAAGGCTGTAAATTTTTACAGAAGTAGAATGCCCCATCTTCCTTCTGTGGAGTCACTGGTGGGTTTGAACTGCCAGCCTTCTGGTTAGCAGTCAAATGCCTTAGGCACTGCACCATCAGAGCTCCTTTTTTTAAAAAAATGAACTACTAATAAAATACTTAAAAAATAAAAAGGCAACTATCCAAGGTACTGGGAATACATTTCTGTTTTAAAAAAGGAAAGTTGGGAGCTCTGGTAGCATAGTGCCAAAGGCACTTGACTGCTAACCAGAAGGCTGGTGGTTCAAATCCACCAGCCACTCTTCGGAAGGAAGGTTGGGCAATCTACTTCTGTTCTGTAGTGATACCATCTCGGAAACCCAAGGAGGGGTCGCTGTGAGTCAGGGCCGACTCGACTGCACATAACAACAACTTATAAAAGTTGCCTGGAGTGCTGCTCTGTTGCAAAGGATTCTGGATGGACTCTGGGCTCGGTAGAAAACAGTGGCTCCCTTGGATGACAGAATGGAGAGTGGTGGCTTTAAAAGTACTATGATTCTGCTATCTCTGTTTTAGATTAAGTCCTAAAGGCAAGATTCATATTTTATTATTATTGTTTACTGGTGGTGTAGTGCCTAAGGCATTTGACTGCTAACCAGAAGGTTCAAACCCACCAGCCACTCCTCAGAAGGAAGACTGGGCAATCTATTCTGTAGAAATATCGCCTCGGAAACCCAAGGAGGGGTCGCTATGAGTCAAACTGACTTGATGGCAGTGAGTTTGTTTTTTTTTTTGGCTGGTACTGTACAGAGCAGGTATATAATAGTTCTTAATAACATATAAATAATATCTTTTCAATTGTAATGTTGTTGTTGTTAATTGTAATAGCAGTTCTCAAATCTGTAGTGTTTCTGGAAGTGAAATATCTCTTATATAATCAAGAAAACACAAGCCTAAAAACAGTGACATATCTAAACTATTGAGTTGTACTTATATTTTATGTAAATGGCTAGAAATCACATTCCCAGATTTCAGTGCTTAAGTATAAAAAGACTGGCACTCAGTCTTTGTAGAATATTACCAAGAAAGTGAGGAAAAAGAAAAAGAAATATTTATACCTCAGTAGGCAAAGTGGGAGATAACACACCCACTCAAAACCCTTTTATTCTGAGCTCCTACATCTTGTGTGTGTTTTGCTTTTGTGAGTGGCTTGGGAATTTAAGCAGGAAGAAAGGCTTTTGGAATGTATAGTCAGCCAAACTAAATAAGAAACAGCTCAACCATATGTCACAAGTCATGTGAGCTCTTCAGTTCCTAGCGAGAAGGCACAAAACACAACACTAAGTCACAGGTTACAGACATGTAGAGTTTACCGTTACTTCATGCATAGATTGGGGGAATATGCTGTACACAGGGTTATTCCTGGCAAAGAACTCTGAATGGTCATACCCAGGGACCATGATTTTAAAGGACTATCTGCATGGGTAATGGAAATAGAATTTTTCCACATAACACTTCTTTCCAATAAGATTTTTCTTCACTTTTCAAACAGCTGCAGGCTCTAGAGAGGCCCGGATGTTTGAATTGGAGGATTGCAGAAGTAAAATTTAAGTTACTGTACTGAGAAAGCTGGTTACTTATCTTTTAAGCCTTGATTATTACACTAGTCTCCTTACTTCTAGCCTTAACCTTGTCTGATCCATCTTCTACCTTGCTACGCTGAAGATGAAAGTTCACCATCCTAAAAGTCATTCAGACCAGTGCTTCTCAGATGTTAATGTGCATGCGGATCGCCTGGGGAATCTGTGAGGCTGTGGATTCTGATGCACTGGTAGCAGGTCTGGGATGGGGCTCGAGTGCTGCATGCTTTCACGCTCTCAAGTGATGCTGACGCTACTGTTCCTTAGGCTGCCCTTAACACAGTGGTTCTCAAACTTTAGCATGTGTCAGAATCACTGGAATGTGTTTGTCAAGATATACACTGCTGAACAAAAAAAAGCTATAATAATAATAAAATACATGAAGTGGAATATTAAAAAAAAAAAAAAAGACTAAACTTCTTCTACTTCCAAAAAAATAAAAAAAGACATTGCTGCTGGCTCATCCCCAAAGTTTCTATCTAATTTAGTAGGTCTGGGGTAGGGCTTTTATATTTTTGAAACAAGTTACCAAGTGATGCCAGTGCTACAGGGATCACAATTTGAAAACTGCTTTTAGAAGATCCTTCTAAAGGGCTCATTCCCCCTGCTCGTATCTCTCCTCTCCAGACTCTGTGGTCTGTTGATAACTTTGAGTTTCTCTAGGAAGGATACTCACCCTCATGTTCAGCCCCTCCTGGAATACTTTTCTCTCTATCCCCCTTCACTTGGCTATCAGTTTCCGTTTAGACGTCCCCTTCCAGGAAGCCGCCTCTATCTGGGTGGAAGCTTCTCTGCACTCCCACAGCACTTTGTACCTCTCCCATAATAGTCTTTACCATACTGTGACAGAATTGACTGCTTACTGGTCTGACCCCACAATACAGTATAAATTAAAGGAGGACAGAGAGCATGTTTACCTTGTTTACTGGTTATATATCCAATGCCTGACACGGAGGAGGTGCTCAATCAATGACAGAATGTATGACTTCTTGACCAGCTTTGATATCATCATCATCAAATTCCTTAGGAACTTTTATTAACTGTCTACATATGGTATTGGGCAGAAGAGCATTTTATTAAACTCAATTGCCACCACAAAATAACCTGGGCCTACGCAAGAATAAAAAAGCTAAGCCAGGACACTCAGTATAAAAATAAACAGCTAAAGGACCACAGCAGAGCAATTGTGAGATCCTTGTAACCAGTAATATTTTGCAGCTGTTAAACTTCAGTGGTGGTTTTCAAGCCCTAGTTACTTGGTACAGACATTGATGTCAGGAAAGAGGAGGAAAGGGCCGATTACTTCACCAGTGGAGGAAAAGAAACCTAAAAGTTGGTGGCAGAGAATAGGATGATGGAATACTGTGCCTTCACACCAATAATAGAAGCTCTGGTGGTGTAGTGCCTAAAGCATTTGACTGCTAACCAGAAGGCTGGCAGTTCAAACCCACCAGCCACTCCTTGGAAGGAAGACTGGGCAATCTACTTCCATAGAGATACTGCCTCAGAAACCCAAGCAGGGGTCGCTATGAGTTAGATTCAACTCGATAGCAGTGAGTTTGGTTGTTTTTTTTTTTTTGACAGCTAGGCCCCACAAGTTCCCCGCAAGGGTAATAACACCTGAACCATTGAACAGCAGGCCCCAAACTCCAACCTCAAGTTACCTCTTCCTCAGCTTATCTTCTATTCTGCCACCCTTATCCCAAGGGTTTGTGTCCCTGCCATTTCCTCTAGAGTAGTTCCCTTTGTTCCTTCTGTTGATCTCTTACTTACTCTTTGAGACCCAGCTAAAGCACTACTTCCCTCCTTTAACTGCTACCACATTGTCTAGCAATCTGTCTTTCAAGTTGGTTTCCTCAATTAAATATTGAGTTCTTGGTGGGCAGAGACTGAGTCTTATTCACCTTTGTATCTACCATATCAATCTTCCTTCATCCCCCAAAAGTACAGAAGACATTTAGTGCCAATAATAACAGTTATCATTTGTCATCTGCCTTCCATATATCAAGGATTGTACTAGGTATTTTATATCTGATACAATCCCCAGATTTTGTACAAAGTGCATTCCTGATAATGACTACATGAAAGTGTTTCATTTTCCAAATGTTACAGAATACTATAAAACCCACCAGAATATCTACAATTAAAAAGACAGATAATACCAAATGCTGGTTAGAATGTGGAGCAACTGGAACTCTTACACACTACTGGTTAGAGGGTGAATTGGTATAACCATGTTGGGAAACTTTTGGTAGTATCTTCTGAACTGAACGTATGTATACTCCATGATCTAGCAATTGCACTCGTAAGTATATACGCCAAAGAAATACATATAGTCATCACAAGACTTGTACCAGAATGTTCATAGCAGCACTACTTGTAATAGCACCAAACTAGAAGCTATCCAAATGCTCAACAGTAGAAAATACAGAAAAATGAAATGTGGTATATTCACAACATGGGTTGTCAGAGGTAGCAGTGAGAGTGAGTGATCTGTTTACATGGATGTTTCAGCTCATAAAATATGATGACACGATGTCTACATTTAGGCTATGTGCTCCCCCCCCCACCTTTTTTTGTATGTATGCTTTACTTCAGTAAAGTTTCAAAAAGAAATGGGGATGAGAAGCTATAGCAGAAACTGCTGCCCTAGGAATGTGCTGTGACACCAGACTGATGCTGTCTCTCTCCCTGTCCCAAGGCATGGCCAGGCTGTTCTTGTTTTCTGGCTGACCCCTCTCCTTGAGGTACAAATAGCAGAGGGTACAGAGATATGAACATACAATGTGCAAAAGTGTCTGGTAAAGGTGAACATATATAGATGGACAAGAGCGGAGCACTGCCTCAATCCCATTTAACCTTCACAACATCACTTAAGCTGGCAAAGTGCTGTTATTTGCCTTTGGCAAGTAAAGAAACAGGTTCAGGGACATTAAGTGGTGAAAGATAAGCCAATTAATTACTGATGGAGTCTAGATTTAAAATCCCTCTAAGGCCAAAACACACATTTTTTCCACTAGGCTACTATGCCTTTCCTTTACTCTGATGTTTGCACTTTGCAAACTATGTTTCTATACAAGATCTCAATCAATTCTCACAATAATCTGGTGAGTTAGACAGTACTATTGCTGGATAGTATGAGGAAACTTGAGGCACAAAATGTCTAAACAACCTCCCTGAGTTAATATGTGAGAGCTAACAGAATCTTTCAGCTTCAAATCTTTTCCTCTCTATCATGCAATTTTCCAGTGACTGTGCTGTTGGCTGAGGGTTGGCAGTTGAAGGAGAGAACTACTCACTGGTGTCCTTGGCTCTAAGGAGACAGAGCAATGAAATGATGTAATTACCATCTTCCCCACTGCGACCTTTCAGGAAATTCACTCAGGTCATGCACCAGGTGCTGTGGAGGACATAGGAAAGACCTGTCTCCAACTCTTCTAGAGACACCTTTGCTTTTAATGGCCATCCCCACTTGTGGTTCAAAAATGGTTGCAGCAATATATTGACAGAGAGCTTTCAGAAATGCAAGCTGGACTCAGAAGAGGATGTGGAATAAGGGATATCACTGCTGATGTCAGATGGATCTTAGCTGAAAGCAAAGAATACCACAAAGATGTTTATTTATGTTTTATTGACTGTGCAAAAGCATTCAATTGTGTGGATCATAACAAATTATGGATACCATTGAGAAGAATGGGAATTCCAGATACATCTGATTGTGCTTATGAGGAACCTGTACATAGACCAGAAGGCTGTCATTCAAACAGAACAAGAGGATACTGCATGGTTCAAAATCAAGAAAGGAGTGCATCAAGGTTGTATCCTTTCATTATACTTATTCAATTTGTATGCTGAGCAAGTAATCCGAGAAGATGGATTATATGAAGAAGATTGTGGCATCAGGATTGGAGGAAGAATCATTAGCAACCTGTGATACGCAGATGACACAACTTTGCTTGCTGAAAGTAAAGATGACTTGAAGCACTTATTGATGAAGATTAAAGGTTATAGTCTGCAGTACGGATTACACCTCAACATAAAGAACACAAAAATCCTCACAACTGGACCAATAAATAGCTTCACAGTAAAGGAAGAAAAGATTGAAGTTGTCAACAATTTCATATTACTTGGTTCTACAATCAACACCAATGGAAGCAGCAGTCAAGACATCAGATGACATATTGCATTGGGCAAATCTAAATCTGCTGCAAAAAGACCTCTTTGAAATGCTGAAGAGCAAAAATGTCTCCTTGAAGACTAAGGTGCACCTATCCCAAGCCATGGTATTTTCAATTGCCTCATATGCATGTGAGAGCTGGACAATGAATAAGGAAGACCGAGTATGAGTTGATGCTTTTGATTTGTGGTGTTGGAGAAGAATGCCAAGAGTACCATGGTCTGCTAAAAGAACTAACACATCTGTCCTGGAGGAAGTGCAGCTAGAACGCTCCTTGGAAGCAAGAATGGCTAGACTTTGTCTCACCAAACATTTGTCATGCTGTCAGAAGGAACCATTCCCTGGAGAAGGATATCATGCTTGGAAAAGTGGAGGGTCAACGAACAAGGGGAAGGACCTTAATAAGATGGATAGAAACAGTGGCTGCAACGATGGGGTTAGGTATAGCAAGGACCATGAGGCTGGCACAGGACCAGGCAGTGTTTCATTCTGCTGTGTACAGGATCGCTATGAGTCAGAGATGACTCGATGGGACCTAACAACCACTACTTGAGGAGAGAGGTCCATTTCCCCTCTGGAAACATACTTTGGTTTCCAAAAAGGCTTGTATGCTTGTGTGATTGGTGCTTGGTTGAGTTTGTCAAGCTGCCGCCAAAAACCACCACTTGCTCACGGATTGCCTGGGACTGCCTGCCTGTGTATTGCTCATGGAGATTCCTCCCACGAGTAGGGCGAAGACCAGGAAGAGGGCTTCTTCCCCCAGATAACATTTACGAATAACATCCCACGAATATACAGAGAGGATGGTAAGAGAGTCCATACTGTCAAGTAACTTCCAGTCTAGTGGGGACGACAAGCAATGTGAGTTCAATTACAGCACAGTCAGAAAACTTTCTGGACCTTGATAACCCAGAGTATAAGAGAGCAAGCCCAACCTGCATAGAGCGATCAGGGATGGCTTCAAAGATGTGGATTTTAAGTAAAGACTGGAAGGAAGAGTAGACTATGGGAGTAGGAAAAGTAGGGACGATATTTTTAGCAGAAGAAATAGAAAATGCAAAGGCACAGAGACATGAAAGAAATGATGTGCTACAGAAACTACAAATGATTCTAATGCCAGTCCATTATTAGTCTAGCATCTAGGTGCAGACTACCCAATAAGCAAGGTAAGCATGGGTTTACTTATACTTACTAATCTGGAGGGAACAACAACAATTTCACATGGATTTCACCATATCTTGTGAGCACTTTCCTTCAATGTCAGCCACCAGGGTATCTCTTATCTCAACACAGGGCTTGAAATAATGCATTTGCTACTGTTGTCCCTGGGTGGTGCAAACAGCTGACATGCTCAGCTGCTAACCTGGTCTTCCAGAGGTGCCTCAGAACAAAAGGCCTAACAATCTACTTCTGAACAAGTAGCCCTTGAAATGCTACAAAGCACAGGTGGTGTAGTGCCTAAGGCATGTGACGCTAACCAGAAGGCTGGTGGTTAGCAGTCAAGGGTCCTCAGAAGGAAGACTGGGCAATCTACTTCTGCAGCGATACTGCCTTGGAAACCCAAGGAGGGGTAACCATGAATAGAATCAACAAGAGGGCAGTGGGTTTGTTTTTTTTGGAGTTTACTCTGATACACATGGCTGTCTGGAGTTGTAACTGACTTGAAGGTAACTAGTGGTGTACCCTGTTTTACATTCAAAAACTGGGATAATGATACATGCCCTTTCTAACTCCCAGGTGTATTACCTCAATTAACTAAAAGATGCAGCAGCACTCTGAAAACAAAAGCTGCTCTTTATAATGAAGGGTGTGCATCTAAGTATGTTAAATACATATACATATAATTGCAAGTGCCTTTCTAATGTGAAAAGCCAAGCCATTGAGAAAGGAGATCAGAAACCTGCTCTCTGAATCCCAAATCTTGAGGTTTAACCTCTGGTGAATCAGGATTCATAAATGGCTGTATATGGTTATCAGAGGAGCTCTGGTAGCATAGTGCCTAAGGCACTTGACTGCTCACCAGAAGGCTGGCGGTTCAAACCCACCAGCCACTCCTC
>NW_006922069.1:1303445-1307158 GCF_000298275.1 Orycteropus afer afer | reverse complement strand
GAAGGAAGGTTGGGCAATCCTACTTCCGTAGTGATACTGCCTTGGAAACCCAAGGAGGGGTCGCTATGAGTCAGGGCCGACTCGACGGCAAAACAACAACAACAACAACAACAACAATGGTTATCAGAGGATTTTTCTTTTGTTACCAGAAGAAGGTACATTACTTGTATGTATTCTCGGATTTTCCTTTTCAACACGTCTGTTGCAAAGGACTTAGAGAATTACATTAAGAGGAAGGGGACTTCACATTCCAAGGGTTCTCTTTGCCCCCGGCATACATGAAAATCAGCTTCACAGCCCTGTAAGCAAACATTTCTTATGGAAAGGACCTTTTTGTATTAGGCTAAAAGGGGAAGTTCGGACTTTGGATAGACAAAGCTGAATCAGAAAATAAGAGAAACTGAATCTATATTCTTTTATGATTTTGATCCTGTCTTCTTACCTTAAAGTATAATAGATTGAAGCAATAATCAGATTAAAAAGTTAGAAGCCATGATGATGGCTGTATAACCGTGAATATACTAAAAAACACTGAATTGTATACTTTAAATTGGTGAGTTGTATGGCATGTGTGAAAATAGCATGTGGAAACATCTCACCTCCTCTAACTTCAAGTTGGGGAGAGAAAATTACCATCAGCATCAGCCCAAAGCTAATTCCTATGAAGTGAAGTGCAGATCACATATACCTCCTTTTTCCAACCTTTTTTTCACCAGTTTTGACACCAACCATCCCTCCCACAGTGCTCTCTACTCCACTCCTCTGCTGGGTTCGTTAATTTGTTGCAGTGGCCACACAAAACTTACAGACCATACACATTATTATGTGATTTATTAGGGAAGTAACAGGCTACAATTCAGGTTCAGAACTGCTCAGGATACAGTTCTTTGATCAGGACCAGCCTCTTCTTAGCCATGCCCATAGGCAGTCTTTCTCTGGCCTTTGGCCGAGCCTCTGCCCTGTGGGGCAGGTGTTAAAGCCCTTTTAGCTTTGCTGATAAGTACACCCAGAAGCACCTCATTGCACCAGTAAGCCTCAGCCAGACAGCTCTCAGCTCCAGCTCCAGCTCTGTGGGTTGGCAAGCCTAGTTTTGCCAAGTGCCCAAAGGCACCCCACTCCACCAGCAAGTCTTCTGTCCAAAGAGGTTCGGATTTCTCACTCTATAGGCTGGGAAGCAAACCACACTGTCTCCTTGTTCTGAATCCTCTGTTGCCACCGTTTCTCTGCCATTGCTTCTTGCTGTCTCTTGTTAGTGCCAGTGTTAGAGCTGGCTTTCTGTCTCCTGAGGTGGAGTTTCTCAGCGCAGGGATCCCAGGTCCACTCCTGACTTCTTTCTTGATGGTTCTGCCTCTGGAATGGCTCATTTTAAGCCTAGGGGGATGGCAAAGCTGACTAATCCCCTCATCAGGATTCCTTATGGTTTTTTTTGCATGGTCCTACCTCCATGAGGGTGCCATGTATCTTATTTCCATTAGTAGCAATCTACCCAGTTCCTTTGGTGGTTGGTAGGCCAAGCACCTCCTTTGCATGGTTCCAGTCATTTGGAGGGAGTTACAAAGACTATAGCTAGAAGGCCACATTAAGTACAGGCATACCTTGGAGATACTGCAAGCTCAGTTCCAGACCACTGTAATAAAGTGAATACTGCAATAAAGTGAGTAACACAAATATTTTGGTTTCCCTATGGATATAAAAGTTAAGTTTACACTATACTATTAAGTGTGCAATAGAATTATGAATTACTAAAATGTGACACAGAGACATGAAGTGAGCACATGCTGTTGGGAAAATGGTACCAACAGATTGACACAGGGTTGCCACAAACCTCGAATTGCAAAGTGCAATAAAATGCCTGTATTTCACTGCACCGCAGCATGTGAATTATAACTCATCAAAGGTGTTCAAAGGAGCTCTGGTGGTGCAGTGTCTAAGGCATTTGATTGCTAACCAGAAGGCTGGTGGTTCGAACCCACCAGCCACTAAGTGGAAGGAAGACTGGGCAATCTACTTCTGTAAAGATTTACTGCCTCAGAAGCCCCAACGGGTTGCTATGAGTCAGGATTGACTTGATGGCAGTGAGATTGATTTGGTTTTTAAAGGTGTTCAAAAATATTATTAGAAGCTAAACCTCAATCTTTTTAAATCTTACTGCCTAAACTATCTTACATCCAAAAATAGGGTGCCAAGACTTCTGGTAAGATGGAGGAATAGGCAGATAAGCAACACAGACCCTCTTCAACAAATAAAAGAAAAACCAATTGACTGAGATACAGAAGATAATCCTGGAGCCCTGAACTTTGAAAGGACTATGCAGAAGTGGATTAGGCACCAACTAGTGGAAAAACCTGAATGAAAACAGTGAGTATAGAGTACAGAGATGGTCAGAGCTGTGGACTGTTAAATACACTGACGGGACCAACAGCCTGAGTATTTCCAAGTGGTGATGGGACCTGAGAACTGACCTAAAGATCAGCCCTGGTCATCAAGGGCTGCAGGGATGACTATGCTGGTGGCCTATGACTAGGAAGGGAAACAGCAAGAAGGGAGACAACCTAAGCTGTTGACTTTCTGCTGTCTGGAGGGCACAGCCATTTTGATTGTTTACACGCAGCAGCCATTTTGGATATTTAAAGTGACCGAGGGTGCAGCTATTTTGAATTTTACAAGTGGCAACCATTTTGGATTTTAAAATGATAGCATTCTCATTTGGATTCCAGGGACCTAAGAATAGGCTCTGTTTGCCAAGGTCGGTAGGGACATACGAGAAGCTGACAACAAGAAAGGAGATAGGTGGTGAGTGTACAAGTGCTGTCAACTAGCAAATAGAGGAGCACAGTACCCTGCTTGTGTAGATAACATACAAACAAAACAAAGAAAATGAAAATCATGGGCAGGTCACTCCAACATACCACCACCAATTAAATATAAACACAAAAACATCACAATGCTTCAGAGACAATAGAGAATCACAGTCCACACAAAGAAGCAAGATAAACCAGGAAAATCAGGGCACCAGGATACAGACCCAAAGCACATCCCTGAAGAATATGCAGCACTGGAACTCCCTGATAAGGAATTCAAAAGAATTATATTTAGGTATCTTCAGTGAATTGAGACAGATCAAGGAAAACACAGAGAAAACTCTAGAACAATTTTGAAAGACAACACAAGAACAAAATGACAAAATAAATGAAAAATTAGAAATGATACAAAATCTACACACAGAAATCCAGAAGATAAATACTAAATTTTCAGAAATAGATAAAACACTGAATGGGCAAAGGAGCAGAACTGAATCAATGGAAGACAGAATTAGGGAGATTGAAGGCAAATACCTGAACACTTCTTTGGAAAGGGATCAATCAGAAAAAAGATCAAAACAAAATGAAGAAAAGGTTCATGTGGGATACCGTCGAAAGGAATAACCTACATGTAATCAGAATTCCAGAACAGGAAGAGACAAATAAAACCACAGAGAAAATTGTTGAAGATTTGTTGGAAGAGAATTTTCCTGGTATGATGAAAGATGAGAATGCATCCATTCAAGAAGTCCAATAAGCCCCAAACAGGATAGATCCCAAAAGAGAAACACCATGATATATCATCATCCAACTTAACAAAACCAAAGATAAAGCAAGAATCATGAGAACAACACGGGAAAAACAAAAAGTTACCTGCAAGGGGCAACCAATAAGACTAAGTTTGGATTTTTT
>NW_006922069.1:1264409-1298632 GCF_000298275.1 Orycteropus afer afer | reverse complement strand
TGGCGTGGGATCGGGCAGTGTTTCGTTCTGCTGTGCATGGGGTCGCTATGAGTCGGAAATGACTCGACGGCACTTAACAACAATAACAACAACACTATGCCATAAGGGCTCCTGGCTATGGCCTTACTGTAAATATTCATGTTGTATTATATATTCTAAGCACCAAAATATGCTTAAATGATTGCTACTATGTTATGTGACTACAATGAACTAGTCTTGAAGACTTAAAAAAAAACAACCCCAAAACTTTAGCATTTTTCTTACCCTTTCTGAGTATACCTACCTCACATGGTCATGACTTGGAAATATCCAGCTCAGGGTCTGGCAAAAGGTAAGCCCCCACAAAGATGTTTGAATTTGAATGAAGAAGAGAGAATCATTAAGGGAAAAAGAAAGTCCATCTGAATCAGCAGTCAACTGAAGAGGATTAGTCAATTTCTTGAAGGTTGAGCAAGCATATAGTTCTAGTTCCTGGGTGGTGAAAACAGTTATGCTTGGTAAGTAACAGAAAGTTTGGAGGTTCAAGTCCACCCAGAGGGGCTTTGAAAAAATGGTCCAGTGATCTACTTCCAAAAAAAACCAGCTACTGAAAACCCTGTGGAGCACAGTTCTACTCTGACACACATGGAGTCACCTGAGTTGGAATCAACTTGATGACATCTGCGTGTGTCTGTATACACACACACACACATATAATTTAAGGTAGCCCTATGCATACAGAGTAATCCTGATATAAATGACTGACTGACAGTAAAACTTTTCCAATATTACTAATTCTTTCAAAAACATTTAAATTAAAATTACTTATAAAAGAAGGTGTAAAGTGATACCAGAAAAAGCATAACTTTGATGCCAGAGAGATCTGGATTCAAATATTGTTCTTTGTTCATATTTATTAGCAATGTAAATATAGATAACTTAGTGTTCTTTGGAAATTGTTATAATATCGTTATTAATGATAGAGCAAAATTCTGGCATCAAAGAGAAAAATTTGAATACCTAAACTAAAACTTTAATACAAATTAGGTCTATATTCATGAGAAAGTCTTTACTACCCCTATTAAAAATAAGGAAGGCAAATGGCTTTGAAATAGTATTTAATGAGAAGCGTTTAAAGTATGAAGAAGCTAATAGCTTGATTTAGCAAATACTTAATTTCACACATAAGTATGAGGTCCATCCCTACCCAAAACAGATGCCAATGTTTTTTTACCTCCAACAATACTGTATAGGAAAAAAAGAATCAGCTTTTTTGGCCAAACTGGGTAAGTGGCAGACCACCCTAAAGAAAGGTGAGGGATGACTTCAAATCCTTCACTGGAATAAGTCATGTGCACACATACACATACTCATGTACCACACTCAAATCAGTTATCAAAAATTCAGATGCCTCAAGAAATTGCCTGGTTGTCTCATAAGTCAAATTTTTAGAAGCAAAATGGAAAAAGGACTTAAATCAGTTTTTTTGCCAACAGACCTCTGTATTACGAGCATGATGTATTAACAGTTAGGGGTATTATGAAGGTGCAAGATACATACAACTCTACATACAGATAAAACATAATTCACCAGTGTCACTCTCTCTTTGGGAGCTCTGGTGGCATTGTGCCTAAGGCATCTGACTGCTAACCAGAAGGCTGGCGGTTCAAACCCACCAGGCAACTCCTTGGAAGGAAGACTGGGCAATCTACTTCCATAGTGACACCACCTTGGAAACCCAATGAGGGGTTGCTATGAGTCAGATCCGACTCGATGGCAGTGAGTTTGGAATTTTTTTTTGTTTTTTACTCTCTCTTTAAAGTTAAGAAATACACTTTTTAAAAAAAAGTGAACTAGGATGGAGCTCCATGACACCCTAAGCAGCTTTCCATGTTTCCATGGAAGTTTGCCACATTCTCTTTCAGCTACCTTCTGGAACATACTCACCAAAAAAACCAAGCTCACTGCTATCGAGTTGATTCTGACTCACAGTGACCCCCAATGGGTTTCCGAGGCTATAAATCTTTACAGAAGTAGATCCTCCCATCTTCCTAGAGGATGCCAATCCTTATTTCTCGTTTGGTAAAGATTTCTGGAAAGCACATCTCCCCTTAATACCTCTGCTTAGTGCTGCTGATGTTGTTATGTGCCATCAAGTCGGACCCGACTCATAGCAACCCCTCCTTGGGTTTCCGAGTCAGTCTCACTATGGAAGTAGATTGCCCAGCCTTCCTTCCCAAGAGTGGCATTAAAAAAACTTCTCAAAGTTAGTAAGAGAGAAAGATACTCAGATACCAAGAAAAGTTTTAATCCTTTGATATATACCTCATTTAGTTAAAAAGGCTACCTGGCTTTTTTTTTTTTTTTTTTTTAAGGAAATCCAACCATTGGGGGTGGGGGGTAAGGAAAGGAATGCAAAGTCAAACAAGGGTTGCTCAGGGCAGTTGCTTAAGTATAAGTTGTCTCCTGTTCTCTGCCCACCTAGGTCTTAATTCTTTCCTTAATAGGAATGATGTCTTTTATCTGTATGTCCCCAGGGCATGGCACAGGATAGGCACTTAATAAAATTTGTTAACATAATGATTCATGCAGACCTATAACAGCATTCCAGGGGAGGGCTCAGGAGGCACTAAAGGTGTGAGCCAAAGACTGTCAATGACAATGGGCCAGTATGCATCATCCCAAAGTCAACCTGATCAGCTCTGGCACGCATTCTTCAATGTGCAGCTGGACAACACCACACAGCGCTTTTTAACACGTTATTCTGAAGCTAACTCATTCTGACAGACCATCTGCATGCAGCTCAGCTCATCATCAAACATTATACAAGATAAAAAGATGAAAGTAAGCATGGGTATACCTTCACCAGGAGATAAGGCCAGGATCCCATTGATACAGGGTAGGTTATAAATCAGTGTGAACTTTGGGACAGAGGCAAACAAACACCATCCTAGAGCATAATCAGGTGACATAAAAGGCCAGGAAGGAAGGAGCTACAAAAAGGGAGGTTTGATGACAACACAAAAGCTGCCAGAGCCACAAGGGGTTTCCTGCCCTTCTACGTGGGCAATAAATGCAGAAGTTCTGACTAAGGGTAACCCTCGATTCAGTGGTGGATGCCCTATCTAACTGTGTGTGCACAATTTACAGGAGTCATTAACACTGAGATGAATACACTGTGCTAAAGTGCTGAGCAAGTGCCCAGCAACCACACAAGAACTCAATAAAAGTTATAACAAAAACAAACCAAACTCAGTGCTGTGGAGTTGGATCTGACTCATAGCGACCCCTCCTTGGGTTTCCGAGGCAGTATCACTACGGAAGTAGACTGCCCCATCTTCCTTACGAGGAGAGGCTGGTGGGTTTGAACCGCCAGCCTTCCTGTTAGCAGTCAAGTGCCTTAAGCACTATGCCATCGGAGCTTCCCAATAAAAGCTAGCTGCTGTCATTCACTGTACTGAATTAGGTTTCTTAAAGAACCTGTGAAAATTCTAAAGGAGCCCTGGTGGCAAAACAGTTAAGCACTCAGCTGCTAAAGAACTGGTTAGAACTCACGCAGCACCCTGACGGAGAAAGACCTGGTGATCTATCTGCTCCCACAAAGATTACAGCCTAGAAAACCCTATGCGGCAGTTGTACTTTGTCACACGGGGTTGCCATAGTCAGAACTGACTTGCTCGTACCTAACAAAACATAAACTTTTAAATTTACAGTTCAGAACTAAGAGAAGTTTGTCTTTCCTGATGAACTTAGTCACAGAACTTCCAAAAAGTTCAACTAAATTTTACATTGGCTAAATTTTACATTGGCATTATAGGCATTAACAGGTTCTCTTAGCCTGAGTCGTCATGTAATTATTTACTCTTTCATTTCTTTATCCCCCTAGCCATGAAATATATACTGTACACCGTGCAAACCTAGGGAAACCATGGTGGTTTCAGAGATACTTCCTCTTCTCACAGAGTGCATAGCCTAGGGGAAAGAAATAATCACATAGTTGCATATACAACTGAGAAAAGCAAACAAGAAAAGGAACAAGCAGAGGCAAGTTTACTCTGCAGTGAGAGGATCCCTCCTGACTTGAATGGGCCCTTTCCAAGGCCCCTACAGCTACAGTTGTATAACTAACTTTGTGTGTTTTTCTTAACAAGGGCCCTCAAACTACATAAATTTCAGATCCCAGAAAACCTAGGCCTTTCCTTGGTGGCATGAAAAGTGGATAATAGGGTTTCACCCTGTCAGCAAGATCAGGCAACAATTTTGTGAGGAAGTCATGACTAAACTGAGGTGTGAAAAAAGAATGTTAAGCAAGGTGAATGTGTAGGAGGCTGGACCAAAATGGGCACAAATCCTGTGCAAAGGAGCAAAGGACATCTGAGGTACTGAAAGGAGGTTAGTAGTGCAGAGTTTAGAGACTGTGAGGAGTGCACAATGTCAGACGATGCAGGCCCTATAAACCATGTTAAAGTTTTTATTTCATTAAACTAAAGGCAGTGGGAAGCCACTGATGTGTTTTTAGCTGGGGTTGGGAGGTTGAGAGAAAATTAGATTTGTGTCTCTTAAAAGATCACTCTGGGCCTAGTGCACAGGTTAGTAAGGGAAGAAGACTGGAGGAGCTCAGGAATGCAGCTATTGAGTTATTCTGGGCAAAGAATGCGGTAGCGAAGACTAGGCTGGGAATGGTAAAGAAGAGTGTTAAGGGGGTGGATTTATGAACTAATTAGGTCAAAGAAATGCCTAGAACTTAATAATAGACTAAATGGGAGGGTGAAAGAGATGTTAAGGATGACTTTCAGATTTAATTTACATTTTGTTCTACTCTTGTTCTTTCATATGAATTTAATGATTTTAATACAACTGTATCTTTTTAATAGGAACTCCAATCCTTTTCAAAAGTAGGCTGTTGTTAGCTGCCATAGAGTTGGCCCCCGACTCATGGTGACCCCATGCACAAATGAACAAAATATTGTTTGATCCTGCATCATCCCCATGACTGGGTGTGAACTGGATTGTTACAATCTACAGGGTTTTCACTTGCTGAGTTTTGGAACCACATCACCAGGTCTTTCTACCTAGTCTGCCTTAGGCTGGAAACTTCACTGAAACTTGTTTTAGTACTACATAGCAACATACAAGACTCCACTGACAGACGGGTGGGGACTGAGCATAAGGTACATGTGCCAGGAATAGAACCCAGGTCTCTCACCTGGAAGGTGAAAATTCTATCACTGAACCACCATTGTCCCTTAAAAGTAGACAGACTACATATACTGAAAAAATATATATATAAGCCCTCACATGCTTGGACATGGAATATGCCATAAGCTTGCAAAAACATTTCAGTGTCATCAACATATACAAGATTGATAATTATTCTTCTGTAATACTTCTGGGCAAAGCACAATTTTAAAACCAAAAATAATTTCATCTTCACAACAGATAGAAAACATATACATATATGTATACCCTGTATACCACTGTATGCAATATAATCAAAAGGAAGCCAGATTCTAATATCTTAAGAATCCTACAGACAAAACTTGTGATTATGTATATTAGTGGAATCTGGTTTCTACAATAAACTAAAACAGATACTTTTTATTTAAAAAAAAAAAATCCTTCAGAATACCTTTGAGAGAGAGAGAGAGAGAGAGAGAACAGTTTCATTCTTTACTGTGTTTTCTTTAGGTCAATATTAAAATTGGTTTATATTTTATAAGTAAACAATAGCAGAGTATCAATAGAGGGGAATGACAAAGATGTTTAACCAATAAGAGTATAAGAGCAAAACGACATATTGTAAATCTGTACAAAGATAATCAACAAATGGTGTAATTTATGCACAAATAATCTAGACTCTCATTCACTGAACTAATATTTTAAAATAGAATTTCAATTCCTAATAAGCTGGCAGCATAATGGCTATCAGACAATGGTTTAAGGAGTTAGCCTTGACTGAGTTAGCTTCTCATCTCCATCCCTTACCAATACATCTGTAAAATGGGAGCAAAACTAATGCCTCATATTACCAGCTGTGAAATGGGGATACAACACCACTGGGACAAGGTACACATACCACCCCGTATAACTGTGAACACATTGGTAGGTCTGCTCACCGAATTGTCCCACTCAAACCACTGTCTGAAATTTGCCTGAGATGTCCAGAAAGATCTCAAGAGGTGGAGGAGACCCCTAAGGGAAATATAGGATTTGTAATGTGGTGGTGAAAGAGAGGAACAAAAAAGACCAAGATGACTTCAAGGGAGGAAAAGTCAATGAAGAAGAGATTAGAGAATAAAGAAAACCATGAGGAGGGGGAGGATGTAAAGAGACTAAAGGGACAATTCAATCAAATACTACAGAGTTTAAGGACAACCAAATTTGTAAAATTCACTAGTGATCTTTGACAATATGATTTCTACTATAGTGAAATTCATTATTGACATTAGAAAATATTTTAGAGGTAAATAAAAATTCTCCCAAAGGGTTGACTTTTTAAAGAAATACAAACAATCATTTTAGAATTAGTGATAAATCAGTAAACCTCAGTGAATATCACTTTTGTCCTATTTCAAAGGATTTCATAAAACAAAGGAATGTTTTATTCATATTTGATTACTTTAACCTTGTTTCTCTTCCAAGTACTTAGCATCTATTTGTGCAGCTTTTGTGAAAATTACCAATGATCTTTACTTAGAAAAGCAGATCTAATGGGGCTTTCAACTGGAAGCCCTTCCCTCATCCACATAAGCTTAGAATGAATGGTCTTTCTCTATTCTCCTAATTATAAAGAATCAGCAGAGTTTCAAGGAGCTCTGGTAGCATAGTGCCTAAGGCACTTGACTGCTAACCAGAAGGCTGGCGGTTTCAAACCCCCCAGCCACTCCTCGGAAGGAAGGTTGGGCAATCCTACTTCCGTAGTGATACTGCCTCGGAAACCCAAGGAGGGGTCACTATGAGTCGGGTCCGACTTGACGGCACATAACAACAGTAGAGTTTTAATAGAGAACCATGGTTATGACATTATAACATTTTAAGTTACAGTATTCCCTCAGTTATAAAGAACCATTGTTAGGTGCCATTGAGTGATTCTGACTCACAAGGATCCCATGTGGAAGAGCAGAACTGCCCCACTGGGTTTTCTTGGCTGTAATCTTTACCGAGGTAGACTGCTAGGTCTTCCCTCCCTGGAGCCAATGGGTGTGCTCAAACCACCAATCTTTCTGTCAGGAGCAGAGCACCTAACTGTTTGCACCAATAGGGTTCCTTTATAAAGAATCACTAGTGCTTAAAAACCGAGTCACAATTGAGCAGCCCACTGTTCGTAAAAACTAAACTTTCCTGCACTGGGAAGGTACAAAATGCCAGTAAGTGTAATTTCTTGTTCAGTATGTTCTTACTTATTCTGGATGAGCTGCTCCTTTGAAGATTATATGAAGCTGACCGTGGATAATTTTAGATGTTTAACTTTTGAGAAAGCACTCAGAAAATGACTCAAGATGGAGATTTTTGCAAAGTACATACTTGAGTGTCAGTGGTATCACTATATTTATAAACCAAAAAACCAAACTCACTGCCATGGAATCGATTTGAACTCATAGCAACCCCCTTTGGGTTTCTGAGGTGGTACATCTTTACAGAAGCACATTGCCCAGTCTTCCTTTTGCAGAGTAGCTGGTGGGTTTGAACCACAAACCTTCTGTGGTTAGCAGTCAAATGCCTTCGGCACTACGCCACCAGAGCTCCTTATTGTATTTATAAGTGCCTGATATTTTAATTGTAGAGATAACTAACAGTGTTTCTCAACCCATTTAATGTCATGGCTTGGAGAAAATGACAACATTTATAAATACTCTTCGGGTAAACTGAGGACACAAAACACAAGACCCATGGCCTTAGGTCTCACCCATCTGAACTGTTATTTCAGTCATCCCGTGCCCATTCTTTGCATGGACTTTGGGAATTCAAGCCTAAAAATATCAGAGGTTGGGTGTTAACTAAGGTCTAAATCATATAAATGATAGAATTTATCCATTTGGATGTTTTGACAATTTTTGGAGTTCATCATAAAACATTATCTTCTTTCTTCTTCATAAGACAGACTCATTCACTGCTTCTGAGTTGATTCCAACTCACAAAGATCCTAGAGACCAGAGCAAAACTGCCCCATAGGGTTTCCAAGGCTGTAAATCTTTACAGAAGTAGATTGCCTTATCTTCCTCCTGAAGAGCAGCTGGTGGGTTTGAACCATCAACCTTCTGGTTAATAGCCAAATGCCTTAACCACTGCACCATCAGAGCTCTTCATAAGATAACTGTTGTTGTTAGGTGCCACTGAGTCGCCTCCGACTCATAGCGACCCCATGCACAGCAGAATGAAAATCACCTGATCCCATGCCAGCTCCATGATCCTTGCTATACTCCTCATAAGACAGAGGGGAACATAAATAGTAAAAACATCAGTATAACTAGAAATAATCTGCTCATTTGTGTAACTTTACACACAACACAGAACTGTATAATCATAATAATGTCTAATGACTTGTTGTGCGCCGTTGAGCTGATGCTAATTCACAGCCAACCTATGGGACAGAATAGAACTGGGCCATAGGGTTCCCTAGGCTATAGTCTTTGCAGGAGCAAATCGCCAGGTTGTTTCTCCTGTGACACTGTTGGAAGGTTTGAACAACCCACTTTTTGGTTAGCAGCCCAGAGCTTAAACATTGTGTCACCAGGACTCCAATGACTTGACAGACCAATATGACTATGTAAAGGTTGCTAATACTAAAAAAATATGTAAGACAGAGGTAGCTCACGGTTCAATCATTCAATTCATTCTCAAACACTGTCCTGTGTTTGTTAGATATTGCAGATTTGTTGCTTAACTTGGACCAAATTATGGTGCCGTTATGTAAGCTTGATGTATAGCATAAACAGGTATTGATATTTTCTTAGACAAACAATCTCAGATATCTGACAACTATAGTTGATTTGAAGTGGTTGATGTCTTGGGATAACTGATTATTTAACACGTTGGTATATTGTGTATTACAACCATTTTCTAGTAAGAAATCTAGAATACCGAAAAGAGATAAAACAGACATAAAACCATCTAAAACAGTGTTTCTCAAACTTTTTCACATCAGGCTATATGTGTATGTTAGTATTTTTATAGCAAAAGTGAGAATAGTTGATGTTGTTCACAGGTGGAGGCTGTTGTATGCTGTTGCCTAAAAGGACAAACATGTTTTGACACACATGTACTAAATCTATGTACATGTGTGCCATGACATACTAGCTAGGAAACTACCCCAAATAATACAAATGGATAGATGGCATTTACTCTCATCTGAGAGTAAAGAACACAAGAAAGCTAAAAATGAAAGCTAATTCTTCCACCTAGAAAGAGGAGGGGTTCAACAAATAGGGCAGTAAGATTACAGTTTCAAATCAGAAAGACAGTTCTAGCAGAGGAGTGGAGAGTGGGACCGGAGAGAGGACAAAAATATAGGAAGGAAAATGAATGCAAAAGCTACCCAGTTATCCAGATGAAGGGTGATAAAGGCATTCAACTAAGGCAACTAGAAAGTAACTGAGGGGTGGAATTAACTATCTTTAGAACCTAACCATCTTTTGAAGGACCTCTGGTGGCACAGAGGTTAAGGCATTAGGCTGCTAACCAAAAGGTTAGTGGTTCAAACCCATGAGCCCCTTCACAGGAGAAAGATGAGGCAGTCTGCTTCCATAAAGATTTACAACCTTGTAACCCTATGGGGAGGATCTCTGGTGACGTAGTGCCTAAGGCATTTGACTACGTATCAGAAGGCTGGCAGTTCAAACCCACCAGCCACTCCTCGGAAGAAAGATTGGACAATCTACTTCCATAGTCATACTACCTCGGAAACCCAAGGAGGGGTCGCTATGAGTCACATCTGACTTGACGGCAGTGAGCTTGGTATCGGTAACCCTATGGGGCAGTTTTACTCTGTCCTATAGAGTTGCTATTGAGTCAGAATCCACACAATGGCAGTGGGCTTACTTTAGTTTGTTTAACCCTCCTTTGTGGTTGGTGGTGGTCAGCAGAGGATATATTGGATGATTTCCAAGTGAGTTCAGTCTTTCTGTGTGAATATCTACGATTGGTGTAGTCAATTTAAATAGAGATGTCCAGTAGTCAGTTGACCCGCATCTCAAGACAAGGATCTAATATGGAATTACAGGTTGTGGCTAATTTGTATATGAGGAGAAAGCCCAAGGAGAGCATAAAGAGAAAAGGGCAAAGGCAGACTCCTGGAGATCACCAACGTTCAGGGAATAGGTGAGAAAAACAACACCAAGAAGGATTAAGCAAAGAAGACTGAGAAGGAAGGGTCAGAGGAGGAAGAAGAGAATGTTGGCCTGGACACCAAAGGAAGCAAATGCTCCATGCGTGGTAAACGATACTGCACATGACACACTGGTCGAGGAATCAAGGAGTAAAAAGTGGCTGCCAGAGTCGCCAGATGAGAAGACTTATGTCCTAGCACTTTCAGTGAAGAAGTCTGGCTCATCGTGGGCAAGGAGTAAGGAAGAAAGTAAACGTATGTGTCTTGAAACTTGACAGGGGTGGAAAAGAATAGGCTGGGGCAACAGCCAGGAGGGAAGACATGTTTAGTGAAGGGTATTTTTTTCAGGATAAGAAGGAGGAAGTTAGAAGCTGAAAGTAGTGAGAAGAGGAAGTACAGAGATGCTTTTCATATGCCTACCTGTTTCTTGGGAGTCCCGAGATGGGATAAACTGTTAATGTGTTCGGCCACTAACCAAAAGGTTGGTGAGAGTTGACCAAAAGGTGCCTTGGGAGAAAGGCCTAGAGATCTACTGCCAAAAAAAGCTGGCCATTTTAAAGCTCTGCGGAGCACCGTTCTACTCCGGGGAATTGCTATGAGTTGGAGGGACCAAGATGGCAACTGATAAAACTGGCACTGTTTCTTATTTTCAGCATAAAGTCAAATCATATACTGTAAACATATTTCTACCTTGATCTATAACTCAAGTAAGTAGTCCGCTATTGTGATTTGATAATGGCATAAAGATGAAAGAATTCATAATTCTATGGATATTCAGAAACAGAGCTTGGATATATAGTTTGCTTTTCCCTTTGCAGTAAGATGGTAAACATTAATCTTGTGAACTATCATAAAACAACTTTTAGAAAGGCAAGGGGGGAAAAAAAGTACCTTGCAAAAATAATTCCACAACCCACATAACTTAAAACAAACAAACAAACAAACAAAAAAACCCACAACACATCATACGGACATATGTGTGAATACCTCTGTGTATGTTCAAGTAATCCAAACAGTGGCTGGCTTTCTCATCAGCATTAAGAAAACTCAAGTCAGATTCTACTGAAAGGAGGGAGGTGGGAAAATAAATATTTATTATTTCCAATGGAGAGTGTTAGTGACCTAAACCAGATTAATTTACTTCTTAATTTCTTGCCACAGTATGGAGGGAAGAAGAAAGACAGTTCCCTCAGTGCAGTGAGAAGGGGAGGTGCTGTGCCCTGCTGGAGTCTATAAATACAATTTCAGGCTTTATCTTACACACAACGTGGAAGCTTCTGCAAACATACAGGGAAGACAACAAGAAAACTATTCTTATTGAGTAACCAAGCACCTCACATAGTTGAGCTCTTTAAGTTGTCACTTCTACCCTGAGGAACAGTGTCGCTATTTCAGCTCTACAGAGGAGAAAAGTGAGTTTCAGAAAGTGTAATTTGTCCAGGATCACACAGCTAACAACATATGGTGGACTAGGATTCAAAGCCAGATCTGAATGACCCTACTAAGCCCATGCCTGCCTCCTTCAGTTTGTTTCAAATTAAAAATTTGCTCAAATCAGTTTTTTTCCCCCACAATTTATGAATTATTTGAAAGTTCAGACTCTTAAGAAAAAGAAACAAAATCCTGGTGTTTGGAGGCTGCCACAGGAGTAAAGGAGAAAAGCCTGAAAAATGAAATTACAACTGATAATCCAACTGCAATTTATTAACAGTATTACATAACATCTTTATCATCAGCTCAGTTTTTTAAAGCACTTCTATGGAGTCCAACTAATCTGATCTTTACAAACTGTGACAAAGAAATAATGTCAGCTTCATTTTATAGCCAAGAAAACTGTTGCTAAGACTGCTTAGGGGACATGCCTGAAGTCATGCAATGAGGAAATGGCAGAATGGAGACTAGAAAACTCAGATTTCTATGATATTATGTGTATTAGAACTGGGTCCAATAAGTGTTATATTCTCAAAATTTTACTTATCTTCAGAAAACAACAACAAAAACCAACGAGTTGCATCGGACTCAGAGTGACCCCTCCTCGGGTTTCTGAGGCGCTATAACTACGGAAGTAGACTGCTCAATCTTCAGAAGGGGTTGTTAAAGAAGTCAGACTAAATCTTCAATACAAATCCTCCTTTAAATAAAAAGATTTCCTTGTTATTCTAAATGTATTTAGCATAAATGATAACTGTAAATTTTATACTATCTTAGACAGCAAGTAATTCTCTTTGGCCAGACAGTTCTTAAATGTATGCTATGTACTGATTACCAGTTGTGAATGCCTTAGCTATACTTTGTTGTTGTTGTTGTTTGCCGTCGAGTCGGCCCCGACTCATAGCGACCCCTCCTTGGGTTTCCGAGGCAGCATCACTACAGAAGTAGGATTGCCCAACCTTCCTTCCGAGGAGTGGCTGGTGGGTTTGAACTGCCAGCCTTCTGGTGAGCAGTCAAGTGCCTTAGGCACTATGCTACCAGAGCTCCTAGGTATACTTTAAGCATCTTAAATAATTAAAAAATAAATAAAAATTATTGATTAATGGTAATCATTCACTAAATAATTAATAATCCCTAAATCTTAAATTTAAGGATTTTATAGTTACAACTAACAATTTACCAAATGAGGGAACTGGCTAAATTTATTCTTTTCTTATAATCCTACTTTAAATTAAATTTTAAAATTCCATTTCTAAATTTCCCGTAATGCTTCTGAAAAGATGCACCATTAGTGCTCCATTCACATTCTCTGCCTCTGAAATTAGGAAATGGAACTAACAACATTAGAGAAAATGTTTCTATGTATTCCTTTTCGTTATGGAGCCACTGATTACACAATCAAACCCATCAAACCTATCAAGTGGCATCCTAGTAATCTACACCTAACGGATACATTCAGTAAACTATGGTTATGAAGAGGTAGTGTGTTTCTTAAATGGCTGGTGTCTTTATTCTCGAATAACCAAATCATATACAGAAGGAAAACCAGACCTGTATTGCACATTCAATAGCCTGGAAGACAATATAATACTACCAATATAAATTAGAGGCTTCCTTTAAACCAGATACTGTCATTAATCTCACATACAGCTTTCTGTCCAGTAAAATCTGCCTTAATTGGTTTTCATTTCTCTTGTTGACGAGAAAAGGAGAGCAAGCCATCCTAGGAGGCAGCATCATGGGAATTTCAGATAAATACACACACATGCGTGCGTGTGCATGTACATATACACGTACCCTTTGAAGACCAAGTGACTACATCTAGTTTTTAAGGAAATACTAACAAGAAACAGGTTGAGGGTATTTTCCACTGCCTTAAAAATAAAGCATTCTACCCTTCTAAACAAATAAATCTCAGAATTATAGAAACAGGAAGCAGCAGCTGGATTTATCATCCCTCATTTCCTCTGAGAGTAGCAGAAAGGAACTCCCCATCAAGGCGAAAGCACTGGCGAGGTTAGTCTCCTCTTGCCTGGACACACACCACATGCTGCAGCTGATTACAACAGGGGTGGTTGGTTGGCCACTTCAAAATCAAACTACTCAACAACAAAAATAAAAGAAACTATAAATAAAAAAGAAATCAAGCTGTTCACTTCATAAAGCCTCTATGTCCAAGCCTCACATTTTGCTAACATGAAAACCTTGTTACTCCGACTAGATTTTAAACACATATACGTAATTGTCCAGCTCACAGAAGAGCTTAGTTCCATTCTCTATGAAGATAACTCTCTTGGACTCACTCTGGGGGGCATCAGAAGCCTGACTCTACCACACAAGACAAAGACACACCCTACAGGGCAATGTTGCCTTGCTCTAGAGGCTGTGATGGAAAGAAGCAACAGAGTCGGGTTCCTGTCTTCCTTCAGCTACTCATGACACCTTGACTGAGTACTTCATGTCACTCAGCCACAGTTTTCTTACCTGTGAAATGGCCATGAGACCATGTGTGTTTCACAAGGGATATAATGAATACTAAATGAGATGATATGTGTTAAAAATACTTTGTAAATCACACTCCTGTGAAAATGTTAACTACACATAAACAGTAACAGACTAGAGTAATAACAATATAAATACCTACATAAGTGCCTTTACTAGTTCCAAAGCTTTCATAAGTATTGTAATTGATCTTCAAAATAACACAGAAGGATAACTGGAGATGGCATCATTATCATCGTCTTTATTATTATTTCATAAATGAATAAGTCTAGAGGAGCACATTAGGGAAACTGTGTCATAACTCTTTAGCGAGAATTCAAATCATTTTCTGGCAGTATGTGAGTGATTAACAGAAGACTGGAGTTATGAAAGCTGCTCACATTCCAGGTCTCTGGGCAAGTCCCTTAATCTCTCTGGGCAATATGATTCATCCATTTGTCACCAGGTTGGTGGGAGACAAAAATAAATTAGATTTTATTCCAGCTCTTGAAGAACTCAGTTGGAGGCAAGGGTGGGGGATGGAAAGAAGTGACATATAAACAGATTAATTACTAGGCAGTAGTTGCTTAAAATATAGAATGTGAATAAAATGCTACAGGATCAAAAAGCAGGAAGTGACTAAGTTTGTCTGGGGAACTCATGGAAGAATTCCTCTAATTTGTAAACTGGAAAAAGAAGGAAACCAGACTACATATTCGTCCAAGTCCTCTTAGAGGCTAAAACTTTTGGGAAAACCTGAGCATAGAGACACAGTCAGCAATCTCAGTATACGGTGCAATTCCTCTTATACATTTGTCCATAGGCAATTTAAATAATTTAGATATTTTCAGTGCTAGACAACTGTATCTTAGAAAGCTAAACAAAGAAAAAAAAATTTACAGAGTAATACTCAAATACAAATCATATTCTTCAATCTGTGGAAGGTGGGTCGATAGTTAGCCCTACGTGTAGTAACCACAAGACTAGCCTCTACAGACAGATCACCTGGGTTCTTGACTTTGCCAGTTAGTTACCAGCTGTGTATACCTGGGCAAGTTACTTGATCTGTGTTTTATAGTTTCCTCCTCTAAGAAATAGTGGTAGTGGCAGTAGTAGTAACATAATAATCACAGATTATTATGAGGACTATATGAGATAATACACACATGCACTACGAATAATCCTCCACACAAAATAACAGATACTTGAGTTGGCTGCTGTTATTTGCAAAAATGTAATAATTGGCATTTTGCCTTGCTATTCTATAACACTTTCTTAATGCTGAAAGTTTCAGATTTGGTCTCAATCCATCATTTTAATCTTGTAGAACTCTGACTCACTTACTTTGGTCATCAGGAAAGACCATCACTAGAAAAGGACATCATGCCAATATTGTAAAAAGTCAAGGAAAGGTTTATTCAGAGAAGGAAACTCACTTTGTTGGTTACTGGGGATGGGAGGAAGAGGAGGAAAAATTTCAGACTAGTTGGGGGTCCCATGTTGATTTGGGTGATGGGAGGGGCGGTATGGAAAGAATCCGTGACCAGCATGGTGACATCGGGGAAAGACACAGAAATGTGCAAAAGATATAGACAACAGAGGCAAATACTATTACACACATTACCACTGGCACCAAACACTAGGCTATGGGTAAATGCATAGACAGGTGAGAACAGGTGGAGGTAGGCAAACAGGAATATACCCAAGACCAAGGATAGATTTGGCTGAAGATAATGTTACACACACTTGTAGTACAAAACTATCTACATACATTAGAGAAGCAAAAGAGACAACTAAACACCTTGAGAGAGAGAGAATCACCAGGCCTGTGGGATCGGGACCATAGATAGTCTTGGGGAATGTCATGCTCAACTGGCATAACATAGTACATAAAAATCTTGTTCTACATCCTACTTTGGTGAGTAGTGACTGGGGTCTTAAAAGCTTGAGTGGCCATCTAAGATGCAACTATTAGTCTCCTCTCCTCTGAAGCAAAGAAGAGTGAAGAAAATCAAAGTCATCTGGAAACAATTAATCCAAAGATAAGGTGGATCATGGAGACATCAGCCTTCAAGACCCTGAAAGCAGAAGGACTGGATGGCCACAGCTACCAATGCCAACTACTCAGAAAGGGTTATTTGGATAAATTTTGATAAATTTTTGTGTGGTAATTGGGGTCATGAAATCAGGGGTGTGTGAAACGTTGAATGTAAAAAACAAATCTGCTTTGTAAATGTGCACCCAAATTTATCAAGTTTATTTAGATAAACTGGAGATCCTGGATAGAGCTGAGAGGAAAAATGTGGAACAAAATTCAAAAACACAAAAATGACCAGAATTACTGGTCGGATAGAGACTGGTGGAACCCCTAAGTCTATGGCCTCAGGTTACCCTTTGGGCCTATAAATAGCTCACTTCTGTGGATTGTCTCTCAGTCCAACAGTAGAAAGACCTCCATGCAGAACAACTACCTCAGGGAAATGCACCCACCTACTCTGGGGAGATGCACCCCTTTGAGCAATCAGCCATGAGACATCAGAGGGGCAGCACTCTCACACAGAGGGAAAGCTGGACAGACAAGAGTGCATAGAGAGGAAGGGCACAGGGAGGGAGTGGTCATGGGGAGGAGAGGTTTTTATGGCTAGGGATGGTGATTGGGGGTCATGAAATCATGTGTGCATGAAATGGTGAATGTAAAACAAATCTGCTTTGTAAATTTGTACCCAAAGCACAATAAAAATTTTTTTAAAAAAAGAAAAGGACATCATGTTTGGCAAAATAGAGGCCTAAGGATAAGAAGGAAAACCCTCAGGGAGATGGACTGGCACAAAGCGTCAACAATGGACCCAAACATACCCTCATCAGTCATGAAGATGGCACAGGACTTTATACATAAGGTGGTCATGAGTAGGAGCCCACTTGATGGCAACTAATAGCAGTGGAAACAATAAAAAATTTATGGAAAGTTCAATTAGTTAATGATGAAATACAGGCTGTTTGCTTCAGAAATATACTTAAGCAAAATTCAGGAGAATATTATACACTAAGTATGATTTTTAAAACTTATTTCCAGTGGGAGATACAAAACGAATACAATCAATACTGGGTTTAAGGGGATGAAATGAAAAATGTTTATATTTTAGAAAACTGTATGCCCCCAAAGTATTTATGCCAGGGTTTTGAATGATATTTTGGAAATCATCAAACCTCAAACTCACTGATTCAACTCACAGCAACCTCTCCTTGGGTTTCCGAGGTGGTATCACTACAGAAGTAGACTGCTCAATCTTGGAAATTATAGAAAAACCAAATACGAGGAAAGAGGTATGGCTTAACCTCTATTATATTTCATCCCATCGATTTTTTAAATTTTCTTTACAAAATTGTTTGCAGTTTGTTTTAAATAATTTAAAATCAAAAGAACTAAAAGTAACATTAAAGATATAAATTTGGTCACTACCATCCCAGCCCCTACGCCATTCAAAATAAGCATTTAAACAACAAAGTTATTTTCCATTTTCCTCATTTTGGTCAGACAAATTTTAGGAAATCATTTAGGCTATTAGCAGTATTTTAATACTATTATGTTGAAATTACCAGGTGAAATGGACTAATCTAGATAAAATTAAACTTCTGTAACTCAAACTGGATGAAAATTAAACTTCTGTAACTCAAATTGGATGTTTTAATTGGAAGTATTTGTGGCACTCACCAAACCAAAAGACTCTGCATTTAATATTTGATATATCAAACATCATTCATCCATTGGCTCTAAAACAAGATTAATATTTACTTGGGGCCTGTGGTTTTTATCTTAGTCAATAATGCTTTGGTTGAGGCTTCAAAATCAATCACCAAACCCTGCTACTGAAAAAGCATTCACCAGAACCCAAAAGAATAAAGAGAAATCAAGGAGGGGGAATAAAAAAAGGTATTTACTATGTTCTTATTATATTCTAGGAAAAGAGGGACACCTTTGCTCAACACAGAATAGAATTACATTATAAATTCTTAGCATTTTGTAACATACCTAAAGATAGAAAATGAAACAAAATAATTTAAGCTATAATTTACTGAGATTCAACTATATGCCAAGCACTCTGGGAGAGAGGTTTTACAAGTATCATTAATTTAATTGGTATAACTCCTTGATGTAGAGTATTTCCGCAATTTTACAGGTAAAAAAATTTTCATTTTTAAGTAACATGCTCATGAAGTCATGAGGCTAAAACATTGACCAGGGATCAAAACTCAAATAAATATATGTCTCTATATACAGAGAAAAAGAACTTATTTTAGATCATTTCAGGCATCCTAAAATAATTTTTATAAAACTAAGATAAAATAAATAAACAAAAAAAAGCATTAAATTTAAGAAACAATTCTCTTTTCAAACAACTATCCTATTTCTTTTTAACATCTATTGTTTTTCAGAAGCAGCTCAGGTAGCACAATGCCCAAGGCATCTGACTACAAACCAGAAGATTGGTGGTTCAAACCTACCAGCCACTCTGAGGAAGCAAGACGGGGCAATCTATTTCTGTAAAGATTTACCTCCTTGGAAACCCAATAGGTATCGACCAAATGGCAGTGGGTTTGTTTTTTGGTTTATTGTTTTGCAGGTTGTCTAGGTAATCATTTTAGAGAAAAATAGGACAAAGGTATTCAAATGTTTCTTGACAAAGGTATTAGTCTACTTAATTCTATTAATTAGAAATTATTTAAAACAAACAAACAAAAAAACACCCAAAACCTAACTTACTGTCATTGAGTTAATTCCGACCCATAGCGACCCCTCCTTGGGTTTCCAAGGTGGTATCTCTATAGAAGTAGATTGCCCAGTCTTCCTTCTGAGAAGTGGCTGATGGGTTTGAAGCACCAGCCTTCTGGTTAGCAGTCAAATGCCTTAGGCACTATGCTTATAAATGTTGTTGTTGTTGTTGTTATGTGCCGTCAAGTCGGACCCAACTCATAGCAACCCCTCCTTGGGTTTCCGAGGCAGTATCACTATGGGGATATAGACTGCCCCATCTTCCTTCCGAGGAGTGGCCAGCGGGTTTGAATCGCCAGCCTCTGGTTAGCAGTCAAGAGCCTTAGGCACTATGCTACCAGAGCTTATAAATAGGATAAAATAAATTTATAAGTGCCTTATGAGCATATGGTAAAAACTTGGGAATAAACTTAAAGAAACAGAATTTTAGGAGCCCTTATAAAATTGACAAGCCAACTAACTCTCATCTAATAATCAGGATTATTGATATAGTACCAGAAAATGAGTCCCTCAGTTTGGAAGGCAGTCAAAACACGACTGGGGAAGAGCTGCCTCCTCAAAGAACAGTAGACCGTAATGACATAATGGAGTAAACCTTTCAGGACCTTCATTTGCTGATGAGGCATGACTCAAAATAGGAAGAAACAGCCATTAATAATCGGAACACTAAGTATGAATCTAGGAAAACTGGAAGTTGTCAAAAATGAAACGGAATGCATCAAGATTGGTATCTTAGGCATTAATGAGCTGAAATGGATTGGTATTGGCCATTTTGAACGAGACATCATATGGTCTACTACGCCAGGAATGATCAATTGAAGAGGTATGGCATCACATTAACTGTCTAAAAGAATGTTTCAAGATCTATTCTGAAGTATAATGCTGTCAGTGATAGGATACCATCAATATGCCTACAAGGAAGACTAGTTACTACTATTACTATTCAAACTTACACACCAACCACCAAAGCCAAAGATGAAGAAATTGAAGATTTTTGCCAACTTCTGCGGGAGGTCTGGTAGTGTAGTGCCTAAGGTATTTGACTGCTAACCAGAAGGCTGGCGGTTCAAACCCACCAGCCACTCCTCGGAAGGAAGGTTGGGCAATCTACTTCCATAGTGATACCGCCTCAGAAACCCAAGGAGGGGTCACTATGAGAGTCGGGTCCGACTTGGCTGCACATAACAACAACAACAAACAACCAACTTCTGCAGTCTGAAATTGACCAAACATGCAATCAAGATGTATTGATTATTACTGTTGTTGTTGTTATGTGCATCAAGTTGGACCTGACTCATAGCAACCTCTCCTTGGGTTTCCAAGGCAGTATCACTACGGAAGTAGATTGCTCCATTTTCCTTCCGAGGAGTGGCTGGTGGGTTTGAACCACCAGCCCTCAGGTTAGTAGTCTGATGCCTTAGGCACTATGCTACCAGAGCTCCCATTACTGGTGATAGGACTGTGAAAATTAGAATGAAGAATAATCAACAGTAGTTGGAAAATATGGCCTTGCTGATAGAAATGACACTGGAGATCACATGATAGAATTTTATAAGACCAATAACTTATTCATTGCAAATACGTTTTTTTTCAACAACATAAATGGTGGCTGCACATGTGGACCTTGCCAGATGGAATACACAGGAATCAGATCAACTATATCTGTGGAAAGAGGTGAGGGAGAAGCTCAGTATCTTCAGTGAAAACAAGGCCAGGAGCTGACTGTGGAACAAACAGACCATCAATTGCTCATATGCAAGTACGAGTTGAAGCTGAAGAAAATTAAAATAAGTCCATGAGAGCCAAAATATGATATTGATTATATCTCACCTGAATACAGAGACAATCTGAAGAACAGATTTGATGCACTGAACATCAATGACTGAAGATCAGACAAGTTGTGGGATGACATCAAAAACATCATACATGAAAAAAAGCAAACAGTCGTTAAAAAGATAGGAAAGGAAGAAAAGACCAAAAAGGACGTCAGAAGAGACTCTGAAACTTGCTCTTGAATGGAGAGTAGCTAAAGCAAATGGAGAAATGACAAGATAAGAAAGCTGAACAGATGATTTCAAAGGGCAGCTGGGGGAGACAAAGTAAAGTAGCATAATAAAATGTACAAAGACCTGGAGTTAGAAAATCAAAAGGGAAGAACATGCTTGGCATTTCTCAAGATGAAAAAACTGAAGGAAAAATTCAAGCTTCAAGTTGTAATACTGAAGGAATACAGAGTCAGTGCACCAAAAAGAACTGATAGAAGTTCAACTATTTAAGAAGGTAGCATATGATCAAGAACCAATGGTACTGAAGGAAGAACTCTAAGCTGCACTGAAGGAACTGGTGAAAAATGAAGCTCCAAGAATTGACAGAATGCCCACTAAAATGTTTCAACAAACATGCAGCTCTGGGGCTGCTTCCTTGCTTATGCCAAGAAATTTGGAAGACAGCTACCTGGCCAACTGACTGAAGGATCTTTGTGCTCATTTCAATGAAAGGTGATCCAACAGAATGTGGAAACCATCCAACAATATCATTAATATCACACACAAGTATAATTTTGCAAAAACGGTTGCAGCTGTATATTAACCGAGAACTCCCAGAAATTCAAGCTGGATTCAGCAGATGATGTGGGATAAGGGCCATCTGATATCAGATGTCAGATTTCAGGAGGCAGCATATGATTAAGAACCAATGGTACTGAAGGAAAAGCTCCAAGCTGCTCCAAATAAATTAGCAAAAAACAAGGCTCCAGGAATTGATAGTATGCCTATTGAGATATTTCAACAAACAGATGTGGCACTGGAAATGCTTACTCATCTTTGGCTGAAAGCAAAGAATACCAGAAAGATGTTTGCTTGTATTTTATTGACTATGCAAAAGCATTTAACTACACAGACCTTAACAAATTATAGATAATACAGGATTCCAGAACACTTAATTATTCTCATGAGGAACCTGTACAATGACCGAGAGGATGTCATTTGAACAGAACAGAACAGAACAAGGGGATACTGCATGGTTTAAAATCAGGAAGGGTGTGCATCAGAGTTGTATCCTTTCACTATCCTTATTCAATCTGTATGCAGAGCAAATAATGGACTACATGAAGAGAAACATGGCATCAGGCTTGGAGAAGGACTCATTAACAACCTGTGGTATGCAGATGACACAACTCTGCTTGCTGAAAGTGAAGAGGACTTAAAGCATTTACTGATGAAAATCAAAGACTCTAGTCTTCAGTATGGATTACACCTCAACATAAAGAAAACAAAAATCCTCAAAACTGGACCAATACACAACATCATAATAAATGGAGAAAAACTGAAGTTGTCAGGGATTTCATTTTACTTGGATCCACAATTAACACTCATGGAAGAAGCAGTCAAGAAATCAGTTGTCACTTTGAAGATTAAGGTGAACTTAACCCAAGCCGTGCTATTTTCAATTGCCTCATACACATATGAAAGCTGGACAGTGAATAAGGAAGACTGAAGAGTTGATGCCTTTGAACTGTGCTATTAGTGAAGAATACTGAAAATACCACAGATGGCCAGAAGAACAAACAAATCTCTCCTGGAAGAAGTGCATGTAGATTTAAATGAGAATGGCCAGACTTCGTCTCACCTACTTTGGTCATGTTGTCAGAAGGGACCATTCCCTGGAGAAGGATGTCATGCTTGGTAAAGTGGAGGGCTAGCAAAAAAAGGGGAAGATCCACAACAAGATGGACTGACACAGTGGCTATAATGACGGACTCAAATATAGCAAGGATTGTGAGAATGGGGCAGAAACGGGCAGCGTTTTGTTTTGTTTTACAGGGGGTCACTGAATTGGAGCTAACTCGACAGCATGTAACAATAATCAGAATTAATTAAAACCAAAAAAGGATAATGATATTTATTGTAATATTTTATAGAAATCAAGGATAGAGTTGAACATTCAAGTAATTCAATATCATTTACTACGGCTCTATTATGTAGTCAGAGCTTGTTGTTGTTGTTGTTCTTAGGTGCCGTCGAGTCGTTTCCAACTCATAGCGACCCTGTGCACAGCAGAACGAAACACTGCCCGATCCTGCGCCAGCCCCACAATCCCTGCTATACTTGAGCCCATCATCGCAGCCACTGTGTCAATCCATCTCGTTGAAGGCCTCCCCCTCTTTCGTCGACCCTCCACCCTACCAAGCATGACATCCTTCTCCAAGGAATGGTCCCTTCTGACCAACATGACCAAAATAGGTGAGACAAAGTCTGGCCATTCTTGCTTCCAAGGAGCATTTCAGGCACACTTCCTCCAGGACAGATCTGTTAGTTCTTTTAGTAGTCCATGGTACTTTCAGCATTCTTCGCCAGCACCACAACTCAAAAGCATCAACTCTTTTTCAGTTTTCCTTATTCATTATCCAGCTCTCACATGCATACGAGGTGACTGGAAATATCATGGCTTCTGTCAGGCGCACCTTAGTCCTCAAGGAGACATCCTTGCTCCTCAGCACTTGAAAGAGTTCCTTCGCAGTTGACTTTCCCAATGCTACATGTAGTCTAATGTCCTGACTGCTGCTTCCATTTGCATCGATTGTAGAAACAAGCAACGTGAATTCTTTGACAACCTCAATCTTCTCTCCATTTATTGTGATGCTGCTTGTTGGTCCAGTTGTGAGGATTTTTGTTTTCTTTATATTGAGACATAATCCATACTGCAGACTGTATTCTTCAACCTTCATCAGTAGGTGCCTCAAGTCATCCTCACTTTCAGCAAGCAAAGTTTAACGTCTGCGTATCTCAGGTTGTTAATGATTCTTCCTCCAATCCTGATACCACGTTTTTCCTCATATAGTCCAGCTTCTCGGATTATTTGCTCAGCATATAGATTGAATAAGTATGGGGAAAGGATAAAACCCTGATGCACTCCCTTCCTGATTTTAAACCATGCAGTGTCCCCTTGTTCCGTTCGAACAACAGCCTCCTGGTCAAGGTACAGGTTCCTCATGAGTACAATCAAGTGTTCAGGAATTTCCATTCTTCTCAATGTTATCCATAATTTGTCATGATCCACACAATCAAATGCCTTTGCATAGTCAATAAAACACAAGTAGACATCTTTCTGGTATTCTTTGCCTTGAGCCAAGATCCATCTGACAACAGCTATGATATCCCTTGTTCCACGTCCTCTTCTGAATCCAGCTTGCACCTCTGGAAGTTCTCTGTCAATATATTGCTGCAAATGTTTTTGAATTATCTTCAGAGTAAGATCTTACTTGCATGCGATATTAATGATATTGTTCTATAATTTCGACAATCTGTGGGATCACCTTTCTTTGGAATGGGTACAAATATGGATCTCTTCCAGTCAGTAGCTGTCTTCCAAATCTCTTGGCATAACCGAGTGAGTGCCTCCAATGGGGCATCTGTTTGTTGAAATATCTCAATCAGTATTCTGTCAATTCCCAGAGCCTTGTTCTTCGCCAATTCCTTCATTGCAGCTTTGACTTCCTCCTTCAGTACCACTGGTTCTAGATCATATGCCACTTCCTGAAATGGATGAAGATCAACCAATTCGGAGCTATGCCCATGAAACAGATGACTAAGGTTCACTCTTCCTTTATCTTTCTAATTATATCATGTGACATTAATGATGTATTTGGTACAAGGATTTGTAGCTCCTAAATTACCCAAGGGCCAAAACTAGTCCAATGAACAAGTCCAGACTGATCTGCCTTTCACTGTTTTTGTGATGAAATATTAAAATAATGCAGCTAGTTCATGTACTAGGAGAGCTGTTACTTTAGGCTCCCATAAAAGAGAATTCAACAGATAATCTTTCTAACACAGCTTTATGATAAAGGTAACTCTATAAACAACAGCCGCCACCTGTGTGTCAGTTTGTCATACTGTGGTAGCTTGATGTTGCTATGACGCTGGAAGCTATATGAGTATTTCATGTATCAGGGTCATCCCTGATGGAGAGGTTTCACAAGACCTTACAGAATAAAGCAGACTAGGAAGAATGGCTGGGCAACTGACTTCTGAAAATCAGTCAATGAAAACCCTATGGATCACAACAGAATACTGTCCAGTATAGTGCTGGAAGATGAGCCCCCTACTTTGGAGGCACTCAAAATACACAATATCCCCAACAATGGACTCCAGCACACCCATGACGGGTGAAGATGGCACAGAACAAGGCAGCACTTCATTCTGTCATGTATGGAGCCACCTAGAGTCACCGACAACCAGATGGCAACTAACAGCAACAACAATAAACATTAGGCTCTTCCTTGAGAAACTATATTCAAAGTTGATCCCATTTTACCAAAACAATTATCTCTATGGGAAGAATACAGGGTAGCCCAAGTTCTTTTTCTAGTTCTGTCACTGACTAGCTGCTGGATCCTAACAATGGTAATTAACATTTCAGTGTCCTTATCTGTAAAATGGGAAGTCCATATTACATTCACTTTTAGGTCCCTTCCTGATCTAAAATCCTATGGATTCACATCACACTTAAATCCAAACTCTAATGCATCTTTCAACTAAAGCCATCTGCTGCTTTCCCAGTCTTGACCCAAAGCAGAGTTAGCTGAACCTTGGAGTTCCCACACTGCTTTATTCACAGTTCATGACAGTAATCATTAGGACATAATTTTTGTTAACTTAAGGCACTAGACTGCTAACTAGAAGGCTGGCCGTTCAAACCCACCAGCCACTCCTCAGAAGGAAGGTTGGGCAATCTACTTTCGTAGTAATACTGCCTCAGATACCCAAGAAGGGGTCACTATGAGTCAGGTCCAAGTCAATGGCACATAACAACAACAGCAGACTGTAAATTATTCTAGAAGAGAGAATATGTCTTATTGATCTTTGTATATTTGTCATCTAACAGTGAGATTCTAACTCCCTGGTATACAAAAATATGCCACAAATCTTTGTGAAATAAATTCTTCAAACTCAACTATCACGCATCCATGAAATATCTCCTCTGTTTAGGATCCTAGGCTACATTCTAGTGTGATATCAGGGTTTCGATCCACAAAAATGTTACCATCTTGTAACAGGACAATTATGAGTGACAATGAAAACTAATACAAGCTTAGGATATTTTTTGACTTCCTGGAAAATGGTTAGGGTTCGGCTGCTAACTGAAAGCTTGGAGGTTTAAGATCACCCAGTGAGCTTGTCGTAGCTGTAGAGTCACCTTGAAGAAAGATGGAAAAATCAGTTTCTGAAAAATCAGACATTGAAAATGCCAGAGTACAGTGCTACTTTGGAACACACGGAGTCACCATGAGTCAAAATCGACTCTTGTAGCAACTGGCTAGTACATTTTAAATACCAATTTTAAGTAAGTTCTATAGGAGTTTAAGATCTCTGAGATTCTTTTAAGCTTTAATATTTTCCAATCTACTCTGCAGAGTCTTACCATTTTCTCCTCCTCCACTGCTCTGTTTCACAGAAATGAATGTCTGTCATGCTTCATGCTTATTTTTAATGATTCAACGGTTCAGAATAAAAAGTGACCTCATAAGAGCAGAGCCTGATTCAGAGCTGGAAAACTCTAACACTTGATGGTTGAGAAAATAAAAAAAAGTTTAGGAAAGATTAACAAAAAATTTTAACTGGGTGGTGTAAGTTAAGGGTGAGGTTACATAAGGTCAGGGCAGGGAAACCAAAAGAAGTAAAGATCTATGTTTTCTGGCCTGCAAGTGTTTGGCTTTCAAGGTCCAAAATAAAATTTCATGCTATACTTGTCTGTTCTTTGGTATTTATTTTTCTTGTCCATGCACATCCGTGGCAGTTATGAACAAAGGGAGTGAAAGCTGCTGGCATGCACACATAAAGACACAGGGGAAGACAGGAAGTCCAGCACCTGAAAGATGAACACAAAGCCCTTTGGGAACCTTTGTACTTCGAATGAGACAGATCACAACAGCATTCTTGCATGAGTAAATGCTGACAGGTTTGTAGGAGCTTGAGTTACCCATTTTGTGTGTGTGTTTCTCATAAAGTAAAGCCCAAGTCAAGATCAGTTGAGGTAGCTATTACAAATTCAGATTCCTGGGCTCAGCCTAGAGCTACTCATCCAGAACCTCTGGGGGTGGGGCCTGAGTTTGAAAAGACTCACTTTCTACATGAGCCCCTTGCAAAGGAGCTGTGGACAGGCTGGAATGCAAACTCAAATTCAGCAGTAGGGGAAGCCCTGCCAGCCAGGCTGAGCTAAGATGACTCAGCAGGTTAGAATTATGACCCTTAACTTGTGGAGTGATAATTTCGGTTCTTATCTACTGCTTACTACAAATGCATTTGTACAGACTGGTCTTACTCCACAACCCATTTGAGAATAGCATGGCATGGCTAACACAACTTGGCACCATACTCAGGCAGGTTTTTCTGAAGAAAGCCAGCCCCAGATCCTGGTTGGCAAGCAGCTCCCACGAGTTTGGCTGAGAAAACCAGCAGAAAGGTCAGGGTCCCTATGATGAGCACAAACTAAGGTAGTGTGTGTGTGTATTCATTTATTTTTAAATTTTTATTGTGATTTGGGTGAAAGTTTACAGAGCAAATTCATGTTCCAGACAGCAGTTCATACACATTTTGTTTCATGACACTGACCACAATTCCCCACCATGTAACAGCTCCTCTACCACTTCCTCCCCATGGTTACCTCTCCCGTGTCCTTCCCTCCCACACACTCCTGCCCCTCAAGCTGTTTCTCCATGTAAACACTGCCCTTCTGTTCTCCTGCAATTGATTGCTCCAAGGAGTGTGTCTACCTGATGTAAATGTTCACTCCATATACCTGTCTATTATTTGGCTGGAAGCCACAGGAGTAAATTCAGTTCCAGACCTGAAGGGTAATTAGGGGCCATAATCTCAGGGGTTTCACCAGGCTCTCTTAGACTAGCAACCCTGGTCTTTTTTTTAAAAATGATTTGGAGTTTTGTTCCACATTGTTCTCCCACTCTATCCAGGATTTCCTGTACCTATCCACCTCCGAGAGGCTGACAGTGGTAGCTGGGCACCACCTAGTAGTTCTGGTCTCAAGGCTGAGGAGGATGGCTGAAGACCACATGGTCTACCAGTCTACTTGTCTCCATGTGTCTTTGGTTTTCTTCATTATTTTTTTGGTCTGGATGGGAGAGATCCATCATTGCATCTAGATAACCACTTGCAAGCTTTTAATATCCCAGTTGCTACTCAACAAAGTAGGATGTAGAACAATGATTAAGGCAGTATTTTGTAAAGCTGTTGTTTGGAAAGGGCATAGAGGTTGGGGAAATTAGAAAAGGGGGTGGGGGTGGGATCATGGGATTGTCAATTAATTACTATAAATCAATTTCCAAAACCATGAAACTAATAATAATAAATTCCCTTCAGTGATGACAATGTCTTTACTCTTCTTCAGCAGCTGCAGTACACTTGCTTTTGATTCAGCTGCCTATGTCCATACAATACACTCTATTCCTCTGTTTATATTATGGTGAAACTCACCTTTGGGCTAAGTTGTGCAAACCACCAGATGTTTGGAGAGCAGAATTATCTGGCTCTTTATGAGGAGGAATCGTTCCTCACTTTTTAGTTAAGTAAGATTTGATTTTTCAAAGCCTGTTAAGTGATGTTTGAAACAAGATTCCAATTAAGAAAGGGGACCGGAACTGAAAAGGGATGGGGCCACTTTGAAAACCAAGGAATACTGTGGCTGCCACACAAAATCTGTTCCCACACCACATTTTTTAAAACCTTAACCAGAGCTTTAAGGTAGGGCAATCTTGACTTCAATCATAGTTACCTTATAGCTTTCTTTCTTATTGAATGTGCCCAGTAGGCAGGGACCAGGGCTAATCTACTTTGGAAGACCTCACAATAGATGCTGAGAGAGGATACTTACCCACTCTGCTTGTATTACCACCTGGAGAGAATTAGCTGGAATACTACTCTTGGTCACTCACTACCCTATTACTAATCCTCCTTTCTCTTTCTTCTCTTTGGGATCTGCTTGCCTAAAGACTGTGAATTTTGGACTCCTTTTCGGCCGTGTGGTAGGAGGCTCTGCCTTGCTGGCTGCCACCTTCTGTTGTCCTGCTGTGCCAGGGGAAGGGTGGGTAGGTCTATCAAAGTCAGGGATGAAATGTTAGGAGGCCCACTTGGCTGCAGACCCAAAGCCAAAAAGCATTATCAGTAATAAAGATGATACTTTGCCATCTATCAGCCTGACTCATTTGTCTCCCTCAAATGGTTTTGAACTTGGGCATGGAAGAAGGCTTATTCATTGGCCTACCTCAAACCTCAAGAGTGGGCAGCCCATTGCTTTGGATATCTTACAGTTTTCAGTGAATATTTATTGAAGACATGTGTGCAAAATGTGGTGAGAAAACATTTTAAATCTTTGTTTGGCCTTATTTGTTCATGGGTGGGGACTTGACCATATTGCATCCCACCAAATTCTTGGGAAAGTAGTCTCAAACATGATACCCAATTTTTATGTGAATTCTTAGAAGAAAACAACTAACAGAAATGTATTCAAAAGAGCAACTGACCTACTGAAAATATTATTGATGACTTAGCACATGGGAAGTAAGTTTTTGACATATCAAGAGCATTAACCATGTGGAAACTTTCTCCTGAAGGTTTTATAAGCCAAATGACACAGGTGAAAACTTAAGCCTCGGGATGATTTCTCTGTAGGTGCTGAAATTAACCAAATGACTTCACAAGCTCTTTACAAGCACTTCCATATTTTTACAGCCAAGCATTTTCAAACTGTTAATCATTTATAAAGAAGGTTACTAAAAACCTTCAAAATGAAGTATTTTCCAAGTAAAAGTTCATGGAGCTAGCCATTTGCTTAAGACTGGGTAGAATCATGATGATGACAGCAGACAGCTTACAAAGTGACTTTGACCTGTGTAATCCTTTTAAGTCATCCTCAAGATCTTAGAAGAACCCTACAAAATAAGTGTTATTTTAAACTCAAGATAGGGGAACTCTTGGTTAGGAGGTAAACTCCTTGCCCAAGATGACTCAGCTAATTAATAGTGGTGGTACTAGAACTCAAACTCAGGTCTTTTGACAATAAAACTTATGCTCTTTCCATGAAGTCATGATTCAAGAATTGGGATGCTAAGGTGGTCCTGAGACCTGGGTACTGCAGAGGTGGCAAAAAAAGCCACAGTAGAACATGCCAGCAAACATCAAATGAAATGACCTGGAGTAGACAGAAGAGTAAGTAAATTCACTGGGCTCAGATTCCCCTGACCCCTCTTCTTAGATATTTCTGAAAAGTCCTTTTAAGGAAGAAAAGTGAGTGAATGCATTTCCTTTTATTTCCTTCTTTCCTTCCCCCTGGTGTGACCCGAGAAGGCACAGCTCAGGGACTCATCAATGGACAGCTGGTATCTCAGACAGTTTCACATCTGTTAAACCACAGGATGCTCCATTAACTCCAAAAACAACCTGAAGGTCTGACCTTCTTGAATTCCCCAGTGGTCAGATGGTCACTTAAGCTGCAATGAAAACTGCAGCTGAGCCTGAAGACTCTAGAAAGAACCAAGCTAAAGATGAAATGCTTTTGGCTTTGACAGAAGTATGGGGGGTGAGGGGTGGGGAGGAGACTTCCAGAATGGTCAGAAACTATTTTTCATCCTGCCTCATCCACTTTAATTCTTTAGGCCCCATTTTCTCTATTTTCTCCGTGGAGTCACAGGGATAGCTTTAATTCTGATCTGGGGAAAGTTCAGTGATCTCAGGCTAAGATAGGAACTCTATGATGATTATTATTCTTAAAGACAAGAACAATGTTTAACTGAAATACTGCAAAGCATCTTCTCAGATCACAATGCTATAAAATCAGATATCAAAAATAGGAAGATAAGCAGAGGAAGAGCAAACACATGGAAACTGAATAACACACTACTTAAAAATGACTGAGTAATATAAGAAATAAAAACTGAAATTAAAAAATTCCTTGAATCAATCGAGAATGAAAATACAACATACCAAAATCTTTGGGCCCAGCAAAAGTAGTGATCAGAGGCCAATTTATAGCAATAAATGCACGTATATATATACATAAAAGAGCCAAAATGAACACCTTAACCTAACATCTCCAACAATTAGAAAAACAGCAGTAAAAAAACTTTACAGTCACCAGAGGAAAAGAAATAACAAAGATTCGAGTAGAAATAAATGAAACAGAAAACAGAAATACAACAGAAAAAAATCAACAAGAGTACAAGCTGGTTTCTTGAAAAGATTAATAAAATTGAAAAACCACTGGCAAACTTAACAAAGGAAAAAGGGGAGAGAATAAAAATAACATGAATAAGAAATGAATTGGGTGGTGTCACAACAGAACCAATGGAAATAAAAAGGATAATATTAGGACACTACGAAGAACTGTACAACAACAAATCTAAATTTCTAAAAGAAATGGACAGGTTTTTATAAACATACTACTTACCTAAACTAACACAGACTGAGGTGGAAAATTTGAACAGACCCATAACAAAAGAAGAAATCAAACAGTTCATAAAAAAATAACCAACAAAAAAAAGTCCTGATCCAGACGGTTTCACCAGAGAATTCTTCCAAACGTTTAGAGAACTGACACCAATCCTACTCGAACAGATTCTTCTCAAATTCTTTTTATGAAGCAAGCATAATCCTGATACCAAAACTCGGCAAAGACATCACTAAAAAGGAAAACTACAGACCAATATCTCTCTTGAATATAGGTGTGAAAATCTTCAACAAAATCCTAGCCAATAGACTCCAACTATATATATATAGTGTTAGGCTGGGTTCTCTAGAGAAGCAAAACCAGTTAAGCTTACATATAGAGAAAGAAATTTATCTTAGGAAAATGCCTCACACACTCATAGAAGCTGGCAAGTCCCAAGTTCTTGGATCAAACGTCAAGCTGGAGGCTTTTCCCAACTAACGCAGCTGCAGGGGCTGACAAGCTCAAGATTGGCAGGCAGTATACCAGCTGTTAACTCCAACAAATGACGAATCCAAGATCTCCAGGCCGAATGGTGGACTGTTTGCTTACAGACAGATGTAGGCAGCACAACAGGATCCCAATCCACAGAAGAGTGTTTCTATTTTCCAGGATGTCCACAAATATATTGAAAGCAGGCCACACCTCTAGGGAAACTCCCTTTGAATGAATTGGCCACTCAAAACATATACATCTGATCTCATCATGGGAATAACCCACATCACAACTGCTTAAACCACTCAGAATTATGATCCAGCCAAATTGACATACAACTTCAATTATCACACCAGGCATGCAAAGATGGTTCAAAATTAGAAAAACAATCAATGTAATCCATCATATAAGTAAAGTTAAGAAAAAGAACCACATGATCAAACCAATCAATGCAGAAAAGGCATTTGACAAAATCCAACACCCACTCCTGATCAAAACTCTCGGAAAAATAGGAATGGAAAGGAAATTCCTCAACATAATAAAAGGCATATATACAAAACCAACAGCCAGCATTATTCTCAATGGAGAGAGACTGAAACCACTCCCCCTGTGAACAGGAACCAGACAAGGATCCCCTCTATCACCACTTCTATTCAACATTGTATTGGAAGTCCTAGCTAGGGCAATAAGGCAAGAGTGGGAAATCAGAGGCATCCAAATTGGGAGCCAGATTGGGAGCTGCGGTAGCATAGTGCCTAAGGCATTTGACTGCTAACCAGAAGGCTGGCAGTTCAAACCCACCAGCCACTCCTCGGAAGCAAGGCTGGACAATCTACTTCTGTAGTGATACTGCCTCGGCAGCCCAAGGAGGGGTTGCTATGAGTCAGGTCCAACTCGACGGCAAATAACAACAACATACCTGACATAGAAAACTCCAACATCTCAACAACGAAAAGAAACGATCCAATTAAAAAATGGGCAGAAGACGCAAACAGACAATTCACCAAAGAATATTCAGGCGGCCAACAAACACATGAATAAGTGTTCACGATCATTAGTCATTAGAAAGATGCGAATTATAACAACAATGAGATACCATCTGGCCCCAGCAGTAACAGCAAAGTTCAACAAGACAGAAAATAAATGCTGGTGAGGATGCAGACAGATTGAGACTCTCATACACTGCTGGTGGGACTGTAAAATGATACAACCACTGTGGAAAGCAGAAAAGCTGGAATTAGAAATATCATTTGACACAGTAATCCCCTTATTAGGTATACACCCTAAAGAAGTGAGAGCCATGACAAAAACAGATATACGCATACCCACGTTCATCACAGCACTATTTACAACAGCAAAGAGATGAAAACAACCTAAATGCCCATCATCAGAAGAATGGATAACCAAACTATGGTACATACACGCAATGGAATATTATGCAACACTAAAGAATAATGTAGAATCTGTGAAACACTGCATAATGTGGATGAATTTTGAGGACATTATGTTGAATGAAGTCAGTCAATCACAGAAGGTCAAGTACTGTATTAGTTCATTATTATAAAAAGTCAGGGAAAGGTTTCTATATGGAAGGAAACTTTCTTTGTTGGTTATCAGGGATGGGAGGGGAGAGGAGGGAACACTGCTAGATAGGTAGGGACAAATATTGGTTTGGGTGAAGGGAAGGGCAACGTATCAAAAGTGAGCAATCAATATGGTGGCCCTGAGGAATAGGAGGACATTGGGAGGTACAGACAACAAAGATGAACCCTTTGCATATACAGTACTGTGTTGTCAGTGAGGGCAAGCCTTGATCTACGGGTGGATAGATGGATAGAGAGGTTGAATAGTTAAGTATGTCTAGGCAGTGGGGAGTATGCCCATGACCATGTATATGGTTGGCAGATGATGTTTCTAAAAGTGTATTTGTATGTGCTTTAAGAATGTCCGGATGTATAGTAGAGCTATCAAGGGACAAGGCTGTGGTGGCTTCTTGGCTACAGCCAGCTACCCTGAGGGACTGAGCAGTTGTACCTGTGGACTCAGGACCATGGTCACAGAGGACATCAAGCTCAACTGGCATAACATACTACACAGAAACACTGTTTTACATCCTACTTTGGTGAGTAGCGACTGAGGTCTTAAAAGCTTGTAAGCGGCCATCTAGATGCAATGGTGGGTCCAGAGCAAAGAACAATGAAGAAAACCAAAGACACATAGAAAAAATTTGTCTATGGGATAGACCCGATGATCCTCAGCCTATATGACCATGAGACCAGAAGAACTAGATGGTGCCCAGCTACC
>NW_006922069.1:1246066-1263986 GCF_000298275.1 Orycteropus afer afer | reverse complement strand
CTGCTCGACATCTCGTATGCCGTCTTCACAATTAAAAAAAAAAAAAAAAAAAGAAAGAACTATGTTTAACAGGACCTTCCCAAAGCATTAGACTCATTCGATAAAATGACAAAGAGGGAAAAAACAGTCTATGGCTATAGACATGAGTTATTAAGTGAATCTTAAAAGTATATTTAAACCAAACCAAAACTCACTGCCATCAAGTCCATTCTGACTCACAGCAACCCCCACTGGGTTTCCAAGCTTGTAAATCTTTACACAAGCAGAATGCCTCATCTTGTTCCACAGAGCAGCTGGTTGGTTTGAACCACCAACCTTTGCTTAGCAGCCAAATGCCTTAACCACTGCACTACGAAAGCTCCTTAAAAGTCTACTTAGACAAAATCAATTCAGAGCTGATTATAAAACTTCAGGGTTCAACTCAAGATACTGAATTAGACTTCTCAAACTCCATTCAAGGGAAGTAGCAGATTGAGATGTTCATAAAATAAGAGAATCTTTTTACTGAATCATGAAGACCAGCACAATTATGAACATAAGCAAACATCTCAAAAAAGGACAGGGGATAAAGCAGCAGAGGAAATGTTTAACTTTCTGGAGGAAACCCTTTTTCTTAAAACAAACCAATCCTGTTTGTTTCCTGAATCCTTTCAGAATCCTGAAAAGATACAATCCAAAGGGTGTAACTGTGTCTGCTAGTAGAAGGAAGATAAATTGGCTGTCACCACCTTCTCTAGTTAACTTGCCATTTTTCTCAGTGGCAAGAACAACATCACATGAGAATGGAAATTACACATGGCAATTATAATTGTACCTCACTGACAAGGCATCCACAACAGACAACTTTTATTTTGGTCGATAAAAGGCATAAAAAAAAAGTGAGTAATTATCAACTTCTTAAAATGAGGAAAACAGAAAAAATGGCATTACAGAGAAAAAAAAATATGATCTAATATAATTAAAAGGGAGGATTTTCTGGGATTTCCTCTAGTCAACAATTCAAAAACTTTCACAGTGATGGAAAGAAACTCATAATCTATTCATCTCCTTAAATACAAAGTACTACTTTTCCCAAGGTGTACCCAGCCCACTATGCTACCCCTAGGTCCTTTCCCTTGGAACACGTAGTGCAGTGAGTCACAGCAAGGACTCAGGAATCACGATGCCATGGGAAGAATCCTGGCTGTCATTTATTAGGTGTGTGACAGTAGGCAGGTTAATCTCTTGATTCCCTTTCCTCATCAATAAGAGAGATAAAGCAGCACTCGCCTCAGAGACTGCTGTGAAGATTTAATGAGTCCATACACTGCACATAATAAGCACTCAATATGTTTACCTTTGATGCAGCTGCTGCTGCTGCTAATGATGATGACATACGTTTAAACAGACTGTGGTGAAATCATGGAACTAGGAGCTACCCAGGGCCCATACAAAAGCCAATATCCACCACACCCTCCTGGCAACCACACAGACAGAGCCCCATTAGAAAAAGGCCTCCTTATTCTATGGGCCCAGATTTAACTTGGTCATTCTTCGCTGTGGCTACAGCAGCTTATCAGAAGAGGCAGGCTCAAAGAAACAAAACCAGGGCAGGAGAGAGAATGAGAGAGTCTGGAAGAAACCGGTTTTGGGCAGCTCTCAGAACGGGTAGCAGCCAATGGTCCACAATCATGGAATTTAGAGCTTGGAAATAAGTAACAGCACATTCAGATATGCATTTTGCTAATATGATAAAACTCTGTACCCACTTTTCCTTTGAGGTCCTTTCTGCAAGCAGCATCTTCCAGAGTTTGCCTTTGAATTTCTACAATGCTCCTGTAAATATTATGGTCACTTCTGGAAAATAACTCATGTTTCAACTCTTTGAGAGTGATGAGTGTGCTTCACCCTCCCAGGCCTCTCTCTTCGGCCTGCCTCTGCCCCAGAGCCTAACGCTCAGCATGGAGATGTTTGTCTGGAGTACACTCCACAGAACAGAAGACCTGAGTGAGCTGTGCTGTAGAGATACACATTACTACACTAAAAGAAATGCACACACGGCTGCCAGAGAAACGGGCACAGACAGAGCAAAGCGGCAACGCTTGCTCTTGCCTCCAGGATGCTTTGGTGGACAGGCTCTGTGTTCAGAAAGTTCAGAAGGATAAAGAGAATTAAGACTTTCAGAGGCTGGAAATACAAAAAATATTAAATCCAAAATAGAAATTAATTGAAATAAACCTTATTTAAAATAAGTATGTGCATTTTATTCCCATGATGACAGTTTCGGTATTTTTTTAAGCATCAAATATCAAATCCTTTTAAAAAATGTTTTATCCTCTGCTCTGCAGGTGCCCTAAGCATGTCTAGTCTGCCTATCTGGTAATCTAGCCCTGCTTGGGCACCAAAGGATTCCCTCCAGACACAGAGAAGCAAGCATGAAAGAATGGGGCGGGGCAGGTGGAGAGGGAAGTAAGGAGGAGATAGTGGGAAAGAAAGGCTGGGGAAGAGACGGGGACAAAGGGGGATGGGCGCAATGACGCAGTTAGTGGAAGTTAGAGACTTTGATTTCTGCCAGCTTAAATCTAGATGGAGAACTTCAGAAAGGATCTAAAACCAGCCTTCTCCTTTTACAGGGGATACACTAACACCCATTGAGAATGACTTAGCCAATAGTAAGCCTGCCAGTTAGAGCCAGAGCCAGAACTGAAATCCGCTTCTCCTTTATGCCACTGTAGAGCTCTCTTCCCCCATCTGTATATCTCTTCTCTTTACACTTACAGGACGTGTGGGCTCAGGGCTCAGACAAACAGCTCAGAACTCAAGCAGCCATGAAAAAGCCCTGCAGACTCCCCTGCCTCAACGCTGCATGTTGACAGAGTCAACAGAAAAGAGAGCACGGGTGCCTGGTTATCACAGTGTTTCAGAAGAAGCCATTTGGTCTTGTGCTGAGATTTGAGGTACAATACTAGAAGAGTGTGGGGCACAGTCTGTTTTCACCCAGGAGGAAGTCTGGTTGGTTTTAGCACACTGTAGAACATGCTGACAGCAGATAGCATGAAAGCCTAAGGCACAAGAAGTATGCTGTAATTAATGATTATTAATTATCCTTAAATTCCTCGTCCTAGCTCCAGCCTGCTCACCAGTGCAGAAGTGAAACCACCAACTGAATAACTGGCTTTGTGATGCCTGAGATAGTGTGAATGTGAAGGACACAGAGTGAGGATAAGTAAGAAATGTAAAACAATGGAGGCAGCTGCATATTAAGAGAGTTGTGAAGGGATGCTGCTGTGGGTCTGTTGGCTGGAAAATCAGGAGGGACACTGCAAATTATCATTAGGTTCAACAGAAGTTCCAACTCACTGCTCTGCATGGTTTGTGGACCACTGCTCAGTTTAATTACAATCCGGACCTCCTAAGCTACAAAGATTTGATTTATAAAAATCAGCCTCCTTCCTCTGAATGATTAAATGATTTAAATTTCTATAAGCACCACTATGCTTCAATGCCCACCTCAGTGTTAAACATATATAACATCTGTCCTGGACAAAGAGCTGGGTTTGATGATATACACAAATCAGTCAACCTTAGGCCCATTCCATTTCCCAAACACCTGCACAAAATCATGCAAATGAAGAAAAGAACAGAAGATGGCTGTAACCTGTATCTCTCACCTTCTGTACCCCTTGCAACTCTCCCACTTAGTAAAAAAGTTGTTTCTCCCAAGGGAAAGCAAGCAAGACCTGAATTAAAACACCAGCATTAGCATCACAACACCCTTCCTCCAGGTTCCCAACTCCAGGCTTTTGTGCATTGTCTCCTCTCTCTGGAACATTTAGCTTCCTCCTACTCATCTTGCTAATGTGCCCTCTTTGCCCATCAAAGGCACTGTGAGAGGCCTTCCCAAAAATCTTGATGCCAATAACCTAATCCTGTCCTCCTAATCCTTCCTTGACGCTCCCAGTGTATTTCTGTGCATTTCTGCCTCTCCAAGCTCCTTTACAAACACTTGGTTTTGAGTCTATCTGCTTCAGTTAAGAGTCTCCAGGGCAGGGATCATATCTTATTCATGTTCGTTTCCCCAAGTACTAGCACAATGGCTCACAGCAAGGGCACCATAAATGTTTATTGGCAGGAAGATACATAGTTGTAAACATCATCACACACATTCTTTAACTGGAGTCTTAGAGTGATACTTTAAGGCAGGAATCATTGGTCTCATTTTTGGACCAAGAAACTGAGGCTCAAAGAAAAGGAGGTGGCCCAAGGAGAGTTCTGACACCTTGTGGCCCCCAAGCTAGATTTTCAACAGGACACACTATAATCAGGTAACAACACAAGTTTCATACAGAAGACAAAAGAGAAAGCACTGATCCTCTGATGTAGGCATATACACAGTAACCTGCACAAGTGAAAAACAGACACACCTCCTTATTGCATACTACAACATGGATGAGCCTTGAAAACATCAAGCTGAGGGAAATAAGTCAGCTGCAAATGTCAAATATTGTATGATCTCATTTATACAAATAACATACACAGAAATAAGTAAATACACAGAAACCAAGTATTATCACTGCTTACCAGGAGTAGGAGAGAGGTGGAAAGGGAGATGTTTTTGCTTAGAAGGCATGGAGTTTTTGTTAATGGTGGTGGAATGATTTGGAAAAGCAGAGCAAGAGTGGTTGTACAACTTGCAGAATGTAGTCAATGTTACTGAATTGTACATGCAAACATTGTTGACACAGTGTAGGCTTTGTTATTAATATTTTCACAATTTTAAAAAAGAAAACTTTAAAAAATATATAAAACTTTCAAATATGGATAAAATACTCATTCTGAAAGTAAGACTATGATCAGATATGGAAATGGAGTTTATATTAGTTCTTTTCTCAAGGACCTATCCAGGACTAAAACTATGCAGAAATGCCTGGTAGACATGAATTAGATATAAAAGTTTATCTGGTTATGAGGTCATGAAAATAAACTGCCTCTGGTTAAGTGCCAACAACACCCTCAGACATTCTGAAAGGGCTGGATGTGGGACCGCTGCAGCAGTTGCCATACTAGAAGTAACTATGAGATGTGGCTGATATAAGGCTCAGAGAATCTACAGCAGGCAGGAACTAGGGGCAGCTGGCAGAGTGGGGTCCCTCTCCATGATCCTCCAAAGCACTTGAGTGCCTCCTCAGCTGAGGACAGTGGTTTTCAGCACAGCTGCAAAAGTGGTTTGCCATCAGTTGCTTACCTAAATGTTGGTGATTTGAACTCATTCAGTAGTACCTTTGATGAAAGGCTTGGCGACCTGTTTCTGTAAAGATTACAGTCAAGAAAACTCTATAGTGATCAACACGGTGGCACCGAGGAAGAAGACACAGAGAGGTGCATGGGAGGTACAGACAACAAAGATAAACCCTTTTGCACATACAGTACTGCATTGTCAGTGATGGTAAATATTGATCTACGGGTGGACAGATGGGTGGACAGGCTGAACGATTAGGTATGTCTACACAGTGGGGAGTGTGCCAATGACCATGTATAGGGTTGGTAAACAATGCTTCTACAAGTGTTATCTGTATGTTCTATAAGAATTTCTAGGTATAGAGTAAAGCTGACAAGGGACAAGGTTATAGTACCTTCTTGGCCACAGCCAGCTGCCCAGAGGGAAGAAGTAGTTGGACCTGTGGGCTCAGGACCATAGTCACAGGGGACATCAAGTTCAATTGGCATAACATACAAAAAAAAAAAAAAAAAAACACTGTTCCACATCCTACTTTGGTGAGTAGCAACTGGCATCTTAAAAGCTTATAAGCAGCTATCTAGATGCAACGATGGGTCTCTCCTCATCCAGAGCAAAGAAGAATGAAGAAAACCAAAGACATACAGAAACAATTAGTTCAAGGGACTGGTACACCATGTTATCCTCAGCCTATATGACTATGAGACCAGAAAAACTAGATGGTACCTGGCTACCACTGTCAACTACTAGGAGGGAGGTCTATGTAGGAGTTCCTGGTATAAAGTGGGAGAACAATGTAGAACAAACTCAAAATCATTTAAAAAAGAAAAAAAGGGACCAGGTTTGCTGGTCTGATAGAGCCTGATGGAACCACTAAGACTATGGCCCCTAGCTGCCCTTCAGCTCTAGAATTGAACCTACTCCTGTGGCTGCCAGCCAAACACAAGACAGGCATATGAGCTGAACATTTACATTAGGTAGATATACTCCTTGGAGAGAGCAATCATGGGAGAATAGCTGTGTATGCATAGGGAGACAGCTCAGAGGGCAGGAGTGCATGGCAGGGAAGGACACAGGGAAGAGGTAACTATGGGGAGGAAGTGGGAAGGGAGCTATTGCATTGTGGGAAATTGCAGTCAATATCATGAGACAAAGTGTACGTGAGCTGCTGTATGGAAGATGAATTTACTCTGCAAACTTTCACCCAAATCACAATAAAAATTTAAAAAAAGAAAAAAACTCTATGGGCAGTTTTACTCTGCAACACATGGGATTGCTGTATGTTAGAACAAACTAGATTGATAGGGTTTTTTGTCTGCATACTCAGATAATGTGGGAAGCCCCTAGAAAGTATGCAATGCTAGGTCCTACTCATGGAGGAGCTGATTTAGTTGAACTAGGGTGTAGTCCTCACAGCTGCATCTGAATTGTTTAAAAGATGCTCTGTGCAGCAAAAAGAAAAAAAAGCCTACAGTCACCAAAAGGAAAGAAATATTAAAGATTCAAGCAAAAATACAGGGAACAGAAAACAGAAAGACAATAGAAAAAATCATCAAGACTAGAAGTTGGTTTTTCGAAAAGATTAATAAAATTGAAAAACCATTGGCAAATTTAACAAAGGAAAAGAGGGATCAAATACAAATAACATGAAATAGAAATGAATTGAGTGACATCACAACAGAACCAACTGAAGCAAAAAGGATAATATCAGGATACTTTGAAGAACTGTACTCCAATAAATCTGAAAATCTAGAAGAACTGTACAGATTTCTAGAAGCATACTACTTACCTACACAGACTGAGGTGGAAAATTTGAACAGACTGATAACAAAAGAAGAAATCAAACAGGTCATAAAAAAAAATTACCAACAAAACAATGCCCTGGCCCAGACTGTTTCACTGGAGAATTCTACCAAGTGTTCAGAGAAGAAGTGACACCAATCCTACTCAAACTATTCTAGAACTAAGAAAAAGATGTAATCCTCCCAAATTCACTTTATGAAGCAAGCATAACCAATATCTCTCATGAATACAGATGCAAAAATCTTCAACAAAATCCTAGCCAACAGACTCCAACAACGTATCAAAAAAATAATACACTATGACTAAGTGGGGTTCATATCAGGGAAGCAAGGATGGTTCAACATTAGAAAAACAATCAACATCATCCATCACATAAAAAAAAGGAAAAGAACCACATGCTCATATCAATCGATGCAGAAATGGCATTTGATAAAATCCAACACCCATTTCTGATTAAAAAAAAATCTCAGAAAAATAGGAATAACATAATTAAGAGCATATATTCAAAACCAACACCCAACATTATTCTCAATGGAGAGAAACGGAAACCATTCCTCTTGAGAACAGGAACCAGACAAGGATGCCCTCTATCACTTCTATTCAACATTGTATTGGAAGTCATAACCTGGGCAATAAGGAAGAAAGGGAAATCCAAGGCATCCCAATTGGTAAGGAAGAAGTAAAACCATATCCATTTGCTGATGATATGATCTTATATGCAGAAAACCCAAGAGACTCAGCAAAAAAAAAAAAAGCTACTGGAACTAAACGAATTAAGAGATGTAGCATAATGGCAGGATACAAGATCAACACACAAAAATCAGTTGGATTCCTTTACCCCAGCAAAGAGATTGCTGAAAAGGAAATAAGGAAATTAATATCATTTACAATATCTACCAAAAAAATATAATACTTGGGAATAAGTCTTACCAGGGACACAAAAGATCTGAACAAAGAAAACTATGTAACACTACTTTAAGAAACCATAAGAGATCTACATAAATGGAAGAACACCCCATGCTCGTGGATAGGAAGATTGAACAATGTGAAAATGTCAATACTACCCAAAACAATCTACACATTCAATGCAATCTCAATCCAGATCCCACCAACATTCTTTAAGTATATGGAAAAAGCAATCACTAATTTCATGTGGAAAAGAAAGAGACATTGGCTAAGCAAAGCACTATTGAAGAAGAACAAAGTAGGAGGTCTTACAGTCCCATATCTCAAAACCTACTATACAGCCACAGTAGTCAAAACTTCCTGGTACTGGTACAATGACAGACACATAGACCAGCGGAATAGAATTGAGAACCCAGAAGTAAATCCATTGACCTATAGCCAGCTGATCTTTGACAAAGGTCCGAAATCCATTAAATGGGGAAGAGAACGTTTGTTTAGTAAATGGTGCTGGCAAAACTGGATATTCATTTGCAGAAAAATGAAGTAAGATCTGTACCTCACACCATACACAAAAACTAACTCCACATGCATCAAAGACTTAAATGTGAAACCTAAAACTATAAAGTTCCTGAAAGAATAAATAAAGGCAAATTTGTTGTTGTTGTTGTTATGTGCCGTCAAGTCGGATCCAACTCATGGCAACCCCTCCTTGGGTTTCCGAGGCAGTGTCACTATGGAAGTAGATTGCCCAATCTTCCTTCCAAGGAGTGGCTGGTGGGTTTGAACTGCCAGCCTTCTGGTTAGCAGTCAAGTGCCTTAGGCACTACACTGCCAGAGCTCCCAAAGGCAAATTCAGGGGCCCTAACTTATGGCCTAAACAGACTGTCAAGCACAACCCAAAATGTAGAAACAACAAAAGATAAACTAGATGAATGGGACCTTCTAAAAATTAAATTTTTATGTGCTTCAGAAGACTTCTCCAAAAGAATAAAAAGAGAACCTACAGATTAGGAAAAAATATTCACGAACAACATATCTGACAAGGGACTCACCTCTAAAATTTATAGAAAACTCCAGCACCTCAACAACAAAAAGACAAATAATCCAATTAAAAAACAGACAGAAGATATGGATAGACACTTCAGCAAAGAAGATATTCAGGCAACCAACAAACACATGAAGAAATGCTCACAATCATTAGCCATTGTTGTTGCTGTTGTATGTCTTTGAGTTGGACCTGACTCACAGCGATCCCTCCTTGGGTTTCCGAGGCAGTATCACTATGGAAGAAGATTGCCCAACCCTCCCCTTCCAAGGAGTAGCTGTCGGGTTTGAATTGCCAGCCTTCTGGTTAGCAGTCAAGTGCTTTAGGCACTACGCTACCAGAGCTCCTACTATGCTACCAGAGGGATGGAAATCAAAACAACAATGAGATACCATCTGGCCCCAGCACTAATAGCAATGTTCAACAAGACAGAAAATAATAAAATGCTGGTGAGGATGTGGAGAGACTGGGACTTTCATACACTGCTAGTGGGACTGTGAAATAATACAACCACTGTGGAAAGCAGTATGGCAATTCCTTAAAAAGCTGGAATTAGAAATACTATTTGATCTAGTAATCCCATCACTAGGTATATATCCTAAAGAAGTGAGAGCCAGGACAAGAAGAGATATATGCACACCCATGTTCATTGCAGCACTATTTACAACAGCAAAAAGATGGAAACAACCTAGGTGCCCATCAACCGAAGAATGGATAACCAATCTATGGCACATACAAACGATTTAATATTATGCAACACTAAAGAAAATGTAGAATCTACAAAACACCACATAATGTGGATGAACTTGGAGACCATTATGCTGAGCGAAGTAAGTCAATGACAGGACAAATATTGTATCATGTATCAGTTCATTATTGTAAAAAGTCAAGGAAAGGTTTATATATGGAAGGAAACAAACATTCTTTGTTGGTTACCAGGGGTATGAGGGGAGGGGAGGGGAGGCAACAGTGTAAAAAAAAATAAAATAAAATAATCGAAATAAAATAATAATAATAAAACAGTGCTTTTAGGTAAAATAAATAAATAAAATTGAGAACAAGAAAAATAAAATAAAGCTGCTCGGTGAGTCTAGTGTGAATTTTTAGTAGTCTGCCTTATAACTACAGGTCTGGGTACTTTCAAATATGAACAGCTCATCTGGCTGATCCAAAATTAAAATGGCACCCACAAGTGGAACACCTTCCATCCCTTCCTTTCCCTGAGTCTATCAAAGTTCAAAACACTTAACTGAATGTTTACTTGGCACATTCGTGGTGTTGAAACTGTTTCTGAGTTACTTAAATAAAATTTCAGAGATGCAAGCAACATTAGGAGTAGAACATTCCTCTACAATTTCCTTGAAGGGGAGATTTTCCAGTCTCCTCTACTCAAACATTTCCAGAAATGCACTACCTTTAAAGGCACTTCCAAGATGCATGCTTGAAACAGGTGAATTTCATTACAGTATATAAATTATATTTCAGTAAACCTGTTTTTATAAAAGGCATTTTGTTTCAATTTGAGAAAGCTTATTACAAGAAAGTACTTTTGGAATATGTTGCAAAATCACCCTTCCTATACTTTATACCTACTGATCCTAGCTTTGCTGCTGGGACCACTCAGAGTTAAGTTTAATTCCTCTTCTATTTGACTCTGGATTCTGACATGCTTGGGTTTGAATCCACCAACTAGCTATGTGGTCTCCAGACAATGATCACTCTCTAAACTTCAACTCCCTGATCCATACGAAGAGAAGGTATTTTCTTTATAGGATGTTGTGAGGACTGCAAAGCACTTAATACCTCACACACTGTAAGATATTCAATGAATACTTCCCTTCCCTTCCACTTAAAAGTGGAGGACAAGTCTCCCTCTCAAAGGTCCTCCTTTTTTACACTAAATAACCGAAGATGTTCAGTGATCCACAGATACTTGATGATTCTCATTAGGTTGTGGTTTCTCTATTCTTCACCACCCTGGTTCTCCTCCTATGAACTGTTTTCAGAGTTCATAAAAGTGTGTTGGCCTCACTTCTACAGCATTGGTGGACTGTGGTATCATGCTGTGGCTTAGCAATCCAATTACTGGCTGTTGTCAGATGGATCTTGGCTCAAGGCAAAGAATACCAGAAAGATGTCTACTTGTGTTTTATTGACTATGCAAAGGCATTTGATTGTGTGGATCATGACAAATTATGGATAACATTGAGAAGAATGGGAATTCCAGAGCACTTGACTGTACTCATGAGGAATCTGTACCTTGACCTGGAGGCTGTTGTTCGAACAGAACAAGGGGACACTACATGGTTTAAAATCAAGAAGGGAGTGCGTCAGGGTTGTATTCTTTCTCCACACTTATTCAATCTATATGCTGAGCAAATAATCCGAGAAGCTGGACTATATGCAGAAAAACGTGGTATCAGGATTGGAGGAAGAATCATTAACAACCTGAGATATGCAGACGATACAACTTTGCTTGCTGAAAGTGAGGATGACTTAAGGCACCTACTGATGAAGGTTGAAGAATACAGTCTGCAGTATGGATTACGTCTCAATATAAAGAAAACAAAAATCCTCACAACTGGACCAATGAGCAGCATCACAATAAATGGAGAGAAGATTGAGGTTGTCAAAGAATTCACATTGCTTGGTTCCACAATCGATGCCAACGGAAGCAGCAGTCAGGACATTAGACTACGTGTAGCATTGGGAAAGTCAACTGCGAAGGAATTGTTTCAAGTGCTGAGGAGCAAGGATATCTCCTTGAGGACTAAGGTGCGCCTGACACAAGCCATGATATTTCCAATCGCCTCGTGTGCATGTGAGAGCCGGGCAATGAATAAGGAAGACCGAAGAAGAGTTGATGCTTTTGAGTTGTGGTGTTGGCAAAGAATGCTGAAAGTACCATGGACTGCTAAAAGAACTAACAGATCTGTCCTGGAGGAAGTGCAGCCAGAATGCTCCTTGGAAGCAAGAATGGCCAGACTTCATCTCACTTATTTTGGTCATGTTGTAAGAAGGGACCATTCCCTGGAGAAGGATGTCATGCTTGGTAGGGTGGAGGGTCGACGAAAGAGGGGGAGGCCTTCAACGAGATGGATTGACACGGTGGCTGCAATGATGGGCTCAAGTATACCAGGGATTGTGGGGCTGGCGCGGGATTGGGCAGTGTTTCGTTCTGCTGTGCATGGGGTTGCTATGAGTCGGAAACGACTCGACGACACTTAACAACAACAACAACAACAGTGAATGTTTCGGGAGCTCTGGTAGCATAGTGCCTAAGGCACTTGACTGCTAACCAGAAGGCTGGTGGTTCAAACCCACCAGCCACTCCTTGGAAAGAAGATGGGGCAATCTACTTTCGTAGTGATACTGCCTTGGAAACCCAAGGAGGGGTCACTGAGTTGGGTCCGACTTGACAGTACACAACAACAACAACAACAGTGAATGTTTCAAAAGTTTGAGGTGCCTAAGATTTTCCTTTGTGTATCTTTATGTAAAATTTTAAAATCAACATATATGCTAGTTAGAGGATACATGTACTACATAGAAAAGTATTTCATTATACATATATTTATATTCTACTTTCTGAGCTTGCTGTTGGGCTCTACTTTCTGAGCTTGCTGTTGGGCTAACTCAAGTTGTCTCTGAAACTGAGCAGATATTTAGGATAAAATGGACCTAGCTGGTAATTTTTCTAAGCTGTTTACTTGTTTCAAATGATAGTCTGAAGAAAACATACCAAGTCTGACAAGTTTGTACATAAATAATGACTAAAAATTCTTGTCAAATAAGAAAAATAAATTTAAACACCATCTAACATTTCATAATATATTCCACAGATACAGTAGGTTGATCTTTGGTAGTAAAAGTCTTTCATGTGTTTCCAGAATATTCTTAGGAATATGTCATAATATTACTTTTCCAAAATGTTCAATGTATAATCATACATATTAATTAACCAGCACACCTATCTGTCCTCAGACAAACAAGTACAGAAGTACTGTTCATTGTAACCATTGTAACATCAGCCTATCTGCTGCTAACTGAGTGATGGGTAGGAGCAGGGGACCTTAATCTATAGAAACATTTGAGTCCTGGAGCTAACACTGAGAACAAGATGAGCAAGTTGCAAGGAATGCAGCCCTTTCCTCTTTCATTTACCTGGCTCTCTGTGAATTAGAGTTTCCTATACCATGTAAGGAGCTCTGGTAGCATAGTGCATAAGGCACTTGACTGCTAACCAAAAGCCTGGCAGTTCAAATCCATTAGCCACTCCTCGGAAGGAAGGTTGGGCAATCTACTTCTGTAGTGATACTGCCTCGGAAACCCAAGGAGAGGTCGCTATGAGTCAGGTCTGACTCAATGGCACATAACAACAACAACAACATACCATGTAAGTCAATGTTTCCTCTGCTATAAAATATGGAACAGTTTTTATCCTGAGGAAAAGAAAGAGACAACTATTCAAGTGGTTACTTATACTGCCTTCATGAAAATATCCTTATGTCATTCACATCCAAATAGTGGTAAGTATAATTTATTTTTCATAATTCAGCTTACTTTATATCCCCAGCCTTGATTACATTAACTCTAAGCACAGCAGAATATGATCCTGTCTGATTTACTAAAGGATGTAAGTTCAACTTACTTCTCAAAATTGCTATCTAAATGACAAGGAGATATGGAGCCCTCAGCTTTCAGCATATTCTGTTCCAATAGGCGTTATGAGGGAAGGGTTAGCACATTTTCATCTCAAGTTCATCCAGTGAGAATCAGTCAAAAATTGAAAAATTGCAAATATAAAAAACAGAACAGTCCAAGGTAGTATGAAATTACTCCAAATACACATCTAAAGAAACTCTTATTTACCACTACAGTCTATCTAAAGAGATCATTGTTTTTTTAAAATACATTATCTGATTTTACCAAGTATTCAATGACCAAAAAAGTTCTCATTAAGTATAAAAACTATGTGCATTTCTCAAGGCAGCATTACACACAGGATATTAATACACCCAGAACAATAACATATGCCAATTACAGTACAAATGGGTTTTCTAGTTATTAAGTACCACTGTATGTATTCTAGAGAAAAATGTACACTTGGGGAGATAGAAGCATTCCTACCTACCTTTGAGAGCCTGTAATTTCTAGTGTTTCATTTGGTTTTTGTCTTTAGATGAAACTTTTGTTCCTGGAGAAATAGGCTAATTCTTTTCTTGGAATTCCAGTCTACCTTTTTTGTAGCTATCTTTAAACTGAGCAAAGTCAAAACCATGTTCCATGTCTAGTCCACTGATCATCATCCGGTGGTTTTTTTTTTTTTAACTTTTTATTGTGCTTTATATGAAATTTTACAAAGCTGATTCATTTTAGATTCAAGAGTTCATACACATTTTGCTTTGTGACACTGGTGACATTCCCCGAAGTATAATTGTTCTCCTCTCATTTTTCTTTCTGTGGTTACCCTTTCCCTGTGCCCTTCTTGCCTGTGCATTCCTGTCTCCCTGCCTTTCTCTCTCTGCAAATGCTGTCCTTCTGATCTTCCATGATTGCTGTAGGTGTTCAGTTCGTAGGTGTGTCTATTGTTTGGCTGAGAGTTAAGCCAGAGGAGTGAGTTCAATTCCAAGCCTGAAGGGTGACTTGGGGCTATAGTCTCAGGGGTTCACCAGTTTCTATCAGATTAGTAAATTTGGTCTTTCTTATGATTTTGAGTTTTGTTCCACATTGTTCTCTCACTCTATCAGGATCTACAATTTTTATCTTCACCCTCTATTCTTGAGAATGCCAAGCCTACATGTGCCTTAGGGTCTTTGAACTTGCCCTTCCTTCAGCAGGACCAATCTTCCCCCAGATCTTTTCAATGCTCCTTCCTTGTCATCATTCAGGCCTAGCTCAAATGTCACCTCTTCACCAAAGCCTTTCCTGATTACTCTCTACTCCATTTTATTGTCTTCACAGCTCTTAAAACTATTTGAAATAATCTTGTTATGTTTTTGTTTCTTTATCCATATAAGCAGACACCTTGCCTATTCTGTTCATACTATATTCTTACCACCTAGAACAGTGCCTGCCCTATAGTTTGTGTTTAGTAACTGTATGTTTGATGAAGCAAAAAATGAGTGTGTGAAAAAAATTAACCAGACCTCAACAAAAAGCCACAAAGAACATGTTATTTCAAATAAACTTTCTCATACTGAATCTTACCTCTTACCTCTCAATGCTGTGGTGAGAAACACCAGAGACGGTATACAGGATTTTGATTTCAGGCAAGTATTTAAGAAAGCCCAATGTAACAATAACATTGTGAATGTGATGAAGAAATACCAATCTAGTGCCTGTTCTGCAGATTCCTTATAGGCTGAGCCACTGTACCCAAAGAGTGCAGAATAGAGGCAGGTGGCCCTCTCCATGTAGTTCTGCTTTATTCTACACTCTTATGAGTCATGTGGAAGGAGAAACATTTCTAGGTTATAGAAAGCTGAAAAGGATAGAAATGGGACTGGAGAACAGAATTAGGTAGTAAAAACATCTCTACAGATTGAAAAGATGGCCCAAAACAAACAAGATGATATTAATAGAGATTAGCTTAAAGTCTTGTACTTAATTAAAAAACTCAAGAGTAGAGCAAGAGAGTACAAACACTGGGCTTGACAAGAGCACAGGACCTATGAAAAAGGCCTAATGTTTTTATCATTGATTGTGAGCTTTACATGAGGCAAAAACGTGGCTTGGCTACCAAAGAACCAAGAATATGAAATTGAACAATTTAGCAAGTCAGGGAGTGTGAACCAGGGTTCAGAAGGGTCTAAAAACAAATTATTTCATTCAATAAACACTTTCTTAGAACTTATGATGTGACAGACTTTACGCATAGAATTGGGGATACAAGGATAAAAGACCAACAGTGTAATGTGGGAGACAAACAGAAAACCCAGAGATGTCACAGAGGGCAGTGTTATAGATTGAACTATGTCCTCCAAAAATATGTATTGAAGTGTTCTCCTAGTTCCCAGTGTACCTGTGCCTTCGAGTCTGTTTGGAAATAGTTTTTCTTTTGTTATGTTAATGAGGCCTTTACCAGAGCATGGAGGTTTAAACCTTCTCACTTCTGTTTTTTTTTTTTTTTTAAAAAAAGCAGAATGGATCCAGAGATGCACACAGTGGAAAGACACCCACCCATAAAGACAGACATACTGGGCAGATGCATTTAGCAGCTCAGGAACTTCAAGATCACAGGCAGCTACTAGAAGCTGAATTAGACAAAGGACCGCTCCTAGAGCCACACCATGAATTTGGACATCCAGCCTCCTGAACTGTAACAAAATAAATTTCTGTTCTTGAAAGGCACCTGCTTGTGGTATTTTTTGTTATGGCAGCACTAGGTAACTAAAGAAGGCAGGGAGGATGATGGCAGAGTGGCAAAGCTGAAGTTGCAGGAGCAAAGAAAGTCATTCAATCTATACAGCAGGCTATATAGCAGGTTCTCCAGAAGAGATGGCTCTTATCAGAAGATCTAATTCAAAAGGTGCTGTGGTAAGTGAAATCAAGCACTTAGCACAGTGCCACATTTAACAATAATAATGTTGGCTACAATTATTATTACCATAATCAACACTGTTGTTGTTGTTATTAAAAATGGATGTACCTTGACAGATCTTCCTTAGAGTAAAATTCCAATTAATATACAAGAAGGAATGATGGAAACAGAAAAATCACCATTAGGTAAACATAGTAATAACTACTGCAGCCAGAATCATTGATGGATGTTAAAATTAATGTACAAAAGTATGATGAGAAACAAGTTACATGCATAGTCCTTAAGTATCTCGCCACATGACACTTATTCAACAAAGGAAAAAATAGTAACTTCACAGTAGAGAAGCCTGGAAGACATCAAACTGAACAAGAGATCAAAGTTAACATCACCAGTGATGAGACATCAGTATTATGAACCTCTTGGGATGATAAACTGGGGAAAGCACATCACTTTTATGGTACTCTTGCCAAAAATACACAACCTCAATTTAATCATGAGAAAATACCAACAAACCCAAACTGAATAAGACTGGACAAAATAACCGGCCAGTACGCTTAAAAAAATGGAGTTGGAAAAGCCAAAAGGGATGAACATGCTCGGGATTTCTCAAGCTAAAAGAACTGAGGAAAAAATTCAAGCCTCGAGTTGCAATACTGATAGATTCTATGGGCAATATATTGAATGATGCAGGAAACCTCAAAAGAAGATGGAAGGAATACACAGTCACTGTACCAAAGAGAATTGGTTCACGTTCATCCATTTCAGGAGGTGGCATATGATTAAGAACCAATGGTTTGAAGGAGGAAGTGGAAGCTGTACTGAAGGAAGTGGTGAAAAACAAGTCTCCAGGAATTGCTGGAATGAATACCCATTGAGATGTTTCAACAAACAGACGCTGCACTGGAGGCACTCATTCGGCTATGCCAAGAGAATTGGAAGACAGCTACCTGGCCAATTGACTGGAAGAGATCCATATTTGTACCCATTCCAAAGAAAGGTGATCCCACAGAATGTGGAAATTAATGAACAATATCATTAATATCACATGCAAATAAAATCTTATTGAAGGTAATTCAAAAACGGTTGTAGCATTATATTGACAGAGAACTTCCAGAAGTGCAAGCTGGATTCAGAAGAGGACGTGGAATGAGAGATATCATTGCTGATGTCAGATGGATCTTGGCTCAAAGCAAAGAATGCCAGAAAGATGTTTACTTGTGTTTTACTGACTACGCAAAAGCATTCAATTGTGTGGATTGTAACAAATTGTGGATAACACTGAGAAGAACGGGAATTCCAGAACATTTAATTGTACTCATGAGGAACCTGTACATAGACCAGGAGGCTATCATGTGAACAGAATCAGGGGACATTGCATGGTTTAAAATCAAGAAGGGAGTGTGTCAGG
>NW_006922069.1:1238556-1242599 GCF_000298275.1 Orycteropus afer afer | reverse complement strand
GCAGGCCTGAGTTTCCTCTCCTCACCTAATCCCTTCGGCTGATTGCTCTTCTCTCTGGCTTCCTGGCTTTTAATCCCCTTTCTCCTGCTCTTCCCACCTGCTACCTTGGGCGTCCCTGAGTTGTCTCTCCTCACCTGTAACCCTGGGGCTGACTGCTCTTCTGTCCGGGTTCCTGGCTTTTCTCCCCTTTCTCCTGCTCTTCCGGCCTGCTACTCTGGGCGGGCCTGAGTTTCCTCTCCTCACCTAATCCCTTCGGCTTAGACAATGTATAGCATTGGGCAAATCTGCTGCAAAAGCCATCTTTCAGGTGTTGAAGGGCAAAGATATCTCCTTGAAGACTAAGGTGAGCCTGACACAAGCCATGGTGTTTTCAATCGCCTCATATGCATGTGAAAGATGGACAAGGAATGAGGAAGACCAAAGAAGAGTTGATGCTTTTGAGTTGCGGTGGTGGAGAAGAATGGTGAAAGTACCATGGACTGTTCCTTGCATGTGAGATGGCCAGACTTCTTCTCAACTACTTTGGTCATGTTGTAAAAGAAGGGACCATTCCCTGGAGAAGCATATCAGTTTGGTAAAGTAGAGGGTCAACGAAAAAGGGGAAGGCCCTCAACAAGATGGATTGACACAATGGCTGCAGTGATGGGCTCAAGGATAGCAAGGATCATGGGGCTGGCATAGGACCAGGGAGTGTTATATTCTGCTGTACAAAGGGGTTGCTATGACTTGGAGATGACTCGATGGCACCTAACAGCAATGCTTCAAAAACTTCGGTCATGAAAGACAAAGACAAACTGAGGAACTATCATAGACTGGAGGAGATTACTGCTATTTGGGATCCTGGATTGCATCATGGACATTAATAATAGTACTATATCCATGTTAATTATCTGGTTTCCATAACTGTTTTATGGTAGTAACCAATATGCTACATTAAGCGAAGAAGATGAAGAGTATCTGGGGAACTCTCTGCATGGATGTACTTGAGAGATCCTGTCAGGAGATTAAGGGAATGAGGAGAGACTCCCTCAGACCTGAATTTGAGATACTCGTAGTCTCCTAGGCCAAATTATGTTAGCAAGAAGACTAAATGGACGGCAGCATATGTACAGAGCCTGAGGCTATAAATATCAAAGAGTAGTAACTCAGCTCTAGCTAGGAAAATGTAGTAAGAACTGCTCTGAGTAGAAGGGAATGGTTGGTGCCTGGCTATATAATTGAACCTGTTCTTGACGACTCAGCTCCATCATCTAGACCATCAATCAACACCTTGTTTTGTAACATGGAGGCTCCTGGGTGTGGTACACAGGGGTCCTTTCTTATAATACATTGGGAGTCCTGGTAATTTTTTTGTTTTTAATAGTTTTAGATTCACAGAAAAGTTGTGAAGATACTACTGAGTTAACTTTTATGATGTACCACACAGACTGAGTTTCTCCTCTTATTAACATCTGACATTTGTATACTTTGTCACAATTAATAAACCAATATAGATACATTACGATCAATAATGTATCACGTGCCCAGCACTGTGCTAGGGGCATGATTTCATTTACTTTTTGCAGATTTCTTTGGGGCATAGCATTCAAAAGTTTTCCCATAGCTTTGCATGTGAAACACTTTAGGCTGTCATTCACTAACAACATATTCTTATTTTATTTAAAACGTTAACAAAACACAGCTACTTAGTTTCTTGGCCAATAATTTGGAGAACACAGACATGTATGGAGAAATAAAGGAAACAAAACAAATTAGCTAATTTTTGGACCACCATGTGTGATATTCCTCTCCACTCTGCTATGAATACATTTGTGGTTTTCATTTTACATTGAAGTTATCACACTACATACACATATTTGCCTTCTACCTTATAGACATTTCCCTCTTATTAAATAGGCTGCATTACCACCAATTTATGAGCTGTGAATATACCATGTGTTTTGAGAATAATAACAAAAAAAATATTTCCCCTCACTCTCATTTTAAACACTTATTCCTGAGTGCTTTAAAGTTTCTCAAAGGATGTCCTTGCCCTTGTGAATGAATGCTAATCGAAAAAAGTAGCAGACTCTATGAAGCAGCTACTGCAATTTAATGAGAACTTACTCTATTGGAAGACCCCCCAGTAGCACAATGGTTAAAGTGCTCAGCTGCTAGCCAGAAGGTCAGTAGTTCAGATCCAAGAGTTGTTCCATGAGAGAAATATGTGGCAGTCTGTTTCCATAAAGATTTATAGGCTTGTAACCCCTGCAGGGCAGTTCTACTCTTTCCTACAGGGTTGTTATGAGTCAGAATCAACTCATTGGCAATGGTTTTTTGGTTTACCTTATACAAGGAAAGAGCTTTCATGGCATGGTAGTTAAGTACTTGGTTGCTAACCAAAATGCTGATGGTCTGAACTCACCAGTCACTCCATGGGTGAAAGATGTGGCAATCTGCTTCCCAAAAGATTTACAGCCTTGGAGACCCTACGGGGCAGTTCTATTCTGCCCTATAGGGTCACTATGAGTCGGAATTAACCCAACGACAATTAACCCAATGGCAATGAGCTTTGTTTTTCCTTATTGGATAGGAGAAATTTTGAGTGAGGTAGACTACAAGAGCAAGCACATCTTTCTTCCACTACTTTAATCCCTATCAAGAAGGGTTGGAAGAAAAAGAAAATTCTAAATGCAACTGCTATCTTGTTGTATGCTGTAGGGTCAATTCCACTCATAGTGACTCTATATAGAGGACAGAGTAGAACTGTCTCACATGGTTTCCTAGGTTATAATCTTACAGAGCAAATTGCCTGTGGTATTGCTGCTGTTTGAACTCCTGTCCTTCTGGTTAGAACAATCTTTGACCTTTTGGTTTACAGTCCTGTGCTTAACCATTGCATCACTGGGACTGCTTAGCTAACTCCTCAGTCAACTACAAATTACCACCCATTTTGGCAGTGAGTTTGGTGTTTTTTGTTTTTTATTTTCTGGGCCTCCTGAGAAGAGTACCCCCTTTTTAAGGTATCTCTTCTACTCTTCAGAGATTAAATGAATTGGCAAAAAGAGAAATCTTAGGATATTTAAGTTCCTATTAACTGCCACAGGTGAGGTATTATACACTACTAAATAGGAAAGAGAATTTCACAATAAATGAAATTCATCATGGATGATGTGTGACTAAGGAATAGATTCTCACACTAATATCATCCTCCCCACACCTCTCAACTATTCCTTATGGGGATTAAAGGCTATTAGAAGGAAAAATGGGAGCTCTGGTAGCATAGTGCCTAAGGCACTTGACTGCTAACCAGAAGGCTGACGGTCACTATGAGTCGGTCCGACTCGACGATACATAACAACAAGAAGTAAAAATGAAAGTCAGTGAGGTAAAGTATCTCAGTCAATCAGAATAATTTTAACTTGTGAAGAACAAGCAAAATGGCATTTGTCTCTATGCCCAAGAAACATCTGGTAGCACCTTAAGAAAGCTGGCCAGTAAAGTAAAGGAACCATGCTAGGTAGTTTCACCAAAAACACAATAAAATATTTCAAGTGGGGGGAGAAAAAAAAAAAAAGTAAAGCACCTGGGATGTAAATTTAAAGTGACTTTCTGCTTACTTGCCTGCCTCTACAGCCTGTAGTTTGCAGCCACAGTTTGAGGAACTGAGGAACCTATCAGAGATAGCAGGCACTCCTTCCTGTATAGGGCTCTACACACCAGGTCTTCATTGATGCCTGGTGTGGCAGGTAAGGCTGTTAAACAATCATTGCTAGGCCTCTAAGTACAACGTGTTCAATCCACCTACATAAACAAGGTTACAGAGAGACAGTAAATAATAACTGTAGCATCATCTTTAAATTTTTCTTCACCTTTATCCCTCATATCCAGACCATCACAAGTACCACCACGGTTCTTAGGATTTTCCAAAGATCTAGAAAAAAGTTTCTTAGTGTATATAAATGGGAGCTCTGGTGGTGTAGTGCCTAAGGCATTTAACTGCTAACCAGAAGGCTGGCAGTTCAAATTCACTAGCCACTCCTTGGAAAGAAGGTTGGGCAATC
>NW_006922069.1:1234500-1238381 GCF_000298275.1 Orycteropus afer afer | reverse complement strand
AATCCTACTTCCGTAGTGATACTGCCTCGGAAACCCAAGGAGGGGTCGCTATGAGTCGGGGCCGACTCGACGGCAAACAACAACAACAACAACAACAATGTACATAAACAGAAAAGTTATTGTTTCCTTGCACTTTCCAAATACACTAAACTCAAAACATCTTCTGGGCAGTTTAATTCCCTGGCTCTCTCTTTATTAGGATGTACTGATGTCATTAGGGAGCTTTGGTGGTGTAGCGCCTAAGGCATTTGATTGCTAACCAGAAGGCTGGTGGTTCAAACCCACCAGCCATTCCTCAGAAGGAAGGTTGGGCAATCTACTTCTGCAGTGATGCCGCCTCAGAAACCCAAGGAGGGGTCACTTTGAGTCAGATCCAACTCGACGGCAGTGTGTGCGATGCCATTATGCAGATAATGCTTTCCAAAACTGTTAGCAACAACTATCAGACGCAGAAATAAAATGGAAGGCAGGGTGGTATGTGTGAAGACACAAATTTCCACATCATTTTTTTAGAAGGAAGTTGTGTTTCTGGGCCCTCATGTTTCTTTCATGACTAATGCTTAATACATACATGTATGCGTGTATGTAAATACATAGTATGCTACATTTCAGGCAGGAGAAACAGCATGAGCAAAGGCAAAGAAATAGGACTGAGTTCACTGTATGTATAAAAGTTAAGATGCCTGGTGTGACTGAAACAAAGAATTTGTAATGAGTCATCCTAAGAAATAAAATCAAAAGGGTAAAGTTTAGCTAGATTTCAGAGGACAACTGAAATCCAGGGTGAGTTTAGTATTATGTAGAGGCAACAAACAGTGAAAATTCATATGAAACAGAGCTATAACCATGCCAGGATATATGAGATATATGGTGGTGTCAGGGAAATGGGAGAAGGTGAGACAAGTGACTGGCTAGGAGGTTGCCATCACAATTTAGCTGGAGATGAAGTCAAGTATTTTGTATCAAAGGACTGAGGAAGATAGAGCAAATGTAATGTCGCAAAAGGAGAAATGCAGGTGGGACTTATGATGGTCTGGATATAAGGGACAAAGGAAGAAAAGTTTCAAGATGATGTCAAGCTCTGCCAGTAGACCACCTAAGAAAAGTCATTGTTACCATTAATTTTCAGTTACTGTGCACTTCCCTGGTTCAGGGCATGTCTGAGAACTTTTATAAATCTAATTTCTTTTCACTGTCACACCAGCTCTGAGAAAAATTATCACTCTACTTCATACATAGCAAAACGGGGATTTAGAGACATTAAGTAGCTTGCTGAAGGTCACAGAGCTGAAAGAGGTGAGATTTGAACCCATGCTTGTGTGACTCCAAGGCTCTTATCCACTTTCGCGCCCCCAGTCTCAAGGCCTGAAAGAACGGAAACAGCTTCCTCTTCACCACAAATCCTTACCTAAATAAATACATTTCCCTTTATACCCAATACTTATCTTTACATTCAGTTTAGAGTGTAGCATCACATACATATTTCTGATATCCGGATGTGAATATATATACGGCACTTGGGAGCTCTAACGTACTGAACAGATGTTAGGTATTATTTTTATTATTATGTGGGTGTTTTCCTTCAGTGACTGATGTCAGGAAATATAAAGGTTCCATTACACTCAGCAGACTCTACCTCATCCATAGCCCACCCTAAAGATGAACTTATTAAGGCTTACTGTGAGATAGTTTCCCTTTATACCAAGATATCTAGAACAAATGAAGAAACTGTGTTCACACATTAGGGATCCTTGCAGAAAGGCCCATCTGCAATGTTAGGAACAGGCTGTAGCACAACCAGATGCTGTTCAAGCAACATGCCCTACTTTCTTCAGTGATCACAAAGGAAAAAAGGTTAACATGAAACAACTCTAGACTAGCTGGTTTGTTTTCCTATAAACTGTATCTACAAAGAATTAGTAACAATGAGTAAGCAAGGAAAGGATGGAAGCACCCACACTGCTGGCTTGGATGTCCTCCCTGACCTGCACACTGGCAGAGGTGGCCGTCTGGCCTTTTAGAGAGTGCCCAGTTTTTCTGAAGTCTTTTCTGTCTCTATTGATAGATTCACAGAACGCTAATGCTGAACAGGATCTGAGGGATTCTTTTATAAAGGAGGTAATTAAGGTCCCAAGAGATGAAAACTCAAGAGTTACGCATTTTCTGCTCAATCGTCAATATTCCAATTATACCACCTGTACAACATGTTAGGTGCTGTGGAACACACAAGGGATCTATCACTAGCCTCTTCTGATTTTCCTTTCTCTCCCCCTGCCCCCACCCCCATCCGGCCCAAGTCCCCATTTTAGCAGTGGCTTTATTGAAGGCCCAGAACCCACAGCTCAGGCCGGCTCCACCAGGAGCATCTTTCCAGCAGTGGCACTGCTGTATGCCCACACCTCTACTGACCAGGCCTCACTAAAGGTGTGCTTGTTTGCCTCATCCTTTCTCACCATCTGGGAGCTCTGATAGCCTAGTGTCTAAGGCATTTGACTGCTAATCTGAAGGGTGGCAGTTCAAACCCACCAGCCACTCAGAAGGAAGGTTGGGCAATCTACTTCTGTAGTGATACCACTTCGGAAACCCAAGGAGGGGTCGCTATGAGTCGGATCTGAGTCGATGGCAGTGAGTTTTAGTTGAGTTTCTCACCATCTAGGAACGACCCTGCTCCATCAGAAAACTCTCCCTTCTGGTCCCTTCTCCCTAAACTCTAGTCTTGCTTGGATCTTCTCTTCCATTCTAAAAGATAAAATCCTCCTGCACTTCTGTAATCCCTCCAATCTACCCATCACATTGTCATCAAAGGTAGTTTCTGAAAGTACATCCTGGAACATCCCCTTAAGGCCTCCAGTGCTCATTGAACAAAGTCTGAACTCATCTGGCTGGTAGTCAAAGACCCTCCATTATCTGCCCCATCCTTTCTTCCCTTTCCACATTTGCCCATATGCCCTATGCTCCCCATCAAATGGATCCCCCATGCTGTTTCTTGGGCTTAATGAATAGCTTTTGCATTCTCTGATCTTGGAATGCTTTGGGGCTCCTCCTCCTCCAGTCCTCTCCTGCGTCACCTATTTTCCCAGGCTCAAATATCACTCCTTCTACAATAACTCTTCTCTAGTATAACAAGGTGCCACTTTCTGTCTTGCAATACAATTTTGCTTATTCATTAATTCAATCAATATTTATTAAGTAGTCTGGTACCAGGTACTCTGCTGGAAATACATATCATACTGTAAAACATTTAAACAGTGTGAGTCAGCACTAAGTCCCTAGATGGTATAAATGGTTTGTAATCAACCACTACCTAAAATGTTTGTGGTTGGCACCCACCCAGTGTGCCATGGAAGAAAGACCTGGTGATCTACTTTTGTAAAGACTATAGCCAAGAAATCTATGGAGGAGTTCTATTCTATAACACTTGGGGTCGCCATTAGGCAGAATCAACTCAACAATGGGTATGGGATGTATGCTATAATGTTGTTGTTAGGTGCTGTTGAATTGTCTCTGACTCATAAGAACCCCATGCACAGCAGAATGAAACACTACCCAGTCAAGCGCCAGCTCTGCGATCCTTGCTATATTTGAGCCCATCTCCACTGCCACTGTGTCAATCCATCTCATTGAGGGCCTTCCCCTCTTTCGCTGACCCTCCACCTTACCAAGCATGACATCCTTCTTGAGGATGGTCCCTTCTGACAACATGACCAAAGTAGGTGAGATGAAATCTGGCCATTCTTGCTTCCAAGGAGCATTCCAGCTACACTTCCTCCATTCATTCATTAAGCTACAGATTTGTTAGTTCTTTTAGCAGTCCATGGTACTTTCAGCATTCTTCGCCAGCACCACAACTCAAAAGCATCAACTCTTCTTTGGTCTTCCTT